>NC_136418.1:146274372-146716872 GCF_052625555.1 Lactuca saligna
AGATGTTAGAATCTAGCATATTCTAATGGTAGCGCAGAACCTTGCGTTCTTACACTAATGATAAGGATTGGGAATTGAGAAATGAGTATCATTGGAAAAGTTCTCAATTGATCTATTTCACAAAGCATGGACCATAGGAAACAAAGTGTGCATGCTTAGAGCATGGGACAATTGTTGTAATTCAAGTAATGAGTTGATTATCCGAAACATTAAACGATAATAATGAGTAATCAATGTGGTGGTTAAATAGAAGTGTTTTATTTACTCTCACAAGTTTGAGGCCATATAGGATTAAGTATTATTTTTATGTTTCACTTTGCATGTTTTGACTTCCAGAATAACTAGGTTATTCAAACATCCACAGTCGGTTATACATTGGGAGTAGGTATGAAGAAAGACTGTCATGAATGTGTCTGTAGATTGTCTGAAGTGTTTAGACATGGCACAAGTTTGCTGCAGAGTTCATGAGTGCTTTGATAAGATTAGAGTATTGGATTAAACCCACGCTCACTTGGATCACTTCATGGATTTATCACGAGTGATTAGTGAGACGATAATATTGTATATTCTTGAAACCGAGACGTGTGAGTTGTTATTTGTTAATCGGTTGCACATTGATAATAAGTAAACGCACAAGTAACTTGGTGTTATAAAACTTATTGTTGTGTGTGATTCGATCAGTAAATACAAGCGAGCATTTGAGTCGAAGTTTATCCATTCCTTTTATCGAAATTGGGATAAAAGCGATATATGTGGGCCTCTCGATGATTTAGTGATGACACCTAAGCGCTTGGCCAAGCCGGGACTAAGTTGATGTGTTTAATTGTATTCTGTTATCGGTCGTCATAAATCGGATGTCGGGAAACAGTATAGAAAGAATGATTGAAATTCATGTCTTTTGTCTATACGATATCTTGAGAATGGAGGAATATATAATCCCTTATCTAGAGGACACGCTATCTGATAAGATCAGAGTTGATAGCGGCTTTTGAAAGCTATGATTGCTGATCAGGTTCTGAAGTCATACGGAAAATAGTTATTAGACTTATCCAAGTGGGAGACTGTTGGATTAGTGTCTAAGTCCATAACTATTTTGGTATGTACTTGACCCGATTGTGAGCATGGTCCTTTTGGGTTGCCTTCACCATAGCAATATGTAGGATGAATTAAGGAGAGAAAGGTTTAAATATAATTTATTAATATATTATGAGAATAATATATTAAAGGAGAAATCATATTGTTTAATTAATATTAGTCAAGAATTAATTGATAATTAATTTTGTGGCTAAAAGAGATTAATTAAGGGGACTGGACTGCAATTATTGGATAATTGAGTTATTGGGCTAAGGAATGCTAAAGGAATAAGGGGTGAACGAAATTATGATAGAAGCCCATCATATTTTCGTCCATAGCCTTGTCCAGAAGGTTCCATGGGCTGCTTAGAGTTTAAGTTGTCCATTAGGGTTTTGACTGAAACCCTAGCAGCCCACACAAGTATATAAAGGAACCCTTAGGCCCCAAAAACGTACACAACTGATTCTCTAGGGTTTCTAGTCGTTTTTGGGCAGCCTCCTTTCTTCTCCTCTTCATCCAAGTTGTATATGGTGTTTGTGACTCCATTAGAGGTGCAACACTTGAGGCACTAAGCTTTTGAAGCCAATCTAAGCAAGGAATTAATTGTTATTGCTATATAACAATTAAAGGTAATTCTATAAACCCTAATTCAGTTTATAATATGTTAGATCTAATTTTATTAGTCTTGGATTCAAAGCATGTACAATAGAGAAACCTAGATCCAAGCATTAGGGTTTGTATGAACACATAGGATTGTTCTTATGCACAAAACACATCACCACTGGACTGTTTAGAAGAGTCTGTGGTCGTCATTTATACTCCGCTAGATGACTGGATCAACAACAACAACATCGAGGCCTCTCATCATTTTATCACATATCACCTATTACATCTACCCATGTTTTACCCCAACATTTTCGTAGATATAAAATACATATACAGTTTAAATCATTGAAAACATGTATAAATCGTTCATCCAACATAGATAGCAAGTGTTCAGATAATATGCACACATAGCACGTAATTTATATAAAAATACTTCATATCTATGTGTAAGCTGAAAGTAACTATGCACTCACCTGAAAGGTGGTGACTCAGCACTCGGACCGTGCTTCAATACTCTCAAAATGATTTTCCTTTGATAAAACCTAGTACCAATACCACTAGGGTTTAGTCTAACGATAACCGCGACAAATTAATTAGTCTGACTATTATTATTATTATTATTATTATTATTATTATTATTATTATACAAGCGTTAATAACACTCAATATAACTCATAATAATAGCCCAAATAATTATTTTAAGGACTTAATAACATTCCTATAATTATTTGAAAGCTATATTAAGAATCGCGTAAGCGTAGCCTACTTACAACGAATTTTATCGAAACCCGGAACTTAATTGGAGCAGCGTTTCGAAACCGAAAGACTCCTTTTTCTCGGGACTCCGGGAGCCTCGGGGCTTCCTTAGGGTGCTAGGGGTTCACCTAGACTTTAGGGAGGGTTGAAAACCCTAGAGAGAGAAAGATTTTAGAGAGAGAATGAGAAATTGTGTGAAAAATCCAGAAGAGTTCGCATCTATTTATAGGGGGCGAAGCCTCTCAAACGCTGGGCGTACCGAGGCTATGCTGGGCGTAGTCTCGGATATGGATGCCAACTTGCAGCCAGCTGTCTCGCACTCTGGATGGATAAGACCCGAAGGTACGCTGGGCGTACCGGATCTCGTACGCGGGGCGTAGGGCGAAGGCGAGGCGGTGTGGCACTGATCAGAAGCGAGCCTTGTCATTGGCATCGGACAGCTGTGGCGCTGCCACATCAGCTACTTCGCACCAGGTCTCGCAATTTCACTTTCTAACTTTAAAAATTCGTAACTTTCTCATACAAGCTCCATTTTCGACGTTCTTTATATCCACGCGGAGGTGGGAATGTACTCTACAACTTTTGTTTAGACTTCGTCGGCTAATTTTGAATCGATTTTAAATTTTATATTATTAACAGACCGAGACAGGATTAGTTCGTTAAATCCTAATAACTTCTTCATCCGACATCCGTTTTCGCCCATCTTTTTCTCGTTACGCTACTGTTAACGAGATCTTCGATTCTCATTTAGGTCGTGTCGGCTAAAAATCACTCGATCTAATATTCGAATTTCGGGCTGTACACTCCTAATCCAAAACTTCGAAAAATCATAACTTCTTCATACGAAGTCAGATTTGGGCGTTCTTTTTATCGATGTTCTTAGATTAACATATTCTACAACTTTTGTTTAGATCGTTAAAGATAAATTTCGCTCTATCGTTAATTCACTATCTACGCTTCTCGGTATCGTGCCAGTTCTGTCGCGAAACTTCGACGGGTCATAACTTCTTGTTATAACTCGGATTTTGGCGTTCCTTATATCCTCGGGATCCTTGTTTCGACCACTACAACATTATGTAAAGATACCGGGCTTATCTCACACTTTAATTTTGATGCTTATTTTTATCTTTTATTTATTACACATTTATAATTAAATAATAAGCACATAAATACACATAATTCACATAATACTCAAATATTTTATCTTTATTACTTCAAAAAGAGTTACAGGAGTTGACCTAGACTATTACATTTTCTAAAATGCATAGCCCTGAAACCCGGGCGTTACAATTCTCTCCCCCTTAGGATGATTCCGTCTCGGAATCATGCATCAGCAAACAAATGTGGATAGCGACTCATCATGTTATCCTCTATTTCCCAAGTGAGATTCGGCCCATTCGAATGTTTCCATCGGACTAGCACTAAGTCGACCATCTTGCGTCGTAATTTCTTAGTCTTACGATCAACAATTGTCTCAGGCTCTTCGATCAGCCTTTTATTTTCATCCATTCTTAACTCTGAGATTGGAATTATGTCGGGAACATCTCCCGTGAATTTACTCAAATAACACACATGGAAGGTGTTATGAATACCATAGAGTTCTTCGGGTAATTCAAGCTTGTAAGCTTGGTTCCTTAGCTTCTGAAGAGCTTTGAATGGTCCAATAAACCTTGGACTCAACTTCCCTCGTTTCCCGAACCTTATAAGTCCCTTCCACGGTGAGACTTTAAGAAAAACGGAATCCCCAACTTCAGAAGTCATTGGTCGTCTTTTCTTGTCAGCGTAGCTCTTTTGACGATCCTGAGCCGCTAACATTCTTTCCCTAATCACTTTCAACTTCTCAGCAGTCTCATGGACTATCTCAGGGCCCATGAACTGCTTCTCTCTGGCTTCAAGCCAACAAGATGGTGTACGGCACTTCTATCCATACAAGGCTTGATAAGGTGCCATTTTGATGCTTGAGTGGAAACTATTGTTGTAGGAAAATTCTACCAGAGGTAAGTGCTCATCCCAAATCCCTTGGAATTCGAGGGTACATGCTCTCAGCATATCTTCCAGTGTTTGAATTGTTCTTTCGCTATGGCCATCGGTTTGCGGATGGTAAGCAGTACTCAAACACAACTTTGTACCCAACTCCTCTTGTAGACTCCCTCAAAACCTCGATGTGAAACGACTATCACGATCTGATACAATCATAATAGGGACACAGTGAAGTCTTACAATTTCCTTCATGTAAGCATTTGCGAGCTTATCCATAGACCACTTCTCGTTGGCTGCTATGAAGTGTGCACTCTTGGTGAAACGATCCACGACTACCCAAATCATGTCGTGTCCGCTCTTTCTCCTGGGCAGTTTAGTCACAAAATCCATGGTGATGTCTTCCCATTTACCCATGGGTATGGGTAAAGGTTCTAAACTCCCATACGGTTTCTGATGTTGTGCCTTAACTCTCGCACATGTCACACACTCGGCAACATACTTCGCAATGCCGAGTTTCATCATCGGCCACCAGTAGTTGGGTTTTAGGTCCTTATACATTTTAGTGCTACCGGGATGAATCGAGTATATGGTCTTGTGTGCTTCTTCCATCAGAATATCTCTTATTCCTCTCGTCTTAGGTACCCAAATCCGATTTTGGAATACCTTCAGTCCTCGACTGTTTGTACCGAATACTAATGTTTTGCCCAAACTTTCTTCCTTTCGGTCATTCTTCTCTAACGCTTCTTCTTGGGCTTTCTTGATACTTTCCACAATCGTCGAGACGACTTCGATTCTCAATGCTCTTGGCCTTTTCCTTTCAAGGTTGACTTTCCGACTGAGAGCATCAGCAACAACATTTGCTTTACCTGGGTGGTAAAGTATCTCACAGTCGTAGTCCTTGAGTAGTTCTAGTGAGCATCGTTGCCTCATGTTCAACTCCTTCTGATTAAAGAGATATTGGAGACTCTTATGGTCAGTGAAGAGCTTGCAGTTCGTGCTGTAGAGGTAATGCCTCCATATCTTTAAGGCAAATACTACCGCTGCCAACTCCAGATCATGAGTGGGGTAGTTCTTTTCGTGCTCTTTCAATTATCGAGATGCGTATGCTAGCACCTTTTCTCTTTGGGTCAGAACACAACCCAACCCGACTCCAGAAGCGTCACTATAAACCGCGAAATCTTCGACTCCATCGAGTAGAGAAAGTATCGGTGCTTCACATAACTTCTTCTTTAGTTTCTTGAATGCCTCATCGTGGTTCTCACTCCACGTATACGTAGCTCCTTTATGGGTCAACGCTGTTAATGGAGCAGGTATCGAAGAAAATCCTTGGATAAATCTTCGATAATATTCGGCTAATCCTAGAAAGCTTCGAATCTCTGTGGGACTTTTCGGACATTCCCACTTCATTACAGCTTCGATTTTTGTTGGTTCAACCATTATCCCTTCTTGGTTAACCACATGACCCAAGAATTGGACTTCTCGTATCCAAAAATCACACTTAGAGAACTTGGCGTAAAGCTTCTCTTTCTTTAACACTTCCAACACTTCCCGTAGATGCTTGCCATGCTCCTCTTGGCTTTTCGAGTAGATCAGAATGTCGTTGAGGAACACTATCACAGATTTTTCAAGGAATGGTTTACAAACCTTATTCATCAAATCCATGAATGTTGCTGGAGCATTGGTTAGTCCAAACGACATAACCAAGAACTCGTAGTGTCCATATCTCGTTCTGAATGTAGTTTTCTCGATATCTTGATCTCTCACTTTCAGCTGATGATATCCTGACCTAAGGTCGATCTTTGAGAAGTAGCTCGAACCTTGCAGCTGATTGAATAGGTCGTCAATCCTTGGTAATGGATACTTGTTCTTCACCGTTGCCTTGTTCAGCTCTCGGTAGTCTATACACATTCTCATGCTTTCGTCCTTCTTCTTTACGAATAACATCGGAGTTCCCCAGGGTGATGAACTAGGTCGAATGAAACCGTTGTTCAACAACTCATGAATTTGCGTCACAAGCTCCTTCATCTCCATTGGTGCTAATCAGAAAAGGTGCCTTTGCTATCGGTGTTGTACCTGGTAACAAGTCTATCCAAAACTCTACTTTCCTATCAGGTGGTAATCCGGGAAGATCTTCGGGAAAGACTTCCGAATAATCGCACACAACCGGTATATTCTGCACCTCTTTCTTTTCCTTCTTAGCATCGATTACGAATAACAAGTATGATGCACATGCTTTGGACAAACATTTCCTGGCTTTCATCAGGGAGATGATTCCAGAATTCACTCTGCGTTTGTCCCCGTACACCATAAATGATTCTTTTTCGGGTGGGTTCACACTCATTATCTTCTTCCTGCAAAGAATCTCAGCGTCGTTGGCACTAAGCCAATCCATTCCCAAAACGATGTCGGAACTGTTTAACTCTATGTGTAATACCTCCTCATGGAATTCGTTTCCATTTAGGTCGATGACTATGTTCTTAATACGATTACTAACAGGTACGAATTTGCCACCGACAACTTCTACAATTAGGTCATTATCAAGTTTTTCTACAGGTAATGCTAGTTTCCCACCAAATTTACATGACACAAAGGAGTAGTTGGCTCCGGAATCAAATAGTATATTGGCAGGCAAACCATTTACAAGAAAGGTACCTGAAGCGACGTCTGCTGCGTCCTTTGCAGCCTCGAGCGTCATCTGGAAGGCTCTCACCTTTGGCTTCGGTGGTATGTTGGGTCTTCCTGCCTCCTTCTTCTTCGGGAAATCCTTTGAAATGTGCTCCTCCTCTTTGCACTCATAACAGACCTTTTTAGTGAACGTGCATTCATTGGCATAATGCACAGGCTTTCCACACTTGAAACAAGTGACCCCTCCGTCACACTTCCCAGAGTGCTTCTTCTTGCATTTGTCACAGCACTTCGCTTCTGATCCTCCTCCTCTCGAACCAGATTTCGAGAATTTACTCTTCTTTCCGAACCTCGAGGATTCGTCAAACATCCTTTTCTCTCCCACCTCTACTTTCTCTAGACCCTTCTCTCGTATCTGGGTATCCACATTCTTAGCAGCCCAGATAGCGGCTTTCAGAGTGGTAGTTTGCTTGACCATTGGACCGAAGTCCGCTGGTAATCCGATGGTAAATTTTTTAACCTTGGAGAGTTCAGTTGGGATGATGTGAGGAACAAGCTTCATTTTCTTAGTAAAGCTTGTAGCGTATTCAGTAACGCTCATTCTTCCCTTCTTCAGATTCTGGAATTCGTTGTTGATCTCCAGAAGATCCTACTCAGAGCAGTATTGCATCTTTAACTACACCATAAAAATCCTCCCACAACATCTTGCTTGCTCCACCTTTGGGCATTGAATCAGCTAGTAGCTTTGTTGGGTAAAAATATGGTTTATACTTTACTTTTCTAGGCAATTGTATTTTTCTAGTAATATTTATGAATTTATGGTCTAGTTTACGGCCGTAAACACCTTACGACCGTAAACTCATTTACGGCCTATTTGTTTCCGGCCCCTGTTCCCCTAGTATAAATATAGGTATTAGGGTGTGAGGAATAGATTGATGAACACGAAGGAGTTTACGACCAGAAAGAAAGGAACGTTTGTGTGGGTGAATCTTGTGTAAGGAACTTAATTCATATTGTCAATACATTCAAGATTCATATTATTCTTCTTCTCCTTCTCTTCTATTTGATCTGACATCATCCGTTTGATTGAGATTCCGCACCATCAAACAGATCTGATTGATACACTGGCACATTAGGGACTTACAATTGGTATCAGAGCCTGGTTGTATCAGTCAATTTTGTCAGATTTGGAGCATTATTTGATCTTATTTTCGAAATACTCTTGCGTTTTTGGATAGATCTCTGAAAAATAAGGGGGGTTTGTTCTTCGTGTTTTTCATAAAAAAGGGTTTTTAATCGAGTTTTGGAGCAAAAAGGGCAAAAATCACTGTTTTTGGTCGTATCCTGCGCGGGGGTGGCGGCCAGCAGCTAGGGTTTCCGAGGAGTTCACTGCCTCGGCTCGGAGTATACGGTCAGCAATTTGCGGCTCGGTCTCGCACGTTTCCGGCTTCTGAGTTCTCGACCTCGCAAGAACCAGCCTCGCTTCGCACAGATAAAAAACCAGAATTTCGGAGGCGACGGGGATCGAACCCGGGTCTCCTGCCAACTAAACCTCGCAGCTTATAACTCGGCTTGAAGGCACTTTGTTACTTCCTTTCCAAATTTAATTCATAAAGCTTCTTTCTCGGTTCTAATTTTGCATTTTTGACACTTTTAACCCAAAATTCATTTTTTTTTGTCTTAAAATCTATTTTCATCCAAAATTAATAATAATAATAATAATAATAATAATAATAATAATAATAATAAATAAATAAATAAATAAATAAATAAATAAATAAATAAATAATAAAATAATAATAATAATATAATAATAATAATAAAAAATTGTTTTTATTTTTGACTTTTTATTTCAAATTTTGACTTTGACTTTCAAGTTTGACCTTTGACTTTAAACTTTACTTTTTCGTTTAATTTTTTAAATTTTCAAATTTAACTTTTTGGTTTGACTTTCAAGTTTGACTTTTTAATGTTTGACTTTTGAGTTTGATTTTTTTTAAATTTGACTTTTAAGTTTTATTTTAGCTTCTAGTTGTGTTTTTTAATCGATTTTAAGGTCTACGAGGGAGTTGAAAACATGAAAGAGAGTCATAAGGATATGTTAAGACAAAATTTCGACATTTTTGATTATATCCTTGGAGAAACCCTCGAAACTCAGTTGCAGCGATTTACCAGACTCACTACTGAGATGAATATAGCTGGGATCTTCTTGTCCAAATCTGAGATAAACAAAAAGCTATTTAATTCACTTCCAAAATCGTGGGATATGAACGTGGCTATCATCAAGAAGACAAAAGATCTCAATCGTCTTAGTATTGCTGATGTAATTGAAGAGCTTAATGCTTTGAAGTGTGGAAATACAATGAGTTCTGCAAACATCTTGGTCAATGAAGTTTCAGGTTCTCAATCATATGAAGTTTCATGTACACTATCTAGTGAAGATACGATTAAATTTCTTCGGGAACAAATTGATTTATTTAAAAGAGAAGTTGAGGACCTGAGATATGAAGGATATCAACTCAGGAAAGGAAAGAAACCCCTGAAGGCTGAATTAGAAGCAAAAACCTAGGACTTTAGGAAACTTCAGGAAGAGTACAGCAACAAGTGTGAAAATTATGATTATTTTAAGAGACAACTTGCTGCTGTAACTGAAGAACTTGACGCTTTAAAAATTAAGTGTGGAAAAACTGATGTTAGTTTCAAAAATTATACTGCGTCAAGTCAGATAGTCGAGTCCTTATATGAAACCCAATTAAAATTCAAAGAAAATCAAAACAAGGGTCTAGGGTATGATAGTGTACATCCTCCATATAATCATAAATACACATCCATCCCTATGACATAGGACGAAACTGACAGGGAGGCACATCTTTGATATGGAAAACGAGTTGGATTTGTGTCAGGAGGACTTATTAATGTTGAAAATACTGATGTTTCTGTTACATGTGCAGGTAAAGTAGCAGAGGATAAGAACAAGGAGAGCACTACTGAACAAACCAACATCTCTTTGAACTCTGATTCATTTGCTTCAAACTCAGCTGCTTCTGATCAACCCTCCGTTGAGAAATACAGGCCTCCAATTCCAGCGCAACAAAGTGCCTATTGCAAGCATGCATTTGGGAACAATAAGAGACAAGGCAAGGATACGCCACCAGGGGCAGGAAGAAACAACTTCACAGTGAAGAAAAAGACTTGTTTTCACTGTGGAACACCTGGACACATTCCCAAAAATTGTCCTAATCGTGCATACGTTCCCTACTATGCACAAGGATGGAAAAACGTGCCAAGTGGGAGATACTTCAAAAGAAACCCTTCCAGGTCACGTTCAGATAATGGTGACTGGAACGCGCACAAGGCCAAGAATCAAACCCACAAGGCAAAGAATCTGAATCCCAAGGGAAAAAAGGATATGTCAACCAACAAGCCAAATCCAAGAGATGCTCCAGTGAAACAAAGATCGGTTAGGTCAAAGTCATCTCGGCAGACGGCTTCAAGTTCTAAATCAAGTGTCGAGGCACCCATCGGATCGAAAAATAAATGGGTTAAACCCGAATATAGATGGGTACCAAAGGTGAAAACTCCCAAATCTTCTAATGACTCTAATATTTCATTGTCTTCTGTTTGTGATAAGTAGGATATGTCATGGGAGAAAGTATTGTGTGTTGATGACAAAGGTCGACCCAGTTTCAAAATGGATTGGGTTCCAAAGACCAACTAATCCCGCTCTGTTTCGGAGCAGCTATGGAGGCATATCATCAGACTTTGGTTTGTTGGTATTGGCTGCTCCTGGCATATGATTGGGGAAATCTCTCAACTGTACAACATTCAGACCTTTTTTGAGAGTATGTATCCTTTGCGGGAAGGGAAGAAAGGAAGGGATCACTCATGGGGATAGTACTTAACGATGTCAAGAATTTTTGGATCTGTTATGAGATTACGCATGCTATTTTCAGACCTTCTGGATGCAAATTCAATCGGTGACTTACGGTTTGAGTTTTTCTTCTCTATACTCCTAAGTTTTTCTTAAGCTGATTCGCTTTAAAGACAAATTTTTGTCTTAGGATAGTTTAAATTTGCGCATTTAATTTTCGTTTCTCTCGTATGCACAAATTTAGGGGGAGAAATAAAAACAAAGCAAAAATAAAAAATAAAAAAAATCCAAAAACATTAGAAAATCAGAAAATAAAAAAAAAACAAAAATGTTGGTTATGAAGTGTGCTTGAGGGAGATGTTTTGGGAAGTGATATTATCAAGTGATAACAGGCAATCTGAGTATGCGTAAGGTACCCAAAGTTGAAGGGTCTATGCTATGGTTTGATGCGTCAGTAGGCACAAAAAGTTTTAAAATGGACATGACTAGGAAAAGTTGAACTAAGGAAATTTATAGACTTGACAAATCTTGACCTAGTTAGATCCATTCAGCCTGAAAATATGATGCTCAGATAGGTTGAGCAGGGAGATATATATGGGAATCTACTCATCACATTAAATGAACCCGTACTTGGAACCATGGTTTAACTTTTCCTCGATGTGCAGATTCTGTCCTTAATTCCAGTTGGATGGGGCGACTGGTAAATTCCGATAAATTAGGTCTGTAGAATATCATTTTCTTTCTTTCCGTCTGTTAGGTATATGTTGCACCCTTTGTGTGATTGGAAGAGATCCGACCTGGATTGAAACATATGCAACTCTATTTCTCTGAAACTCCTCCTATCTGTTAGCCATATGTTGTCTCCTTTGCGTGACCTCAAATCCAACCTGGTACACAGCATATGCAACTTTCTACTTCTCAACCCCTCTAAAGTGATAAGTTATTAAATTCTGAATCTATCTTCTCTCTGAATGGTTGTCTGCTCACCCGGTGTAAGGAGTACTCTGGAAGTTCTTGATGGCTGGGGTATATCAGGAAGCGGGAAACACGTTCTAGTACACTTAAAATTGAACAAATATAGATTGTCTGTAGATCTCACTGCTCAATTTAGGTGGACAACAATATCCCTGGTCGTCGTCAGCTGAATGGTCCTTAAGATATAGTATCTAGGAACTTAGGATCAGATATAATCTTTTAGGAACTTAAGTTCACCCTGTCTTGTAACAATTAATAGTATGTCCTAATTTTGTCACAATTTTTCGTGTTTAAGTGGACAATAATACCGACGATCGACCAGACAAAGACGTGAAGATAGAAAGTACCGACAAGTGGATAAAGGCTCTCTAAAAACTTTGATCCCAAATCACTCTTAAAGTTAGATATCATTTTTATTTTTGTTAAATTTGTCATAGTTTCTTCTAATTTAAATATTAGGGGAGAATTAAAAATTAAATATAATGAAAATAAAAAAAAATCAAAAAAATTCAAAAATCAAAGAAAAATCAGAAAAATTCAAAATTCAAAAATAATGTTATTTCTGTTATATTTCTTGTTCAGAAAAATCAAAAATCCAAAAATATTTTTATTTCTGTTTTAATTTGTGTGATAAGTTTTCTTTTAGTTTTGTTTTGTCTTGAAAAGTGACTTCAGGTATAGATGAAACTCATGAAGTTTGTGTTGAAGATTTCTGAGCCAAAGCCTCGTCCGTGAGCATCGAAGAATTCTTATTCGAAGGAGAAAGAAATGAAGATTATTCTTTCAAATTCAATCTTTCAACCCCAGAAGCTAGGTGAAGCTGAAATTGAAGATTATGTGACGGATTGAATTGAAGCCTCCTCAGTCAGTCTGCTGCTATCTTAAACCTGCTGAAGTGATCCAAAAGATTTGTTCTCTCTGAAGATTCTCAAGCTCAAAGTGCCATCTTTCAAGAATCAGTACGTCAAGCCTCCTCACCCAATGTGCGTTCAATGCCAAATTCTGAAGAAAACCTTAAGTGCTCAAGATGAAGTCATTCATTGAAGATTCATATGTTCATCCTGATGCTGTGAAGAAATCGAAGGTTAAAGCTGAAGCCAAGCTCCCATTGAAGATTAACAAGAAGAGCCAAATACTTTTTAGGGGGAGCTTGTTGGGTCATTAAGAAAAGAAAGCTATAAACCAAGGGGGAGATTGTTGGGTCAAAATATGGTTTATACTTTACTTTTTCTAGGCAATTGTATTTTTCTAGTAATATTTATGAATTTATGCTCTAGTTTACGGCTGAGTTTACGGCCGTAAACACCTTACGGCCGTAAACACCTTACGGCCGTAAACTCATTTATGGCCCATTTGTTTCCGGCCCATGTTCCCCTAGTATAAATATAGGTATTAGGGTGTGAGGAATAGATTGATGAACACGAAGGAGTTTACGGCCAGAGAGAAAGGAACGTTTGTGTGGGTGAATCTTGTGTAAGGAACTTAATTCATATTATCAATACATTCAAGATTCATATTATTGTTCTTCTCCTTCTCTTCTATTTGATCTGACATCATCCGTTTGATTGAGATTCCGCACCATCAAACGAATCTGATTGATACACGAGCAGATTAGGGACTTACAAGCTTCCACCAGCTTAGTACTCCAGATTGCAACAGAGGAACCGCGAGAGTGGTCTTCTGCCTATTGCTACACTCGTAACTCTCAAACATCGTCTCCATCTCAGAGATCCAGTTCATGACTTCCACCGGCGTCGGGCTTCCGGATAGACTCGGTGGTTTGGATGCCATGAAATCCTTGTATTTGCATCCACTTCCGTCATTTCCTCCATCCTGGTGGTTTTGCCTAACTATCGGTGGGCTGGCTTGACCAACAGTCCCAATGTAGTTTCCCTCCTCAGTCTACCCTTTATTCAACTCGGGTTGTTCGATCTGTATGGTCGCTTCCTCTCGATTTTGTTGGAGCAAACGCATGGTTTCCTCCATTTGATGATCCAACATCGCCTGGATCATCGCTTGCACTCCGACCATCGTTATTAGCCCGACAGCGGCTTCCATAACTGGTATTTGCTCAATCACTGGGGGTTGGTTTCTTTTCCCATTTGCATTCACGTTTTCACTACGGGTCCTTGCCATCTTGATCTATACACCAAATAAGGTGAATTTAGATCTTTATTTAGGACTGATGTTCAAATCATCCTCATCTCTCTGAAACGTTTACATGCTAGTTCTAATATCGTAGTCGTACGTTTAGAATCCTAAACACAAAAGGTTTCCAGATCCGGTCGACAACATACCATAGATCCGAACAATTAACATCATATCAGGCACAAAGCATTTAGCACATAAAAGCATTTTAGGCACAATTCCTAAAATAAGCTAGTGCTCACACCTCACAATCATCGTTTAGCATTCTAAGTTTAAGTCTAGAAATCCTACAAATTCCTAGTTCGCTTAAACTAATGCTTTGATACCAACTGTGACATTCCCAAAATCACGGCCAGAAAAGACCGATTTTGTTTATGCTTTGTTTAAAAATCAGAGTAACATTTTAAATAACAGTGTAGCGGAATTTGTCCCAAAACAAAATATGATAAAGATTTATGAAAAGCATTTCCATAGAAATGTATTTCATTAAAAGACTTGGGATGTCATGTTTGTATAGATCAAAAGCATAAACAATACAATATAAGCCTTACTACATTATTTCATATCTACAGGCCTATATCCGTAATCCCTCGTCCAAACATCATATCTATGTTCAAGCGCCACTACCTGTAATACATAAAACTTAGTGGGTTAGGCGTGGGAGCCTGGTTAGCACATAGGGTTTTCAACCCACAATAAATAAGTTTATTAATTCCATCAATCAACAATAACCCGATTACCCATTCCCATTATCCTCACATTACGTCCCTAAACACCTATCATATAGGACCTATCCTAAGGATCATCATCGGGATGGAAACTACCGCTAAGGGGGTTCCTCAACAATAAATGTCCTAAAGGAAACCATGTGGGGGATGGAGTGCACCGGTGAACACATCGTTCACAAACACCTATAGGTTGCGAGCTTGCCAGCGTTCCACTGGATTGTCTAGAAGAGTCTGTGGTCGTCATCTATACTCCGCTAGATAACTGGATCAACAACAACAACATCGAGGCCTCTCATCATTTTATCACACATCACCTATTACAGCTACCCATGTTTTACCCCAACATTTTCGTAGATATAAAATACATATACAATTTAAATCATTGAAAACATGTATAAAAACGTTCATCCAGCATAGATAGCAAGTATTCAGATAATATGCACACATAGCACGTAATTTATATAAAAATACTTCATATCTATGTGTAAGCTGAAAGTAACTATGCACTCACCTGAAAGGTGGTGACTCAGCACTCGGACAGTGCTTCGATACTCTCAAAATGATTTTCCTTTGATAAAACCTAGTACCAATACCACTAGGGTTTAGTCTAACGATAACCGCGATAAATTAATTAGTCTGACTATTATTATTATTATTATTATTATTATTATTATACAAGCGTTAATAACACTCAATATAACTCATAATAATAGCCCAAATAATTATTTTAAGGACCTAATAACATTCCTATAATTATTTGAAAGCTATATTAAAAATCGCGTAAGCGTAGCACACTTACAACGAATTTTATCGAAAACCGGAACTTAATTGGAGCAGCGTTTCGAAACCGAAAGACACCTTTTTCTCGGGACTCCGGGAGCCTCGGGGCTTCCTTAGGGTGCTAGGGGTTCACCTAGACTTTGGGGAGGGTTCAAAACCCTAGAGAGATAAAGATTTTAGAGAGAGAATGAGAAATGGTGTGAAAAATCCAGAAGAGTTCGCATCTATTTATAGGGGGCGAAGCCTCTCAAATGCTGGGCGTACCGAGGCTACGCTGGGCGTAGTCTCGGATATGGATGCCAACTTGCAGCCAACTGTTTCGCACTCCGGATGGATAAGACCTGAAGGTACGCTGGGCGTACCGGATCTCATACACGGGGCGTAGGGCGAAGGCAAGGCGATGTGGCGCTGATCAGAAGTGAGCCTTGTCATTGGCATCGGACGGCTGTGGCGCTGCCACGTCAGCTACTTCGCACCAGGTCTCGCAATTTCACTTTCTAACTTTAAAAATTCGTAACTTTCGCATACGAGCTTCATTTTTGACGTTCTTTATATCCACGCGAAGGTGGGAACGTACTCTACAACTTTTGTTTAGACTTTGTCGGCTAATTTTGAATCGATTTTAATTTTTATATTATTAACAGACCGAGACAGGATTAGTCCGTTAAATCCTCATAACTTCTTCATCCGACATCCGTTTTCACCCATCTTTTTCTCGTTACGCTACTCTTAACGAGATCTTCGATTCTCATTTAGGTCGTGTCAGCTAAAAATCACTCGATCTAATATTCGAATTTCGGGTTGTACACTGCTAATCCAAAACTTCGAAAAATTATAACTTCTTCATACGAAGTCAGATTTGGGCGTTCTTTTTATTGATGTTCTTAGTTTAACATATTCTACGACTTTTATTTAGATCGTTAAGGATAAATTTCGCTCTATTGTAAATTCACTATCTACGCTTCCCAGTATCGTGCCGGTTTTGTCGCGAAACTTCGACGGGTCATAACTTCTTCGTTATAACTCGGATTTAGGCGTTCCTTATATCCTCGGAATCCTTGTTTCGCACACTACAACATTATGTAAAGATATCGGGCTTATGTCACACTTTAATTTTGATGCTTATTTTTATCTTTTATTTATTACACATTTATAATTAAATAATAAGCACATAAATACACATAATTCACATAATACTCAAGTATTTTATATTTATTACTTCAAAAAGAGTTATAGGAGTTGACCTGGACTATTACATTGTCTAAAATGCTTAGCCCAGAAACCCGGACGTTACACTACGCCATCCGTTCCCTCTCTACCGGGGGAACATACTCATCTCAAAATATGGTGGTGAACCTCTCCCAGGTCACCGCTGAAATCTATGCAGAAGTGAAGTCAGTCGTCACAAATTTCCACCAGTCCTTCGCTCCCAAGCGAAGCTGTTTCAAAGCGAACCGAACCCTCAAACGTCTCCAGAATGACCTCCCGGATCGCCCAAACAAATTTCCAACAACAACGTACCTCTCATCAAACGTCTCAATCAGCGTGGTCTTGATAGACCCAAACATCTCCGGAATGACCGCCCGGATCGCCGCGGCCACCTATTCATGTATCATCCGACGAATCTTCTCGTCGCTAACGCCGCTGCCCCCTGGTGTGTGGCGTGTCCCAACCATGATGTCTCTGAAACACAACACAAAATATATCAGAGACTCGTTCGAGTATACTCACACTTGATACTCAACCCTACTTGTTCCCTAGTACCCAAAGGATTCTTACTTGGACTGTTCACCGACCTGGTACCTTCAGTAGTACGGGCCCTATACTACCTTCCACACCGCATCAGTATTCACCCCAAGTCCTCCTCCTCGGATCCCAGATTGCAAGTACTCTATATCTCTCTAAGCACATGCTACTCTCTAGTAGACCACTCATAAGCTCCTCGCTGCTACCTACTCACTCTCGAAGCATCTCATAGTAGCAGTAATCCCCTAGGCTACGACATCACAAATCATGCCACTCTAGTCCTAGATATTACCTAGCCTACTCTAGCATGCATATCATATCACATAATATTACATAATGTAAGGGTATTTTGGGAAATCACCGTTCGGGCGTTGGCTGATCGTACACACTGCTCCGTTCTGCTTGTCTCAAAATCTTTTACTTATTGGAAAATTGTTTATTTTATGAAAATTTCTCTCAAATCCTCAGTTTGAGTTCAGATACGCCCGAAGGTGCATCCGAATCCCTCAAACCAAGGCTCTGATACCAACTTGTAACGACATGAATTTTTCAAAAGAATTTTTTTTTCATTTTTCAACACAATAAAACTCATATAATATTCCCAAATCTCATGTTATCAAATGTCATCACAAATAAACATATCCCAGAATCTCAAAAACATAATCTCCTGCCAGTGTGTACAAATCATGTCGGCGCCTTCCCGCGATCCTCGCAAGTACCTGAAACACATAACACATAACACGGTAAGCATAAATGCTTAGTGAGTTCCCTAAAATACCACATACATCACATAAGCCACTCGAGGCTATAAGTCGGTATGACCCTTAGGTTAATGTGTCTCAGCGGGACCCTTCAGTCCCGTAGCTCGTTGGACCCTCCGGTCCGGTCTAGCTTGTTGGACCCCCCGGTTCGGTCCGATCGAGGACCCTCTAGCCTCATGAGTCGTTGGACCCTCTGTTCCAGTCTATATATCACATAGCATACATATAACACATTTCACATAATCACAAACATACATATACACATAAGATCCTCTGGTCTGCACATAGATACCACTCTAGGTAATGTACAGTGAGAAGACTCACCTTGTAAGATGTCTAGTAACCCTCGTGCCCGATATCCCCGGTCTAGCCTCCGCCTATCAAATGATAACATCCTAAATCAAAACTCTCTTTATGTTCTCATCTCTAAAGGATGGGTAGAAGGCCGTTCTACCCCTCCATGGCCTCTCTTGAATCAGTTGACCAAAACCCTAAGGTCCTCGGAAGTCAACCCCAGTCAATGGTCAAATTTTGACCAGACTCAACAAGTGCACTCGCTGACTCGGCGAGTTTATGCATTTACTCTGAATCCTTCTAAGACCTCACTCGACTCGTCACGCTAACCTCCTAACTCGACAGGTTACCACTGGTCATGAATCGGGGGGCAACCCGACTCGACTCGTCGAGTCCTCTCATGGACTCGACGAGTGTCCTCCATGGCAACACTCAATTAACCTCCTGAGGTCAGATCTATCCCTCTAATATATAGATCTGGCCTTTTAGCACTCAAAAGTTACATAAAGGTTTGAACTTGATGTCCATGCATGACACATCAAGCTCCATTTGATGAAATAACCACTTTAATGGTGTTTTAGGCTCAACACATTCATGGAACTACATAAAGCTAAGCTCAAGGGACTCTCTAGACCTATCAAGGTCCAGATCTAATGTCTAAATCGAAAAGGGACCTCTCATCTTCATAACCTAGATACAAAAGAGGGTAAAGAACCCAAGATCCACGAGATCTATCCAATACAAGAGATTTGGTGCAGATTTGTACCTAATATAGAACTCTGGAGTGAAATAGCAGCCAATCCCACGACCTCCTTGTTTCCAAACCTTGAAACTTTTCTCCTTCCTTTCAAAGAACACACCAAGAAGCTCACAAAGGTGCTATTTCCCACTCTAAGCTCTCAAGGGCGATTAGAGTTTCACAGGGGTTTGTGTGGCCGCAAATGAAGGCCATAAGGACCTTTAAATAGGTCCCAAACCCGGGCAATTAGGGTTTTCCTCATCAGCACCGACTCGTCGAGTCGGATACCCGACTCTTCGACTCCATTCATTAAACTTGTCATCTAAACGCGACCATACTCGACGAGTTGAGGCACCAACTCGTCAAGTCCTTCTACTTAACTCAAAATAAATAATTTAAAATAGCGTACCCGAAAATCCGGATGTTATAGTTTATAAATGATTTGTTAATTATAATATCAATTAATTCCATAGTAATTTTCAAAAAAGTCCCAATATTTTGGTTATCGGGTAATTTTCAGAAAAATCATAATATTTTTAGCAAACTAGCGAAAAAAGATAGATTACCGGCTAAATCTACGAAACCGGCTAAAAAAGGTTTTTTCGAAGTTTTAGCCGGTATTCTGTGCTTTTCTGTAAACAAAAAATAGTTCGGAACTTTTTTATAAATTAGACTAAAATTTTAGGACTTTTCTGGAGATTTCCATATATATATATATATATATATATATATATATATATATATATATATATATATATATATATATATATATATATATATATATATATATATATATATATCATGTTTTTCTTTATAAATTTCATATTTTGTAAAATAAATTATATATTATAGATTTATAGTGGGCCAAACTCAAGAATTAAAATTAAAATTCAAGCTTTCAAAGTGACTTAATTTTACCCATCCTCACCAAATATCCCATTTGCTTCTAAGCTCTAAGTCTTTTCTTTTTACCATATAAACTTTCTCTATATTTTGTCATTCCACATCTCAACTTCAGTGTTTTAAATTTTCCTTTTCGCCTCTGCGTATCTTACTTTCCAACCTTTAAAATGTTTCAACTTGACATGCCACAATATATTTACAAGGTCTAAACATTAACATGAAACCCGACACGAAATCGACATGAAAATAAAAGGGTTCACATGACACGACACAAGAATTAAACTGGTTAGGTAAGGGTCAAACTCTTATAACCCGTTTAATGTCTTGACATGATATATTTGTGAGGCCTACCATATAGTAAAAGAGTACGATACTAATAAAAATATAGTTCAAATGTCAAATTACAATTGCTTATAAATTCACTATAAACCATGAAACCAAATCATAAATGTTCCACATTTTACATATTCTGTAAACATAAGTTATAATGAACAAATACAAGTTGCAATGATTTTGGTTTACGAGTAAACCGTTTTTATGGTAAAAACTGATCGATTTAAAAAAAAAAACAAAAGTGAAAATGACTTACTAGTATAATCATCTTTGTCATGTTAACATTTAGATAATTTTTTTGTACACATTTGACTATTTAACTTTTTTGTATGTGTTCACATATTACCATTGTCACCGATTATAGCACATGATATTGGTAATTTGTGAACACACTTAACAAGTAAAATGGTTGAATCTGTATAAAAAGTTGTCTAAATATGAATAAAACGATAATTTAATTACCATGATAGGTCATTTCGCCACTTTTAATAGCGATTTTTATTTTTCATATTTATTTCTTTTTCATATTTGTTTGTATTATTATATTTCAAACATTATTCTTAAAGTATTCATAATATCTTAAATATTGATCAATTTTAAATTTTACTTTTTAACTAATAAATATGTTTTTGTTTTGTGAAATATTTTATATAGTATCTTATATTTTTTTTTTCTCTTGTTTTTAAGCATATACAATATTTTTAAAGTAACTAGTATGTAACAATAAAATTAAATAAATTAAATGTGTAACAATATGTATGGAGGGTCTTTTAAAAAAGAAAAAAAATATGACGTAGCAAATATATATATATATATATATATATATATATATATATATATATATATATATATATATATATATATATAACGTAAATGTTTTAAAATTATTACAACTTTTTAATACTTTTTAATCAGAAGCTTATAAACTTATTTTTTAATACAACGTCTTAAACTAGTATTTAACGAAAGTATTTTAAAATATTATAAAAAAAAGTATTAATTGTCATACAAAATCTATGAAACATTTTAAAAATATTGTAGAAGAAAGTTTAGAAATAATTGTACGAATATTATAAAAAATTGTATGAAGATGTAAAAGAAAAAAAAAATTATAAACTTGTAAGAAAAACTTAAAAAATTTATAGAATATTTTGTTTAAAAACACTTGTATTAAAATTATATGAAAGTATAATAAAGTTAAAAAAATTATAAGCAAAGATTAAAACATTGTATCAGAAAAAACATATAGGAAAAAAATATCATAAAAATATTATAAAAAACTATAAAAGTTTTAAGAAAATTGTATAAAAAATTGTTACATTTAAACAATTTTTTTTTGTATATAATTGACCATTTAACTTGTTAAATATATAAACACACATTTAACAAGTTAAATTTAAATGGTTATATATATATATATATATATATATATATATATATATATATATATATATATATATATATATATATATATATATATATAATTATTTAAACATAAACAAAACAAAAAATATTTCTCTAATTTTCCCCGAACCACAACCCACTTCTTTGAAACATGCATTACTATATGATGAAAAATTAGATTAGTTATACTTTAACATAAAAAGTTAGATTAATTATACTTTAAATAAAACATTTAAATATATCATAACTTACTTCTTTGAAACATGCATTGCTATATGAGCTCGAACCCCCTCGTTTTACAACTAGTTGTTTTGCACGAACTTCTTTGTTTGACATCGAACGCCTTAAAAATTCGAGCAATTGAAAATGTTCGACTGCCTTCGCTTAATTTTCTGGTGACATACCATTGGGGGGGTTGTTTAGTGCCATTGACATGAAAATAAAAGGGTTCACATGACACGACACAAGAATTAAACTGGTTAGGTAAGGATCAAACTCTTATAACCCGTTTAATGTCTTAACATGATATATTTGTGAGGCCTACCATATAGTAAAAGAGTACGATACTAATAAAAATATCATTCAAATGTCAAATTACAATTGCTTATAAATTCACTATAAACCATGAAACCAAATCATAAATGTTCCACTTTTACATATTCTGTAAACAAAAGTTATAATGAACAAATACAAGTTGCAATGATTTTGGTTTACGAGTAAACCATTTTTATGGTAAAAACTGACCGATTTAAAAAAAAAAAACAAAAGTGAAAATGACTTACTAGTATAATCATCTTTGTCATGTTATTAACATTTAGATAATTTTTTTGTACACATTTGACTATTTAACTTTTTTGTATGTGTTCACATATTACCATTGTCCCCGATTATAGCACGTAATATTAGTCATTTGTGAACACACTTAACAAGTAAAATGGTTGAATGTGTATAAAAAAGTTGTCTAAATATGAATAAAACGATAATTTAATTACCATGATAGGTCATTTTGCCACTTTTAATATTGATTTTTATTTTTCATATTTGTTTGTATTATTATATTTCAAACATTATTCTTAGAGTATTCATAATGTCTTAAATATTGATCAATTTTAAACTTTACTTTTTAACTAGTAAATATGTTTTTGTTTTGTGAAATATTTTATATAGTATCTTATATTTTTTTCTCTTGTTTTTAAGCATATACAATATTTTTAAAGTAACTAGTATGTAACAATAAAATTAAATAAATTAAATGTGTAACAATATGTATGGAGGGTCTTTTAAAAAAGAAAAAAAAATATATGACGTAGCGAATAAGAAAACAATATATATATATATATATATATATATATATATATATATATATATATATATATATATTTAATGTAAATGTTTTAAAATTAATACAACTTTTTAATACTTTTTAATTAGAAGCTTATAAACTTATTTTTTAATACAACGTCTTAAATTAGTATTTAACGAAAGTATTTTAAAATATTATAAAAAAAGTATTAATTGTCATACAAAATCTATGAAACATTTTAAAAATATCGTAGAAGAAAGTTTAGAAATAATTGTACGAATATTATAAAAAATTGTATGAAGATGTAAAAGAAAAAAAAATTATAAACTTGTAAGAAAAACTTAAAAAATTTATAGAATATTTGGTTTAAAAACACTTGTATTAAAATTATATGAAAGTATAATAAACTTAAAAAAATTATAAGCAAAGATTAAAACATTGTATCAGAAAAAACATATAGGAAAAAATATCATAAAAATATTATAAAAAGTTATAAAAGTCTTAAGAAAATTGTATAAAAAATTATTACATTTAAAATTTTTTTTTTTTTGTATATAATTGACCATTTAACTTGTTAAATATATAAACACACATTTAACAAGTTAAATTTAAATGGTTATATATATATATATATATATATATATATATATATATATATATATATATATATATATATATATATATATATATGATTTAAACATAAACAAAACAAAAAATATTTCCCTAATTTTCCCCGAACCACAACCCATTTCTTTGAAACATGCATTACTATATGATAAAAAGTTAGATTAGTTATACTTTAACATAAAAAGTTAGATTAATTATACTTTAAATAAAACATTTAAATATATCATAACTTACTTCTTTGAAACATGCATTACTATATGAGCTCGAACCCCCTCTTTTTACAACTAGTTGTTTTGCACGAACTTCTTTGTTTGACGTCGAATGCCTTAAAAATTCGAGCGATTGAAAATGTTCGACTGCCTTCGCCTAATTTTCTGGTGACATACCATTGGGGGGGTTGTTTAGTGCCATTGACATATCTGTTTTTGTTTACTTTTTAACTATTGATCAATTTTAAACTTTACTTTTTAACTAATAAATATGTTTTTGTTTTGTGAAATATTTTATATAGTATCTTATATTTTTTTCTCTTGTTTTTAAGCATATACAATATTTTTAAAGTAACTAGTATGTAACAATAAAATTAAATAAATTAAATGTGTAACAATATGTATGGAGGGTCTTTTAAAAAAGAAAAAAAAATATGACGTAGCGAATAAGAAAACAAATATATATATATATATATATATATATATATATATATATATATATATATATATATATATATATATATTTAATGTAAATGTTTTAAAATTAATACAACTTTTTAATACTTTTTAATTAGAAGCTTATAAACTTATTTTTTAATACAACGTCTTAAATTAGTATTTAACGAAAGTATTTTAAAATATTATAAAAAAAGTATTAATTGTCATACAAAATCTATGAAACATTTTAAAAATATTGTAGAAGAAAGTTTAGAAATAATTGTACGAATATTATAAAAAATTGTATGAAGATGTAAAAGAAAAAAAATTATAAACTTGTAAGAAAAACTTAAAAAATTTATAGAATATTTGGTTTAAAAACACTTGTATTAAAATTATATGAAAGTATAATAAACTTAAAAAAAATTATAAGCAAAGATTAAAACATTGTATCAGAAAAAACATATAGGAAAAAAATATCATAAAAATATTATAAAAAATTATAAAAATCTTAAGAAAATTGTATAAAAAATTATTACATTTAAACAAATTTTTTTTTATATATAATTGACCATTTAACTTGTTAAATATATAAACACACATTTAACAAGTTAAATTTAAATGGTTATATATATATATATATATATATATATATATATATATATATATATATATATATATATTATTTAAACATAAACAAAACAAATGCTCCCCCCCGCCCCCCCATTTCTTTAAAATAAGAGCGAGCATATATATATATATATATATATATATATATATATATATATATATATATATATTATTTAAACATAAACAAAACAAATGCTCCCCCCCCCCCCCCCCCCCCCCCCCCCGATTTCTTTAAAATAAGAGCGAGCTTTACTTTTTCGGTCTCTGTACACTTTTGCAAGACTCGAATCAATGCTCCACAACAATTGTGCACGCTCCGGATCCAACTTAACCTTATCCAAATCAAACTTATTCTAAAAATACAAAAAAGTTAATTAATTAAATAACAATCACAACTACACTTAAAATATTAGCCAAGTTACCTTTAGATGCACAACTGTTGCATTCCTTAACGCAGAGGAAACGTTGTCCCAACCAGATACGTTGAAAGGGACGTTGTTCCACAAATACCTCCCAATTTCATGTGTCAACCAACTGACAGGCTTTCCGATAGGGGAATATGTGATCTCCCTGTCGAAATCTAAATCCACGGGCTTTCCCTTGTTTTTCCGTATCCACTTTCCGAGCTCTATGTTCTTTGACAAACCCTTTCTTTTCTTTGGAAGCTCGACTGAAAAAATACAATTAAAAATATTAGTCACGATAACTTATAATAAATTAATGAAAATAGCTAATAAATATATCATAATAAAACTTACCATCCTCTTCATGCTGCCCGCGACCAAAGCCTTCTGGTGGTGGTGGATCCCCAACTCCATCACCTTTGTGACCAAGGCCCATAACATCGGTCATCATAATAAAGAATATCGTCCACGTAAACCTCATTTATAGCCTGTAAAATTACAAGATGTACAATATAAAAATATAATATGAATAAAAGTTAGTTACCCTGCAAAATTATAAGATACGCAATATATATAAACAACATAAATAAAAGTTAATTTAATATATTCTTTTTAATGATTTTTTAAAAATTAATTTAACTTAATTTGATTTTCTAATTAATTTAGTATTTTCTTTTTTGATATTACTTTAATTTTTTAAACTAGTTTTATTTTATTTTAATATTAATATTAGCTTGATTTTAAAACTAATTTAATTTGATTCTATAATTACTTTATTATTTTTTTTATTGATTTTTTTAAATTTAATTAAATTTTTTTCTATAATTTAATTAAATTGCTAGAAGTACGTTGCTATTAATAACCTATATTAACTAAAGTTGTAACGACCAACATTAAGTCGCTAACAAAATTAAGCACTTTGAAACCATATTAACTAGAAAATAAAGACATAATAAACATCTAATACAATCATACATGTAAATACAAGCACTTCAACTTATCAAACATTTAACTTCACAATTAAAAACTTTATTACTCCATCTTATATACACCAAACTATTAATCATAAATTACATTCAATTCCAATTTTCATTTTATTTTAAACATACAATACAACTTTCATATTTCAATTTCATACAATAAAACATACACTACATTAACCAAATGTAAACATCCAATCTCAATTTCATGTCTAATTTCAATTTCAAGCCAATACATTACATTAAACATAAACATAAATTTGAAAAACATATACACAATGTTGTATAAATCTGAAAAAACCTATATAATCACTCAAAATGCATAAACAATTTCATACCTCAAATACATATATACTCACTCAACCAAATAAAATATGATAATTGTACTACACATTCATCACCAAAAATACCATGAAAACAGAAGATTAATAGAAAATAAGAAGGAATTCGACCTGAATGGTTTGGTCGCCGGTAATAAGGGTGCACATCGCCGGTAATGGTGGTCAATCGGCGGTGATAGCGGTCAATCGACAGTGATGGTGGTTAAATCGGCGATGATGGAAGTCTCCTAGCAAGAATCGACGATTGGGTGTTGGATGGGTGCTTGATGCGTCGAAGGAACTAAGTCGGGTGGAGAGTTTCACAGAAGACACGATACACAGAAAGAAAGCTAAACTTGGGGTTATCTGTGATGACCTTTAGCGGCGACGAAGAAGCATTAGCGGCGACGCAGAGGCATTTGCGGCGACACCATGGAGGGAAAAAACAACGTCTTTTTTTCGTTCTGTCACAACACTAGGATCAAAAACAAATCGGACGGATGCGTCTCGTTTCACGCGGATCACCATTATGAGACTATTAGCGGCGTCGCATAGTATTAACAGCGACATATAACGTGTCAATTACATATCACCGTTAATTCTGCGCATTGCCAATAATACCAACATTTCTTATAGTGCCATTATCTATGTGACATCACTTGTCAACTAGTTTGACACTTGTTTTAAATAACCTTTTATGGAAGATGTAATTTTGATCAAAACAGAAATTTCAAATCATGAAAACTTCCATTTAGAAATTACGATAAAAAGTTGATACAAATTTTCAAAATTTTGGTAAAAAAAATCATAATAACAATAAAAAGAAAATGAATACAATTTTTGGCAGACAAGATTAAATTAATGATGAGCTAGCAAACCCTCGTCATGCCATGCACGTGCCACCCACTCCACTTTCCTTTTTCTATTTTCTTTTAGTGGAAGTCGCAATCATCATACAGGTTTCCATGCACTAGCCCACACCACCGGTGTTTCTTTACGCATCAAAAACATTCCGGCCGCCGTTTCCGACGGAGCCATTGACCACCCTTCCTTATACCTCCTCAGCAGTGCCCGGACATCGTCGCACCCTTCTTCGCTATATGAAACACCACCAAAACCACTTGCACGAAGCCTACTGGACCACCGGTTAGCCGTCTCCCGCCTCTCCACGGAATTCGCCGGCGAGCATGCCACCAAGTCCATCACAGCCCGCCCCGCCTCCCTCTCCAACATCAATCTCTCGCTACTCGTTTGAGGAAAGCTCTCGTTGAGAGCTTCGAAGTAAACCCTAAACCATTTCAAACATTCTTGAAACCCTCTCAAAAATTCAAACCCATCAATTCCCACTTCCAAATCAGCCTCTTCTTCAACGATCGTCACTATTTTAGGGTTCATACTCCGAAACATCGAGATCAAATAATCCCTACGGTGATTACTAACAGAACGTAACGTGCCATTTAAGTTTATAGCAAGAGCTTCATCAGATTGAATAGCTAACTGACTAAAATTCAGATCGGATAAATCGCCGGTATGGTGTATCACATTGAATTTAAACGGGACACCCATTAACCTGGCGAATTTTTCCATCCGACTCCCTATTTCTCGCATTATCCTTTCTATTCCGTCGCTGCCGGCCGATCTGGAGGAGATCACCGTCGTGAGGCGGAGATGAGGTGCTTCATCTGCCCGGGTGGCGATGGCTTCCAGCAACGTCGGCCACTGTGTGCAGTATGTGTTGCTGACATCAACAATGTGCAATTTAGTCTCGCCGTCTAACGCCTCTAAGATCGCTCCGTTACACGCAACGTGTCCGAACGTCGTCCATGGGCTGACTTCTTGAAACTTGAGCACCAATTCTCTGGTTGATTCAAAGGTGCTAACTTTCTCCGAAATCGACGACAAATTCCGGTAATTCAACTCACCAGAATCCGTCATCCGACTGTAAAGCGCTTGAAGAAAGTAACAAGAAAGCTTCTCATCTACATCGCCATAGGGAGAACTGAGCTCGTTGAGCATCCACATCAACTGCTGTAGACGCGTGCTGTTCTTATCAGCCACCGCACGCGCAGCCTCCAATAACACATCCGACGCCCAGCCGTTGGCAGAGAACGAATTCGAAAACTCCATGGCGATATGATCCTGGGAAGACGAGTAGTTAAAGTTGGTATGATCAGAGTTAGAAGAAAAACCATGAGTCTTGGGCGGTGGAGGAGGAGTGGTGGTGGTGCTTGTGGTGGAAGTAGGAGTAGGAGTGGCGGAAAACTGGTGGTGGAAATGGGGTTGTAACTGGTTAGAAGAGTAGTAGTGTTGTTGCAATGAGGAAGAAGAAGAGAGATCATCTTCTTCCATGAAGAAAGTACTAGGGAAACATTCTTCTTGTGGTTGGTAGTAATGGCCGGCGCCGGTGGTTGTTTGATGATCGGTGGAGGATCTAGAACTGCTAGAACTTACGGTGGAGTTGAAAGATTGACGATGATGATGATGATGTTGATAATCAGAGAGGAGTTGTTGGTGTTGGAGGGTGAACATAGTATCCATAAAATATCCTGTTAAAATGAAAGATGTCTTATCATACAAGGTAAGGTAATGTGTGTTTTTGTAGGTTGTATCGTAGGTATGAAAGTTAAATTCGAGAAGGGGGTGTTTTATGTTTATGCTTTTCGGGTAGTCAATGACAGGAAACTGAACGTTGAAGGGGATGTTTGTGCTTTTCGGGAAAATAGAGTTTTAATATTTTTCATGAACCAAAGGGAAATTAAATCGGTAAATCAATTAATATATATATATATATATATATATATATATATATATATATATATATATATATATATATATATATATATATATATATATATATATATATATATTAGTAATTTGTGGAATATTTTGAACAATTATGAATAGTTAAATAAAAATGTTTGAGCGAAATAAAATCTAATCGGCATTTAAAGTATTAAACTCAATATTATGTTAACGTTCAATAGGTGTAAAGTTTAATTCTCATTAAACTTTTTGATAGGATAATTTTTTTTAATAATGATTAACAATAAATATTTTTTTAAAATATATTTTATTGTACGTTTATAGAGTTTGAGGCCTTATAAAAAAAAAACTATATAACAAACAAAATATTATATTGTGTGTCAATTTTATAGAATTCAATATACTTTGATTGATTATATTATGTAGATCTTAGCATAAAAAACTTGTCACAATCTTTAAGGCACGTAAGTGGGATTATGAATTGGTTTCTTTATTAATTATTAACTAGGTGTGGTATTATTATACGGGTTGATTTAAATAATTATTAACTAGGTGTGATATTATTATACGGGTTGATTTAAAGAAAGATTAAATATTATATTAAAATATAAATATAAAATATTTTTAATATACTATTTTAAAATAAAAAAAGAAAAAACTATTTATTGCAATTTAATATTATATATATGATTTTTAATATTTTACATATACAAGTAAGATTTTAATTTTAAAAATTAAAACAAATCAAAAATTGACAAATAAATCATATTTATTTCAAAAATACCATAAAATGACAAGTATCAAACTCATAAGAGATAAATATGTGACAAAAAAAAAACTTTCATTTATTAAGTATAATGATTTAAATTCCTTTTTGGAAAGAAATGTATAATTTGATAAAAAGAAAAAAATTTGTTATAACAAAATTTGAAACCTTTTTAAAAAAACAATATGTCGACAATTTTGCACACGAAATGAATAATACATAGCATAGCAAAATTTCCCAAAGACGTGCATGTTTAACGATTTTTATGTGGTTTTAATTTTAAAACATGTTTTGTGGTTGTATTACACTTTCCCCTTAGACTATATATATTTGAACGGACAAAGTAGCGTAATTAATTACTCTTTTAAATCAAAAGGTAACATTTTTTTTTTGTCTAAAAGATACCATATATTTTATTCCAGAGTAATTATTAAAGTTCTTTCTTTTTAAAAAGAAAATGTCATATCTAGCTTTCGCCAAGTAGTCTAGTTCCTTGTTCCTTTATTTTTCTATCATTCTTCCTTCATTTAGGAAAAGATCACCATTCACTTACCCATATTTTTATTATTTTATTTTAATAACATGAAGCAATGAAATATTATAACGAACAATGTCAAAACAATGAAAAAAAAGAAGAAGAAAAAGAGGCCGTTGCAACGAAGGTTATAGGATTATCGCACCCATCACACCAGATGATGTGGTGTTCCCATCTCACTAGCTATAATGCCATACATACGATGGATACATCTTTTGGTGTTAATATATACTATATTAGGTAATAGTAGTATATAATATAACTAAAAAAACTAAAAAGCACTCAAAAGTGAATATTTGTGGCCTACGATGAATGTCACAATCTTTTTAAAAATTGCTAGTTTAGATTGTAATCTTTTAGAAAATGAGAGGTCGTATTATTCTAGATAGCTTTAAATACAAATGTTGTATTTTTATATATTAAAGAAATATTAACATTTATAAACTAGTTTTAGACTAAATTTCACAATTTTATTTGTTTTTTAATTTTTATCTTATTTATAAACAACTAAATATAAACAATGTTTGAAGTTAACCTTTGTATATATATTTTCTTTTAAGTGGGGAAGTATATTTTAAAGTATTTGAAGGTTTGAGGAAAAGCTGCCGGCGGTGGTAAAACTCATCTTTTAACAAAGCATGCCTCCTCATTCCTCTGCACATTTTCTATTTAAATCAAAACCGCTTTTTCTTTTTCCCATACAACCTTTGCCCATGCTTCTACCGCTCATCCCAAATTCCCATAATTATTAGAAAGAATCTGAAAATCTCATGTTTGAATGATCCATATATTTGTATACGAGAGTTGTATTATAGTTTTGGATTAAATTTTCGTTAAGATCCATCACAATTGATATAAAGGACTTTATGGTATGTGAAAATTAGTGACCATATAGTCGCTAGTTGAAACCGGAGGTATCAATATTTTGGGTTGTGTACTTGGGTTGGCTCTTAAATAGAGTCAAATATTAAATAAGTTCAACCCAATATGAATGTGGTTTCGGAAATTATTGAGAAAAAAAAAAGCTAAATATATGAGGTGTTTAAAGTGGATTTTTCAATCTGTGTATCTTTATATAACAAATGGATCCTATCTCCGATACGATCTTACATGGTTGTTTCTTATCAGCTATAAGCCAATATTCTTTTGCGATTATTGATAAATCTGAGAAAAATATTATTATGAATAACCTTTATAAATACGAATGAATACTAAGGGTTAGTAATATTTGTATTTAAGTCGTTTTAAAGGGAAATCTAAAGTGTGTCAAATAGTTGATTTTGCCGCGAGTCTTCCACATATATCAAATGAGCGTATAATTGCTTTTATGAGCACGATTTAATATAAATGTAAAATACTTAAAAGATTTGAATTATGCCGAAAGCTTGGTGTAACGCCCCGTTCTTGGTATGTATTTATTTTGATTAAATGTTCTTTTAGGAAGAGCTACTCGGCGAGTTGTAGCCCTAACTCGCCGAGTAGATGTCGAGTTGGATACGGGCTTTAAGTGATCTACTCGGCGAGTCCACGCATGGACTCAGCGAGTAGGCCAATCAGGAGGAGACCCTAATTCTTAGGGTTTGCAACCTATTTAAACGTCCTTATAGCCCCCATCTCAGCCTCCATCACCCTCAGAGCATTCCTTATCAACCGTAGCCGTTTTCTTAGTGAGTGTATGTGTGTGTTTGTTGCTTGTGAAGGCATCTTTGAAGTAAGAAGGAGAAGGAGAAAGTTGGAGAGTTCAAGGAAGAGGAAGTAGATCCTGAATACACACTCTATTGGTCATCTTTTCTGGTATTAAATTCTATACTTTTCTTATTGATCATATAGATCTATGTTGTCCCTAATTTGTGGTTTCTAAGCCCAAAAACCCCAAATCCCTTATGATTAGGCCTTGTGGCCGGGTTATACCTCAGATCTGGACACTCATGGCATGCTAGAAGTATAAAGTTTTGGTTTTGGTTGTGATTAAAGTCCCCATTGAGCCTAGAACCTCCTTAAGAGCTTATTTTGGTCACATGAAGCCTTTAAAGCCATGCATGCACATAAAGTTAGCTACTTTACGTGAAAAACATGCCCTAGAAGTCTAGATCCATGATTTGTAGCAGCTGCATGGCTCATATCGGACCTGTATAGAAAAAGGGCTGAATGAACTCGGCGAGTCCACAGGACGACTTGGCGAGTTATATGAAGTTAACCGTCGACTCGACGAGTTGGAAAAACAACTCGGCGAGTCCGATGAAGTTTGCCTTAGAACTCGACGAGTTGTATGAGCAACTCGGCGAGTCGGATGAGTTTTCCCGAGTAAAGTTGTGTTTGAGTAGGATGGCTTCATTCCTTCGTAGTAACACGTAAAGTTAGCAACTTTACGTGTTCAGATGGTTCCAAGATTTCAAATCTGCGAGTTAGGAACCATAGAGCAGATTCGAATGTAGTTGTATGGAATCTGCTCGACAGAACTCGACGAGTAGTTCCTCAGACCCGACAAGTAGTTCCTCATACTCGGCAAGTAGTTCCTCCGACTCGGCGAGTCCGGTTAACTGGAGGTTGGCTTTGACCAGGAGGTTGACTTTGACCAGGGGTAAAATAGTCATTTTACCCTCAGTACAGTTATCAGTAATTGATTGAATGTATTTATGGAAATTGTAGCCAGGAAGATACCGGAGCAGCAGCAGACGGGTTCCAGAGAAGTTCATTTAGCAGCCAGTGTACGAGGTGAGTTTCCTTCCAGTAGGAACGAGTCTAAGGCCACAATGCTGGCCCGTTTAGCTAGTAGTAGTTTCCCAAACTTCGGTCCAATGTAGTTTTTAGTATGTTTGATGCCTTCGTGGCTCAGACAGGATTTATGTGTTATGTGTTCCGAGCTACGACCTGAAGCAGTATGTAGTTTATGTGTTCATGCTAGTTGATATGTTTATGCCATGCCATGTTATGCTCAGACGGTTTCCGGACTTTGGTCCGATGCAGTTGGTTCCGTACTTCGGTCCGATGCAGGGGACAAGGTCCCAGTTAGTTCCGGACTTCGGTCCGATGCAGTTTCCGGTCTTCGGTCGATGCAGAGGGCAAGGCCCTGGTTAGTTTCCGGACTTCGGTCCGATGCAGTTTCCGGACTTCGGTCTGAGGTAGTAGGTAAGGCCCAGTATGTGTTTATATGTTATTGTATGGTATGTGGTAGCTTGGGGGAGCTCACTAAGCTTCGTGCTTATAGTTTCAGTTTTGGTTTCAGGTACTTTCGCAAGTAAAGGGAAGAGCTCGGGTTGATGGCATCGCACACACCACAACTTTAGTTTGTCCTAGGAGTTGTTTTAGCTTTTCATAGATGTGATTTGATACAGTCTTGATACAGTCTCCTCGTGATACTTTGCTATTGTTTTGAGATATTGACGTACGAGTTTTACTTTATGATATTTACATGATGTTTTTAGTAATTATTAAACAAAAATTTTTGGGTCGTATTTTGAGGATGTTACAAGTTGGTATCAGAGCCTTGGTTTGAGGGATTCGGGTGCACTCCCGAGTGTGTCTGAACTCAAACTAAGGAAGTGGTATAAAGTTTCAAAAGAAAAGAGTTTTAGATAAGCAAAAAGAATTAAAAAAAAAGGAAAAGAACTTTGAAAAGAGAAAATGGTGTGGTACATGCGATCACCGAGCTCAAGTAAGTACTCCCAAATTACCCATACAAGTTTATGTTATGTTAGCTGTTCAAGTTTCAGTAGAACAACATGCTAGAATATGACTAAGGATCTAGGGGGATGCCTTATGTGCCTGTTATATGTGTTTCAGCTTTATGGGAATTGCATGCTAGTATTGAGTAGACAGTAGTAGGATAACATGTTTAGGTTATACCTGATATTATGAGCTTAGCATTATATGCTAGTACAGTTTCTTGTTTTGAGGATAGAGTTGCTTGAGTAGTCTCTTGTGTCTGAATGTTGCTTGCTTTTTGCTTTGTGGGACTCAGAGTGATGGGAGTTAGCCATTAGGTGAATACGTCACGTCACAGGTGATCAGGGTTGAATAATCTTAGAGTACTAGATTTGGCCCTATTGCAAAGCTCTTGTTTGAGTCTAACCGTTGTAGGGACGAGTCTTTTACTCGAAGGATTATCTGAGCTTCGTCACATGTGATGGTATTTGGGTGATGGCTAATTGGCATTACAAGGAGGCCTTTAGCAGCTGAGGACTGGATTTGGTGGAGTCAGATATTTCCCTAGGGCAAGCCTAGGATGAGAGTAGCAGAGATCAGTAGTAGTACTAGTGACTTGGTGGAGTCAAGGTAGTTCTTGAGGAAGGTATGGATAGATGTGGAAGGTAGTAGGGGCCCATACTACTGGAAGCAGAGGATCCGTACTCGAATCAAGGAAAAAATGAGATGAGACCAGGAAACTTGTGGTAGTAGTGACCCCTCGAGATATATCAGTGTTCCTGATGTTTATTATGTTGTGTTTCAGAATGGTGGTATTATGCCCTAGACCAGCAGTCAGCAGTTCAGGTGCCGAAGGGGGATCAGGATCAGGTCCGGAGGCCGGGCAGTTGGATGAGTAGACTAGGGAGTTTCTTTCTTCAGAGATTACTCGCACCATACTTGAGCAGACTCCTGTGATCTTCGGTTCGATCAAGGAGGGTATCTTAGAGATGATGGACGAGAGGGTCGCGCACGCTTACTTTTAGGGAGTTCCGGGCACGAGACCCCATAGCGAGCACCAGATGGTTGGCAAACGTGGCCAACGCCTTCCGCACTAGCAGATGTCCCGAGGGGGACAAGGTCCGATTGGCATCCTGTCTTCTGAAGGACAGGGCATGAGATTGGTGGGAGGAGATTGTGTTGGAATAGTGTCTAAGGCTATAACTATATTCGGTGGTGCATGGTCCTTTTGGGTTGCCTTCACCATAGCAACTTGAAGGATGATTTGTTAAGAGAGAGTAAATATTATAAGGAATAATATTTAGCTATTTGATTAATATAAGTTATAGATTAATTGGTATTAATTTGGTGACTTAAAGAGATTAATTAAATAAGAGGGTATAAACTGTCAATTGTTTGATAGTTAGACTTTAGACTATAAATCCATTAGGATGGACTTTGGATGGTTTCTAAGAGCTTTAGGATAGCTCAAAATAGTCCATAAGGATATCTATGGAATGGATTTGGATAGCCTTAAGTGAAGATTATCCAATTAGGGTTTAGGGTGAAACCCTTAAGGAGTCTAAAGGTATAAATAGGCCCTTGGGGTGTGGAATTCGGGGACAAGCTTTCAGAACCTAAAGAAAGGAACCTCTGGCCGAATTCCATCCCCTCTCCTCTCTCCTAAATCATCTTGCTTGCTATTGGTGTTTGTGAACCATCAGAGGAGTGACAATTGTGACTCTAGAAGCTCCAAGACAAGAAGATCAACAAGGAACTCAAAGGTATGATTCTAGATCTGTATTAATGTTGTTGTTTAACCTAATTAGCCATTAGAAGTCTTGGATTCAAAAGCATGTTTGATAGAAAGCCTAGATCCAAGCAATAGGGTTTTGCATGCGCACATAGGAAAGTTCTTATGGCTAAAACCCAACAGTGGTATCAGAGCCTAGATTGGTTTTCTACAAATTGTTGCCTGTATAACTGAAACAAACCTGCAAAATTCGATTTTTTGGTTTTTGAGTCACTGACTCGTCGAGTTCCAAAGTGGACTCGGCGAGTCCATTTGTGTACTTGGCGAGTCCAAGCGTCAGGAAAGGCCAGATTCGGGATTTCTTTGTGTTTATCTTATCCAAACTTACCATAAACTAATTAGATCAATATGAATCCGTTTTTTTGATAAATACAAGTGTTATATTGATCTAGTTAAAGGTAATTATCAACTAATTAAATATTTAGTTTCTTTATATGATAATTAATTAATTGTTTTAATTATTTTTGGGTAATTATCTTCAAAGAAATCAAAGATAAATCAAATAAAGATAATTAAGATATTAATTGTTAATTGAAATTATTTGTTATTTGATCCTCCATGTTTTTAAATGTTTAAAACCTACCCTATAGTTTTGAAATTTAAATTTGTGATTAAAAGCTTTAATTTAGACAACTTAAATTTCAAACCCTAGATTTTGAAAAAGTTTAAAAATACAACCCTATACTTATATGACATTATTAGAATAATATATATATGTATAACTAAATGCTAGTCTTACCGCTAGTAGGCCTCATTCACGAAGCCGATCTATAAGGTGGGTATAAGGTTGCGGCCTATAAAATGGCGCTTAATGGGTGTACACTCACACCCACCGCTTGCTTGATTGGTGGAGGGTCGTTAGCCGAACGGGTAGGATAGGGCAACCTCATCCTCTCATTAAAAGTATAATAAGAAATGCGAAGTAACTAAATCTTTTTTTAAATTTCCCAATCTTAGTTACTTTAGGAAAAGTGAATTGATGCAATTCCATGAAATTACACTTTGCACCTTGCTAAGATGTTAGTGGAGCGTGTGTGGTTTACCGGCACACTAATTGGTTCTAAGCGAAGGTGGCGAAGGGTGATTCCTTGTTTATCATAGTTCGGTGGAGCGTGTGTGGTTTACCGGCACATCGAATAGGTGATCGTAACAATGAAGGCACCATGTAAATTTGCATGGTAATTCACACCCGCTTTGTGATCCTCGGCATCCTAGTCACAAACAAGAGGGGCATATCGAGATTTAAACATGCCATTGAATAGTTCAATGAATCTCATCCGAACCTAGGAATTCTCAAAAACACTTAGGACTAAAAGTTTAAGTTTTGTGATGGAGAATTAGTGAATCGTCATTCACTTACCTTCAATTTATTTGCATGTTGGATTACGGCATCCCTTTTCTAGTATGTAAATGTTATTGTTGGATCCTAGCCCTAATTTTTCTTATTGGGTGATAATTAGGGATTCTTGTTCTAATCTATCTTTGTCCTTTCTATAGATGTCAAACGCAAACAACGCTGCTGCTAGTTCTTTCACGTTGATGAGCCTTTGACAAAAGGTCACCTTCGATGGAACGAACTTTGGCGAATGGATAAGATACATTCGCACCATTGCTCGCTATGAGGATAAAGAGTATGTCCTCGACGAGAAGCTCGAGAAAATCAACCCCGAAATTGCTACTCCCGCTGAAATCACCGCCTTTGAAACCCATGAGCGAGATGCGACGAAAGTACATTGCATCATGATCGCCACCATGAACTCCGAGTTCCAAAAGTCCTATGAGGACATGTATCCATACGAGATGCATCAAGACTTGCTGGAGAGGTACCACCAAAACGCGAGACAAGAGCGTTACGAGATCTTCACCAACATGATTTCCGCCAAGATGGGTCATGGAGAATCTCTTACCGTGCACTTGCAAAAGATGCAAAGGTATGTCGACCGCCTTCGCAAGTTAAACGTTGACTTCGGCGAAGACTTGGCGATCGACATGGTGCTTCACTCTTTGCCTCCGATGTACAATCAATTTAGGATGACCTACCACATGAACAAAGAGGAGGTCACTCTAAGTAAGCTCCAAGGTCTCTTGAGGGTTGCTGAGAGCAATTTCAAGGACAAGTCTGTTGCACCAACTCCCAATCCGTCTGCTGCTCCTGTCTTGGCAATTGGTCAAGGGAAGGGAAAGAAGAGGAAAGCTTCTTCAAATAACTATCGAAAGGTGAAAGCCCGAGATGGTTCCTCTTCTAGTGGGACAAAAGTTGATCCCTCTAAGCCCTGCTCTAACCCGAAGGAGGCAGAGTGCCACCACTGCCACAAGATAGGACATTTGAAGCGAAGCTGCCCGGACTACCTGCAAGCCATCAAGGAAGGAAAGATCAAGCCATCTTTCGCAGGGACCAAAAGGAAGTAGGGATGTGGAGCAAGGAAGGATCAATCTAATCATGGGGAACAGAAGATCGTCGCCTGTGACCAAGATTGGAGTGTATTCTTTGGTGCTTAAGAATAGTTTAGTTTTAAATTTGAACAATTGTTGCTATTCGCCAGAAATGGCTAGAAACATCATTTCATTTCATGGTTTGTATAGACAAGGTTTTAGATTTTCTTTTAATAATGAGAATGGTTCTATTTTGGCTTATCTAAATGGTGTCTTTTACTTTGAAGCTATACCATGTAATGGAATATATGAAACTGTTATGATTGTTGATAACTTAGGAAATGATGTTTTGAATATTGATTCTTCCACTAGTATGGATAAAGCATCCTTGTGGCATTGTCGTCTTGGACATGTCAACAAGAAACGCATAGCCCAACTCCAAAAGGATGGAGTGTTGGAGTCATTCGACCTTAGGGAAGATGACACTTGCGAGTCTTGTTTACTTGGAAAGATGACTAAGTCACCCTTCACGAGCACTTGTGAAAGGGGTGAGGGACTATTAGACCTAATACATACCGATGTATGTGGACCTTTTAGATCAACCACGAAGGATGGGAACCGCTTCTATGTGACCTTTACCGATGATTATAGTAGATATGGGTATATCTACTTAATCAAGCAAAAGTCAGAAACCTTTGAAAAGTTCAAAGAGTTCAAAAATGAAGTGGAGAATCAATTGGGCAGGAAAATCAAGATGCTTCGATCCGATCGAGGAGGAGAGTACCTGAGTCTTGAATTCCACGATTATCTCAAGGAGTGTGGAATAGTTTCGCAATTGACGCCTCCTAGGACACCGCAATTGAATGGTGTGGCAGAAAGGCGTAATCGAACCTTATTGGATATGGTTCGCTCTATGATGAGTCGTGCTTCACTACCTATCTTCTTTTGGGGGTATGCCTTAGAGACTGCCGCCCATATCCTTAACCGAGTCCCTACCAAGAAGGTTGCCAAAACACCTCACGAGATGTGGACGGGGAAAGTTCCCTCGTTGGCACATATCAAGGTTTGGGGTTGCGAGGCTTTCGTAAGACGAGATACTCACGACAAGCTTGAACCTCGAAGTGAGCGATGTATTTTCATCGGCTACCCGCAAACTTCCTTTGGATATCTCTTCTATAGACCGAAAGATAATGTTATCTTTGTTGCAAGGAGAGGAGTTTTCCGAGAGCGAGAACTCATAAGCCAAGGAGACAGTGGGAGGCAAATCGAACTTGAAGAGATTCAAGAATCGATAGATGAAGGAACCTCTACCGCTGGCGTTCAACCCGAGGAGGAAACTCCGGTCGAACCGATTGACGAATCCTTACCTCTTAGACGTTCCGATAGATTTAGAGTTCAACCCCAGTTTTATGGTTTTCATATTACTACCGAAGGGGACACGTATATTAGTGATGGTACACTAATAAATCTTGATGAACCTAATAGCTATAAGGAAGCCATGGCAGGCCCGGAGTCTGCGAAATGGAAAGAGGCGATGGATAGCGAGATCCAATCCATGTACGATAACCAAGTTTGGAATTTGGTTGATTACGTGCCCGAACGTAAGACCGTAGGGTGCAAGTGGATCTTCAAGAAGAAGACCGACGTGGATGGGAACGTACACACATACAAAGCGCGATTGGTTGCGAAGGGCTTTACTCAAACTCCCGGAGTTGACTATGATGAGACCTTCTCGCCAGTTGCGAAGATTAAATCTATTAGAGTGATGCTAGCAATTGCCGCATTTCATGATTATGAGATTTGGCAAATGGATGTCAAGACCGCTTTCCTTAACGGAAAGTTGGCTAAGGATGTTTACATGGCTCAGCCAGAGGGGTTTGTGGATCCAAAGCATCCGAATAGAGTGTGTAAGCTTGAGAAGTCCATTTATGGACTTAAGCAAGCGTCTCGCAGATGGAATCTTTGCTTCGATGAGAAAGTCAAAGAGTTTGGATTTGTACGAAGCGAAGACGAATCTTGTGTATATGTCAAAGCCAGTGGGAGTGTAGTAAGCTTCCTCGTTCTATATGTCGATGACATATTACTCATAGGAAACGACATCCCGACTCTGCAGGAGGTTAAGTCCTGGCTCGGGAAGTGCTTCGCTATGAAGGACCTCGGAGAGGCTTCTTACATATTGGGAATAAGGATAGTAAGAGAAAGAAGTAAGAGACTAATTGGACTTAGTCAGAATACTTACTTGGAGAAGGTACTAAAACGTTTTAGTATGGAAAACTCAAAGAAGGGAGAACTACCGATACAAGGAAATGCCAAGTTGAGTAAGACTCAAAGTCCGAGTACCGAAGCCGAGATAGCAGAAATGAGCCGAGTACCATACGCTTCCGCAGTTGGCTCAATCATGTACGCTATGACTTGTACTCGCCCTGATGTAGCCTTCGCTTTGAGCATGGTTAGCAGATATCAAGGGAACCCTGGCAAAGCACATTGGATTGCGGTGAAGAACATCCTTAAGTACCTTCGGAGAACGAAAGAATGGTTCTTAGTCCTTGGAGGGAGTGATGACTTGAAGGTGCGAGGGTATAGTGACGCCAGCTTTCAAACCGACAGGGACAACTACCGTTCGCAGTCGGGCTGGGTCTTTACCCTAAATGGAGGAGCAGTGACATGGAAAAGTTCCAAGCAGGAAACCGTAGCTGATTCAACGTGCGAATCAGAGTACATCGCAGCGAGCGAAGCGTCGAAGGAGGCGATATGGCTGAAGAACTTCATCGGTGATCTTGGAGTTGTACCGGCCATAAAGGAGCCCATGGAGATTTTCTGTGATAACGAAGGTGCGGTTGCCTTGACCAAGGAACCGAGGGATCATGGTAGATCTCGACATATCGACAGAAAATATCACTTCATTAGACATCGTGTAGAAGAAGGACAACTCGTAGTGAAGAGGATATCATCAGAAGATAACCCAGCAGATCCGCTTACGAAGGGACTGAGTAGGGTTAAGCACTTACAGCATGCTAGGAGTATTGGGCTGAAGGATGATATTAGCATAGATTAGATTGTATTAGAAACGTATAATAGATAAATGTAATTAACATTTGATGATTAAATAAAGAAGTTTTATTTATGAGTAAAGTTACTATCACATGTTAGTTGTTTAACTATTGTTTCACTTTGCATGTTTTGACTTCCAGAATAATTGAGTTTATTAGGAATAATCGAATTATTCAAATGGTCCACAATCGTTCATATGTTGGGAGTAGATATGAATGAAGATTGTCGTGAATTGGTGTGTAGAGTGTCTAAATGGTGTTAGACATAGCAAGAGTTGCTGCAACGTTCATGAGTGCTTACGAACTGGTTTTGAGCATTGGAATAAACCCGCGCTTGCTGGAATCACTTTATGGAATACGATATAAAAGGTGATCGCAAGACGATAATATCATATGGTCTTAAAACCTAGATATATGGTTTATTATTTGTTATTTGATTGTGCATTGATAATGCGAAAACGCATCAGTAACTTGATGTTATAAAACGCATTGTTGTGTATAGTTGGTTAATGAATAAGTAAATGCATATAAGTCGAAGTTTATCTGTAAATTTTATCCTAAGAGGGTAGAAGAGATATCTTGGCCACTCGATGATTTGATTTGACTTATGTGCCGGGCCCGGTCAGAACTGAATTGATGTGTTTGATTAAGTTCTATGTCAAATAAATCGAAGATCGAGAAATCTAAATGCTAGACTAACCATTCCATAGGATTGTCAGCATGATATCTAACAGAGGACTGTACGATCCCTTATCTAAAGGACAAGATTGATTAGATCAGAGTTGACAGCATCTTTGAGAGCTACGATTGCAAACCGTATTATACTTGTATAGTTACTAGACTTATCCAAGTGGGAGACTGTTGGAATAGTGTCTAAGGCTATAACTATATTCGGTGGTGCATGGTCCTTTTGGGTTGCCTTCACCATAGCAACTTGAAGGATGATTTGTTAAGAGAGAGTAAATATTATAAGGAATAATATTTAGCTATTTGATTAATATAAGTTATAGATTAATTGGTATTAATTTGGTGACTTAAAGAGATTAATTAAATAAGAGGGTATAAACTGTCAATTGTTTGATAGTTAGACTTTAGACTATAAATCCATTAGGATGGACTTTGGACGGTTTCTAAGAGCTTTAGGATAGCTCAAAATAGTCCATAAGGATATCTATGGAATGGATTTGGATAGCCTTAAGTGAAGATTATCCAATTAGGGTTTAGGGTGAAACCCTTAAGGAGTCTAAAGGTATAAATAGGCCCTTGGGGTGTGGAATTCGGGGACAAGCTTTCAGAACCTAAAGAAAGGAACCTCTGGCCGAATTCCATCCCCTCTCCTCTCTCCTAAATCATCTTGCTTGCTATTGGTGTTTGTGAACCATCAGAGGAGTGACAATTGTGACTCTAGAAGCTCCAAGACAAGAAGATCAACAAGGAACTCAAAGGTATGATTCTAGATCTGTATTAATGTTGTTGTTTAACCTAATTAGCCATTAGAAGTCTTGGATTCAAAAGCATGTTTGATAGAAAGCCTAGATCCAAGCAATAGGGTTTTGCATGCGCACATAGGAAAGTTCTTATGGCTAAAACCCAACAGATTGGTCATGCCATCGGGGATGACGCAACCTTGGATGCCATGACTTGGGCAAACTTTACTACCAGATTCAGAGCCGAGTTCGCACCGGTTATTGAGGTGCAGCAGTTAGCGCGCGAGTTTCAGGATCTTACCTAGACTACAGAGACAGTGGCGAAGATTACCGCCAAGTTCAGGGAGAGGGCTCTTCTTGTTCCTTAGTACGCGGCTGATGAGGAAAGTAAGAAGGCCCGTTATCATGAGTTGCTGCAGAGTGATATCCGCCAGTTGGTGAGCCAGTCCAGCTGTAAAACGCTGGATGACATGATTGCTAGGGCGAGAGAGAGAGAGAGAGAGAGAGAGAGAGAGAGATTGACCTTGAGATGGAGAGAAAGAGGAAGCCGAAGGCGGCTCCAGGTACAGGGAATGCGGGCAAAAAGCCCAAGGGTTCAGATCACAGAGATAGGAGTCAGTAGAGCCATGCTCGGTGTGGCAAGTGTGGGAGATTGCACGATGGGGCGTGCAAGGCAGGGAGTGTCGGCTGTTACAAGTGCGGTCGGACTGGGCATATGAGCAGAGATTGTACAGCCACTACTACTGCCGTTGCAGCGTCAAATCTGATTTTCTTCCATTGCAATCAGAGGGGACATAAAAAGTCCCAGTGTCCGAGTTTAGCTGCTGTAGGAAAGGTGTCAGCACCTGCTTCTGCTACTTTGAGGATTACAGATGGCTGTCAGGGCCGAGCTGAGATGCTGGTGGCAAAGAGCAGGGCTTTTTAGCTGACAGCAGAGGAGGCGCGAGCGACTCCTGACGTGGTGATGGGTATGTATTTTTCACTTATATCCACATTTACTATTGATTGTTCCTTATGGTTATATGTTTTGTATTGGGTCGTTCTCCATGAACGAGATTTCAGCTACAATATTGTTTGATTCGGGGGCTACCCGGTCATTCGTCTCTCTTGCGCTTAGCAAGAAGTTTAGCAGAGATCCTGGAGAGCTAGATTGTCCACTTGAGGTTGAGATAGCAGCCGACAGGACCGTTAGGGTGGCAAGAGTACACATAGGATGTTTTCTACAGTTGTTCGATGAGCAGTTTCGAGTGGACTTGGTCCCTATTCCCTTGCGAGGGAATAAGGTCATAATAGGCATGGATTGGCTGAGCCCGAATGGGGCGGTGATAGATTGTGAGCTACAGTTAGTGAGGATTCGCACTCCTAGTGGGGGAGAGTTAGTGATTCAGGGCGAGAAGCCACAGCGCGAACCAATTTGTGTTCAGCAGCAAGAGCGAGGCGCTACTTCCAGCAGGGTTGCGCTGGTTATATTGCCTATGTTTTAGATGCCCGGGAGAAGGGCAAGATGACGGTTGATGATGTCCCGGTAGTGCGAGACTACCCGGATGTATTCCCAGAGGATTTTCCTGGAATACCTCCTGAGAGACAGGTCGAATTCAGGATTGACCTGATCCCTGGTGAGGCTCCGATAGCCAAGACACCGTATCAGTTGGCTCCCCCAGAGATGCAAGAGTTATCTATCCAGCTGCAAGAGCTGCTAGACAAGGGTTTTATCAGGCCGAGCAGTTCGCCATGGGGAGCGCTGATTTTATTTGTAAAGAAGAAGGACGGGTCGCATTGTATGTGCATAGATTACCAGGAGTTGAATAAGGTAACGGTGAAGAACCGTTACCCACTCCCGAGGATAGATGATTTTTTTGATCAACTGCAGGGAGCGTCTTGGTTTCCAAGATTGATATACGCTCCGGGTATAATCAGGTGCTAGTCAGAGATGAGGATGTGCAGAAGACTGCTTTCAGGACCCGCTGTGGTCATTATGAGTTTGTGGTGATGCCGTTCGGGCTCACCAATGCTCCAGCCGTGTTCATGGACCTCATGAACCGCGTATGCAGACTGATGCTAGATCGGTCTGTGATAGTGTTCATTGATGATATCTTGATTTATTCCAAGACCCAGGAGATGCACGAGGAGCACCTGAGAGAGGTGCTAGAGATTTTGAGGAGGGAGAGACTTTTTGCGAAGTTCTCCAAGTGCGAGTTCTGGTTGCGTGAGGTGCAGTTCCTGGGTCACCTCGTCAACCAGAAGGGTATTCTAGTAGATCCGACCAAGATAGAGGCTATGATGCAATGGGAGGTCCCAAAGTCTCCATCTGAGATTCAGAGCTTCCTAGGTTTGGCAGGGTACTATAGGAGATTCATCCAGGATTTCTCCAAGATAGCCGTACCGCTCACCCGACTGACCAAGAAGTCGGTGGTGTTTTGTTGGGGGCCTGAGCAGCAGGCAGCATTCGAGACCCTCAGGCGGAAATTGTGCGAGGCACCGATTCTTACCCTGCCAAAAGGAGTAGAGGATTTTGTAGTCTATTGTGATGCCTCGGTCGCAGGTATGGGAGCAGCGTTGATGCAGCGAGGCTGTGTGATAGCTTACGCCTCGAGACAGTTGAAGCCTCACGTGGCTAATTACCCTACACATGATTTATCGTTGGGGGCAGTGCTGTTTGCCCTCAAGATTTGGAGGCATTACCTCTATGGGGTCCGTTGTACCATTTACATGGATCACAAGAGTTTGAGGTACCTCATGGATCAGCCGAATCTGAACATGAGGCAGAGGCGATGGTTAGATGTGTTAAAGGATTATGATTGTGAGATCCTTTATCACCCAGGGAAGGACAACGTAGTGGCCGATGCTCTGAGCCGCAAGGCAGTGGCGGCCTCGATCAGAGGCATTTGTTTGAGGATGACGGTGATTACTCCCTTATTGGAGCAAATCAAAGAGGTGCAGGCCGAGGGCCTTAAGGAGGAGAGGCAGAAGTGTGAGAGGATTGTGGGCCGAGTAGCTTCTTTTGACTACAATAGCCGAGGATTGTTGACCCTTCTTGGGAGGGTATAGGTACCGTACTGGGGCGGAGTGCGGCAGGTGTTGATGGACGAGGCCCATAAGTCTCGATTTTCCATCCATCTAGGGGTAACGAAGATGTATAGGGATCTTCGACCCGACTATTGGTGGCCCTGCATGAAGCGGGATGTCGCCTGGTATGTGGAAAGATGCCTGACCTGCAGGAAGGTTAAGGCGGAACACTAGAGGCCTCACGGCAAGATGCAACCCTTGGACATACCATTGTAGAAATGGGAGGATATCACTATGGATTTCATTACTAAGCTTCCCAGGACCACACGTGGAGTAGATTTGATTTGGGTTATAGAATATCGGTTGACGAAGAGTGCCTATTTTATACCGATACAGGAGAGCATATCGGCTGAGAAGCTAGCCAATATATATGTGCGAGAGGTGGTGGCACGACATGGAGTGCCTGTTTCAGTGGTATCAGACCGAGATGTCCGTTTTACTTCCAGATTCTGGAAGCGGTTTCACAACGAGATGGGTACTCATCTCCTTTTTAGCACCGCTTTCCATCCTCAGACGGACGGACAAAGCGAGAGAATGATTCAGACTCTCGAGGACATGCTGCGGGCATGTGTCCTAGATTTCGGTGGCAGTTGGGATACGTATCTTCCGCTAGCGGAATTTTCGTATAACAACAGTTACCATGCGAGTATTGATCGACCTCCTTTCGAGATGCTTTATGGGAGGAAGTGCAGGACCCCGATTTGTTGGGGCGAGGTTGGTAAGCGGGTCATTGGGAGCACCAAAGTGGTGCTCAAGACGACAGAGCTGATCCAACAGGTTTGTAGCAGACTGCAGACTGCGCAGAGTCGGCAGAAGAGTTACGCCAATATGAGGCATTCAGACTTGGAGTTCCAGGTGGGCGATATGGTCCTCCTGAAGGTATCACCTTGGAAGGGTGATATCAGGTTTCGAAAGAGGGGCAAGTTGGGCCCCAGGTTCATCGGTCCTTTTAGGATTTTGGCCCGGGTGGGACAGGTTGCTTATCGGTTGGATCTCCCGGCAAAGCTCAGTCAGATCCACAACACTTTCCATGTTTCTCAGTTGAGAAAATGTTTGGTAGACGAGTCAGCAGTTGTACCCTTGGAGGACATTCAGGTTGATAGCAGCCTGAATTATATTGAGAAACCCATAGCGATCATAGATCGGAAGACAAAGACCTTGAGGAACAAGGTGGTTCAGTTGGTGAAGGTGTGGTGGCAGCACCGGAAGGGTTCCGAGTGGACATGTGAGGCAGAGGAGGTGATGAGGGAGCACTACCCATAGTTGTTTCTGGAGTCAACAGACTTCGAGGGCGAAGTCTAAGATAAGTGGGGGAGAATTGTAACGCCCCGTTCTTGGTACGTATTTATTTTGATTAAATGTTCTTTTAGGAAGAGCTACTCGATGAGTTGTAGCCCTAACTCGCCGAGTAGATGTCGAGTTGGATACGGGCTTTACGTGATCTACTCGGCAAGTCCACGCATGGACTCGGTGAGTAGGCCAATCAGGAAAAGACCCTAATTCTTAGGGTTTGCAACCTATTTAAATGTCCTTATAGCCCCCATCTCAACCTCCATCACCCTCAGAGCATTCCTTATCAACCCTAGCTGTTTTCTTAGTGAGTGTGTGTGTGTTTGTTGCTTGTGAAGGCATCTTTGAAGTAAGAAGGAGAAGGAGAAAGTTGGAGAGTTCAAGGAAGAGGAAGTAGATCCTGAATACACACTCTATTGGTCATCTTTTCTGGTATTAAATTCTATACTTTTCTTATTGGTCATATAGATCTATGTTGTCCCTAATTTGTGGTTTCTAAGCCCAAAAACCCCAAATCCCTTGTGATTAGGCCTTGTGGTTGGGTTATACCTCAGATCTGGACACTCATGGCATGCTAGAAGTATAAAGTTTTGGTTGTGGTTGTGATTAAAGTCCCCATTGAGCCTAGAACCTCATTAAGAGCTTATTTTGGTCATATGAAGCCTTTAAAGCCATGCATGCACGTAAAGTTATCAACTTTACTGTAACATCCCGAAATATTTAGAGTAGAGTTGAAGGGCTAAAAGAGTAAATTGAAAAAGGGAACTCGGCGAGTCCATGGGTAGACTCGGCGAGTAGGGTCGCGATTTGGTCGCGTGTTGAGTGGCCGACTCGGCGAGTCCAAGGCTGGACTCGGCGAGTAGGCGCTGAGTGGAGAAAACCCTAATTCTCGGGGTTGAGCCCTATATAAAGAACTTAACATCCATTCCCCTAGCCTCTTTACTCATCCTCAAGTCCAGAAACCCTTAGCATTCGTGTGTGAGTGGATCAAAGTGCATTTGGGAGCTTGAAGGGTATTTGTTGAAGGAATCTTGGGAGTTTGGAGGCTTGGAGCAAGGGGCTTTGCTTGGATTCGAGTTTCATTGCAGTTGGGGCGCTCTTTTGAGGTAATATCTCGTTCTTGGGCTGTTACTCATATGGATTCATCATTTTGAGGTTTATGGGGAGCTTATCTTGGGATGTTTTGGAGTTTGGAGGGTAGATCTGAGGTTGCTACCTCAGATATGGAATGGGGAAGGTCTAGAGTGCATTAAAGTCCCTGTGTTTGAGTGCTTAGTAAAGCCATCATGTCCCAAACCCTAGCCCTAAAGTGTATAAGGCCTAGATCTCTTTGGATTCACGTAAAGTATGCCACTTTACGTGATGGATGGGTTGTAGGAGGCTAGATCTATGTTTTGGATCAATTGCATGGCCTGGAATGCTTATGTATGGATTCAGACCGGTGGTACTCGGCGAGTCACATGGGTAGACTCGACGAGTTGGATGAACAACTCGGCGAGTAGGTTGAAGATAGCCTTAGACTCGGCGAGTCTGTTCTTGGACTCGAAGAGTCTTGTCGAAGAGTCCTAATATTTTCTGGTTGAGTCGAGAATCGGTGAGTCAAGGGATGACTCGGTGAGTTGGGTGCGAGTGGAGTCAGAGTTGTTGGACTCGGCGAGTCTTGGGGTGACTCGACGAGTCAGGTCGCGGATTGAGGGAAGTTCTGAGCTTGGGGACTCGGCGAGTCATCGGGTTAACTCGGCGAGTAGAGTCAGTCAGGGGTTGACTTTGATCGTTGTCCAGAGTTGACTAGTTTGACTTTGTAGTGTTAGTCAGCCAGGGTCAAGGTGGTATTAAGTAGAGATATGCTTGTGTTGTAGGAGGATGATAGCTCGGGAGATCGAGCGCTAGTGATTCCGAGATACACAAGGTGAATCTTCTCACTATACGTTACCTTGAGTGGTATTTCGAGTTGACCAGAGGGTCTTATGTGCTATGTATGAGATTATGTGTTATATTAGAGATTTCGTGCTATGTGTTAGCTGTATGAGGTATGATTATATAGACCGGGCCGGAGGGTCCAACGATTCAGACTGGGCCAGAGGGCCCAACGAGCTATGACTGGACCGGAGGGTCCGACGAGCTGCGGGACTGGAGGGTCCCGCTGAGACATCTTGACCGGAGGGTCGGGTGTAGCTTTGAGTGGCGTATTTGTGATATGTTGTATTTTGGGGAACTCACTAAGCATTTATGCTTAGAGTTGTTGTGTTTGATGTCTCAGATACCAGCGAGGACCGTGGGAAGGCGACGGCTTGACTTGTACACACCCACACCGATGGAGTTCATGCTAGAGAGATCTTGGGATTTGTTTTCAAAACAATGTTGTTATGAATTTGAGATTATGATATGATATACATTTTGTAATTTAAAAATGAAAAATTAAATTGGAAATTTTATGTTGTTACATTTACGTGAAAAACATGCTCTAGAAGTCTAGATCCATGATTTGTAGCAGCTGCATGGCTCAGATCGGACCTGTATGGAAAAAGGGCTGAATGAACTCGGCGAGTACACAGGGCGACTCGGTGAGTTATATGAAGTTAGCCATTGACTCGACGAGTTGGAAGAACAACTCGGCGAGTCTGATGAAGTTTTCCTTAGAACTCGATGAGTTGTATGAGCAACTCGGCGAGTCAGATGAGTTTTCCCGAGTAAAGTTGTGTTTGAGTAGGATGGCTTCATTCCTTCATAGTTACACGTAAAGTTAGCAACTTTACGTGTTCAGATGGTTCCAAGATTTCAAATCTGCGAGTTAGGAACCATAGAGCAGATTTGAATGTAGTTGTATGGAATCTGCTCGACAGAACTCGGCGAGTAGTTCCTCAGACCCGACGAGTAGTTCCTCATACTCGGCGAGTAGTTCATCCGACTCGGCGAGTCCGGTCAACTAGAGGTTGGCTTTGACCAGGAGGTTGACTTTGACCAGGGGTAGAATAGTTATTTTACCCTCAGTACAGTTATCATTAATTGATTGAATGTATTTATGGAAATTGTACCCGGGAAGATACCGGAGCAGCAGCAGACGGGTTCCAGAGCAGTTCATTTAGCAGCCAGTGTACGAGGTGAGTTTCCTTCCAGTAGGAACGGGTCTAAGGCCACAATGCCGACCCGTTTAGCTAGGAGTAGTTTCCCGGACTGCGGTCCGATGTAGTTTTCAGTATGTTTGATGCCTTCGTGGCTCAAACAGGATTTATGTGTTATGTGTTCTGGGCTACGACCCGAAGCAGTATGCAGTTTATGTGTTCATGCTAGTTGATATGTTTATGCCATGCCATGTTATGCTCAGACAGTTTCCGGACTTCGGTCCGATGCTGTTAGTTCCGGACTTCGGTCCGATGCAGGGGACAAGGTCCTAGTCAGTTCCGGACTTCGGTCCGATGCAGTTTCCGGACTTCGGTTCGAGGCAGTGGGCAAGGCCTAGTATGTGTTTATATGTTATTGTATGGTATGTGGTAGCTTGGGGGAGCTAACTAAGCTTCATGCTTACAGTTTCAGTTTTGGTTTCAGTTACTTCTGCAAGTAAAGGGAAGAGCTCGGGTTGATGGCATCGCACACACCACAGCTTCAGTTTGTCCTGGGAGTTGTTTTAGCTTTTCATAGATGTGATTTGATACAGTCTTGATACAGGCTCCTCGTGATACTTTGCTATTGTTTTGAGATATTGATGTACGAGTTTTACTTTATGATATTTATATGATCTTTTTAGTAATTATTAAACAAAAATTTTTGGGTCGTAATTTTGAGGATGTTACACTTGGTATTTGTATGTTTTGCTAATAGTATATCTTATATGTAAATTAATTGTTGTCATCTAGAATTCGTTTAAATGTATATTTAAAAATATTACATTACCATATGAGATTATATATATGCTTAATATATTTTTGGTAATGTTGCGTGATAATCTTGATGCAAGTAATATTATTTTAAAAGATTGAAATTATTTTGAAATACTTGTCGTTTGAATTTTGATATATATATATATATATATATATATATATATATATATATATATATATATATATATATATATATATATATATATATATATATATATATATATATATATATATATATATATGCACACGTGTAGTATGATAAGTATTTTATAAACAAAAAAAGTTTTTAGAATTTGTTTATACGTAACATAGTCTTGTTATAAGACTTATAAATGATGATTAGTGCAAAGTAAGTTGGATAATTACTTAATAATACAATGTCTTATGATAATATTGTATTAACAGAGAATACGTATCGATAGTTGACTGTTTAGAGAATACGTATCGATAGTTGACTGTTTATATTATAGTCTAGTCTAGTTTTTAAACTAAAACCTATAAAGGATGATTAGTTCTGGTAAGTTGGATAAAAGTAAAGTCTTATATTGTATTGCGATAACATGGTATAAACAAGAAAACGTTTTTTTTTTTTAAGTTGATTACAAGTATTATAGTCATGCCTAATAATGAAATAAACTTTATAAAGAATTCCTAGTTCAATTAAGTTTGAATATTGGGTAGCATCTGCAACGTCTACAACTTCATGCTAGACAGTTAAGATATAATAAGTAATATTTATTATAATTTTAACCCACGAATAGGGAGACCAATAGTCATGTGCATTGCAGACTGCATATTATAAGCCTTTTTGTAGATTTATTGATAAGCGATAAAATGATATTCTCAATTGAAAATCATTTAGGATTAATAATCTTAAGCAAAGTTATAGTAGATGTGACAATGATTTCGTACATCTAAAGAACTCTGACAACCGACTCTGTATGAAGAAGTTATGATTCTTTGAAGTTTTGCGATTAAACCATCAAGATTATATGTGTCGTAAATAGTGAATCGAAGATAGGTTGATTATCAGCCTAAGTAATCCAAATGAAAGCTAAAGTAATCGTAAAACCGAGAGCATACACATATCGATCGTCCAAATTTGACTTCATATGAGGAAATCATGATTTTTTGAAGTTTCAGCGCAACAATGTGGATGTAGAAATTGAAATTCAAATTGGATGATTGTTAGCCGAAAAAATCTAAATAGCAGTAAAAGTTTTTTTTTTTTTTTTTTTTTTTTTTTTTTTTTTTTTTTTTGAATAGGATTACGTCGAGATAAAGATAATTGCAAATAGAATTTGTATAGAGTTATGATTTTTATACAGACTTTAACAGTCTAAGCTTATTAAAAATAAAGTGAGAATTAGCTGACGAAATCTAAATGAAAGTCGTAGTATATAATTAAAACAAATTAGTTATACAATTGTTGGTTGAAAACCATATGTGCTCAACAGGATCCCAAACCTAACCCACTTAATTTCTTTGTATCACAAAAAACAATAACAAGGTACATGGATAGTGATGTTTGGATCTCATGCGCGATTCGAGGAGATATTGGCTATTAGTATAAAAGATGTTGTAAGGCCTATAATAACTATATTTATGCTTATGTTTCTCGTAACAATATTGACATCTCAAATTTTTAATAATTAATGAAAAACATTTCTTCGAAAATACTTTTATGAGAAAAATTCATCAATATAAAGAATACTCTATTTTAAAATAAGCATAAAACTTTTTTTGGGCCATGAAAATGGGGATGTCACAACATCATATTAAGGGTGTGTGCGATAGGAACGGATAGTAGAACTATGTTTTGTGACACTATCAAGTGTCGATGTACTGATTACATATCGGGGTAAGATATAGTATTCATTAGGACAATAAGATATGGTGGGTCTGATCAGGCAAATGAAACGGTATGTCTAATGTGACAAACCCATTTTTACAGTCACAAAAGACCTTTTTATTTATGCTTATTTTAAAACACAGTTTATTTATAACTGTGGAATTTGTCCCGTAAAAAATATTTCCGAAGAAATGTTTTTCATTGATTATAAATAACTTGGGATATCATAACTGATACAAGAAACATAAGCATAAACGTAATCATTATAGACCTTAAAATATCGTTTATACTATGGCCTATATTTCTTCAAATCTCTCATCATTTCTGAACATGAAATACCTTCGTATCGATACCTATGATACAAAGAAACTGAGCAGTTCAGGTTGGAAAACCTAGTGAGTACATAGGATTTTATACCCATAATAATATAATATATATGTTATAATTATTAAATAGTTAACCAGATTACACATCCCTATTTTTTTTATATTCTTAAGGACCTACCCTAAGGAGACTCATGTTCCTTTTTGTTCCTTGTACCCATCCCCATAACTAATATGTTTCATTGATTATTGAAAAATGGCGATGCCCAAACTTGTACCCGCTCTACATTCTATTTTCGAGTTACAAACTTGACCTTCATCTAAGACTCCTACTCCTTCTCGAATAGTCTTAACCCATGGAAAGGTATTACTTTCGTTATTGTACAAACCGAATGGTTGTACCATAATAACCTTCCATTGCATGATGCAACGGCTAGACTCATGCCTCTTTGAGTCAAACTTTACCACAAAAGATACCTTCCATATTTTTCTAATGTGATATAATCACATCATAGCATGTATCACTTTTAGCTACATGCTGTTTAGTCTTAACGAAGATAGAAATACTTATGTCAACCGCTTAGATTGTCTTTTCCATTAATGTCCTAACTTAAGTCGGATGCTACATCGAACTTGGTTTTCTAAACTGAGTAACTTACTTTGATGCTTTTATCATAGTCGGACTTGATTTACTATGACCACTAGTGTCGGGATAATATTCATCTTCCTAGTCATTATTGAAACAATAGTAATGATGGAGATGAACAAAACGAATTTAACTACTATTGCCTTAGTAACCTTGTAACTTTTGCTGCTCCAAGTGTAACGCCTGTGTTTCCAGGCTTGCCAGTTTTAGCAATGTAATGGTCTAGGTTAACCTTTGTAACCCGTTTTGAAATAATAAGATTGTATTATTTGAGTATTATGTGTTTTGTGCTTAATTGCTTAATTATGTGGTTTGATTAATTAAGAATAAAAATAAGCGTCAAAATTTAAGTGTAAAATAAACTTGATATCTTTAGATAATGTTGTAGTAGTTGAAACAAGGTTTCCGAAGATATAAAGAATGCCGAAATCCGAGTTATAACGAGGAAGTTATGACCTGTCGAAGTTTCGCGACAGAACCGACAATGCTGAATAACGTAAAAAGTGAAATATACGTTAAAGCGATATTTAGCCTTAGTGATCTAAACGAGAATCGAAGATCTCGTTGTTAGTATCAAAGCGATAAAAAGTTAGGCGAGAACGGACGTCAAACGAAGAAGTTATGAATTTATAATGAAATTTTCTGTCCTGGCCTATTAAAAATAAATAATAAAAATAAAATCAAAATTAGCCGATGGAGTCTTAACGAAAGTTGTAGATCATAGTCTCACCTTTCCGTGGATATAAAGAACGTCGAAAACGGAGTTCGTATGAAGAAGATATGAATTTCCGAAGTTTGATAAATAATTTGTATTTATTTTTAAATCGAAAAATCCGGCATTATCCGAAGGCGAGTCACAGATCTGATCCAACTTACGCGCCGCGTAAGTGAGTATGCCCCGCGTACTCCGAAGAGTGTCGACACTTCGGATGACGCATGCAGTGACGCAATTCGGAGCCTGTACGCCCCGCGTACGAGAGGCTTCCAGCCTCCTATAAATAGGATGCAAGGGGTCCGGGTTTATTTGCTAATTTCCTCTCGTTTTTGTGCCGAAGCTCTGCGTTTTTACCCCCGAAGCCATCCCGAAGCCCCGGTAATATTCCCGAGTCCCGAAGCGAGTCCCGAGATCCCGAAGATCCCGAGAAGTGCGGTTTCCGAGCCGAAGCTCTGCCCACGAGAAGTTCGATTTTCGTAGAGATCTTCCAGATCTGCTGAGGATTACGACTTCTGCAAGATGTAGTGCTGTGCGATCATCTTCTGATCAAGTGAGTGTATACTACCTTTCATAAACGCAATAATAATACAAGTATGGTTCGAGGGTATTATGTTTATTGTCGTTTATACGTGTGAATGCGTTGTTACTTTCTCCTAACGTATAACTATGAAGTATTTTATACGAGATACGTGTTATGTGTATATTTTTTTTGTTATGTGTGTGAATGTATATTCACTTTCTTCTATCTTACAAATCTGATTATTTCTATATGAAATACGTGTTATGTGTGTGTGCCTCATCTGTTATATGGAAAATGTATTGATCAAGCATGCTATACAGGTTTTGAAAATATGTATAAAAATGTATGTTTTTATCTACTAATATGTTGGGTAGAACACGGGTAGATAGTTGGTGTGTAATAAACAGATGAGAGGCCTCGTTGTTGTTTTGATCCAGTCATCTAGCGGAATTTAGATGACGACCACAGACTTTTCTAGATAGTCCAGTGGAACGCTAGCAGGCTCATAACCTGTAGGTGTTAATGAACTTGGGTGTTCATTCGCTGTATTCCATCCCCTCATGGTTGCCTTATTTGACTTATATTGCTGAGGAACCCCTGCAACATGTGTTGTCACCCCGATGAAAATATTCTTAGATTAGGTCCCTTGTGTTAGTTATTTTAGGGACATAAAGTGAGAATAACGGGAATGGGTAACTGGGTTATTGTTGGTTGATAATAATTAATTTAATTATTTATTGTGGGTTGAAAACCCTATATGCTCACCAGGCTCCCAAGCCTGACCCACTCAGTTTTATTTGTATTACAGGAAGTGGCGCAAGGGCGTAAGATGGATGAACCATCAAGTTGTTTTGTTTACAAGTCTGTATATGTAAATATTTGTTGAATGACTTGTAATGTTATCGTTTATGCTTATTGGTCTATATCGGAACATGACACCCTGAGTTTTGATTATATAATGAAAAATACATTTCTTTTATGAAATGCTTTGGTAAACATTGTTTTATCATGTTTTGTTTTTGGGAACAAATTCCGCAACTCTTTCAAATCAAAAGGATTTACTCTGAATTTATTTTAAAAAGCATAAATGAAAATCGGTCTTTTCTGGCCGAGATTTTGGGGATGTCACAGTTGGTATCAGAGCATTAGTTTAAGCGAACTAGGAATTTGTAGGATTTCTAGACTTAAACTTAGAATGCTAAGTGGAATTTTGAGATGTGTGTCTGTTATGTTTTAGACACGAGCACTAGTTTATTTTAGGGAAGTTGCCTAAAATGCTTTATGTGCTAAATGTTATATGTTGCCATATATGATATTATTTGTTCGGATCTATGGTCTGTTGCCGACCGGATCTAGAAACCTTATGTGTGTAGGATTCTAAGCGTACGTCTACGATATTAGAACTAGCATGTAAACGTTTCGGAATGATAAGGATGATTGGAATATCTATCGTGAATAAGGATCTAATTTCACCTTATTCGGTGTGTAGATCAAAATGGTGAGAACAAGAAATGGAGTTGGAAATGCTGATGAAAACATGAATCAACCACCAGTGATTGAACAAAGACCTGTTGTAGCAGCAGCACCTGAGCCGATAACAATGGCCGGTGTACAATTGATGATTCAGACGATGTTGGATCGTCAGATGGATGAAACTAGACGGTTGCTTCAACAGAATCGTGAAGAACTGTCAATTCGTGTGGAAGAGCCTGAATTGAATGAAGGGCACTCGGAAGGTGGAAACTTTAGTGGGTCTGTTGGTCAAGCCAACCCACCGATAGTTAGGCAAGACAACCGTGATGGAAGGAATGATGGAATGGGTTGCAAGTACAAGGACTTTTTGACTTGCAAACCATCGACCTTCAATGGAAAGGAGGATCCGATTGGGGTTATGGATTGGATCTCCGAAATGGAGTTAGCCTTCATGACGTGTGGCTGCAGAGGTAAGTTGCAAACTATCTATGCCGTGCGTCAATTCCGAGGTGGAGCCGTTCATTGGTGGAACACTCTAGGGAAGACTTTGAGCCCTAATGAGCCACTGCAATTGTCATGGGCAGAGTTCTTGGTGCAGTTTAAGCGCAAGTTCTGCTCGGCTCAAAATCTATTGGAGTTGGAGAACAAGTTCCTGACATTAACTAAGGGCAGCATGTCAGTTGATGAATACACCAACAACTTCACCGATAAAATGGAGTTTGCCTTGCGTATCGTTCCAGACGAGCTGACGAAGGTGGACCGGTATGCGAAGGGACTTCCATGGGAGTATGAAGTGCCAGTACGTCAGGCACATACTTTAGAGGCAGCTATATTGGCTGCCAAGTCTGTTGAGAATATGATAAAGGGGAGAACCATCAACAAGGTTGAGGTTGGTGAGAAGAGGAAGTTTGAGGGAACATCTGGTTCCTGTAAGAAAAACAAATTTTCGAAATCTGATTCGAAAAGGTTTGGTGGGGGAAAAGGAGGAGAAGCGAAGTGGTGTGAAAAGTGTAAGAAAAAGCACTTTGGGAAATGTAGCGAGGATGTAACTTGCTACAAGTGTGGAAAGGTTGGACATTTTGCCAATGAATGTCCGAACCACAAAAGGATGTGTTTTGGTTGTAATGAAGATGGGCATATTTTGAAAGACTGCCCGAAGAAGAAGGAGGCAGCTAAGCCCAACATTCCACCAAAGCCGAAGGCGAGAGCATTCCAGATGACACTAGAAGCTGCTAAGGATGAAGCTGATGTCGCTTCAGGTACCTTTCTCATTAACAATTTGCCTGCCCAAATTTTATTTGATTCTGGAGCCAACTACTCCTTTATATCGCATCAATTTGGTAGAAAACTAGCCTTGCCTGTTGATAGACTAGATAATGCTTTATTAGTCGAAGTTGCTAGTGGCAAGTTTGTACCTGTTAGCCATCGTATGAAAAACATCTTAATCAACCTTAATGGGAATAAGTTCCACGAGGAATTATTGCCTATCGAACTTAATGGTTTCGACATCGTGTTGGGAATGGATTGGCTTAGTGCTAATGATGCCGAGATATTATGCAAGAAGAAGATAGTTAAAGTAAACCTGCCTGGAAAAGAATCGTTTATGGTGTATGGGGACAAACACCGAGTGAATTCTGGAATCATTTCCCTAATGAAAGCCAGAAAGTGTTTGACCAAGGGATGTACATCATATTTAGCATTCGTGATTGATGCTAAGAAGGAAAAGAAGGTGATGCAGAGTATTCCTGTGGTGTGTGATTATCCGGAAGTATTTCCCGAAGATCTTCCTGGATTACCACCTGATAGACAAGTAGAGTTCAGAATAGACTTGTTACCAGGAACAACGCCAATAGCAAAAGCACCTTATCGATTAGCACCGACGGAGATGAAGGAGCTGATGATGCAACTTCAGGAGTTATTGGACAATGGTTTCATTAGACCTAGTTCATCGCCCTGGGGAGCTCCAGTGTTATTTGTGAAGAAGAAAGATGGAAGTATGAGAATGTGCATCGATTACAGAGAGCTAAATAAGGCAACAATAAAGAATAGATATCCGTTGCCGAGGATTGATGACCTATTTGATCAATTGCAAGGTTCGAGCTATTTCTCGAAGATTGATCTTAGGTCAGGATATCATCAGCTGAAAGTGAGAGAGCAGGATATAGAGAAGACTGCGTTCAGAACTAGATATGGACACTACGAGTTCTTGGTTATGTCGTTTGGACTAACCAATGCTCCAGCAGCATTCATGGATTTAATGAATAGGGTTTGTAATCCGTTCCTTGATAAATCCGTGATAGTGTTCATAGACGACATTCTGATTTACTCAAAAAGCCAGGAGGAGCATGGCAGACACTTGCGAGAAGTGTTGGAAGTCTTGAAGAAGGAGAAGTTGTATGTTAAGTTCTCCAAATGTGATTTTTGAATTCGTGAAGTCCAATTCTTGGGTCACGTGGTCAACCAAGAAGGGATAATGGTTGATCCAGCAAAGATTGAAGCTGTAATGAAGTGGGAACAACCGAAAAGTCCCACGGAGATCCGAAGCTTTTTAGGATTAGCCGGATATTACCGAAGGTTTATCCAAGGCTTTTCTTCGATTGCTACTCCATTGACAACTTTGACCCACAAAGGAGCTACTTATGCTTGGAGTGAGAAGCATAAAGAAGCATTCGAGAAGCTAAAGAAGAAGCTATGCGAGGCACCGATAATTTCTTTACCCGATGGAGTTGAAGATTTCACTATTTATAGCGATGCGTCTGGGGTTGGATTGGGTTGTGTTTTGACCCAAAGAGAAAAGGTGATAGCATATGCATCTGACAGCTTAAGGAGCATGAAAAGAATTACCCGACTCATGATTTGGAGTTGGCAGTGGTAGTTTTTGCTCTGAAAATATGGAGGCATTACCTCTATGGCACGAAGTGCAAACTTTTCACTGATCATAAGAGTCTCCAATACCTCTTTAATCAGAAGGAATTGAATATGAGGCAACGACGTTGGCTAGAATTACTCAAGGACTACGACTGTGAGATACTTTACCATCCCGGTAAAGCTAATGTAGTTGCTGATGCTCTCAGTCGGAAAGTCAATCTTGAGAGGAAAAGGCCAAGAGCGTTGAGAATTGAAGTTGTCTCGACTATTTTAGAAAGTATAAAGAAAGCTCAAAGCGAAGCTTCTGAGAAGAATGACCGGAAAGAGGAACGTTTGGGCAAAACGTTGGTGTTTGGTACAAACGGTCATGGATTGAAGGTGTTCCAAGATCGGATTTGGATACCTAAGACAGGAGGAGTCAGAGATCTTCTGATGGAAGAAGCTCACAAGACCATGTACTCGATTCATCCCGGTAGCAATAAAATGTATAGGGACCTGAAACCCTACTACTGGTGGCCGACGATGAAGCTTGATGTTGCAAAGTATGTGGCCGAGTGTGTGACTTGTGCGAGAGTCAAGACACAACACCAGAAACCGTATGGGAGTTTAGAACCTTTACCTGTGCCTATGGGTAAGTGGGAAGACATTGCTATGGATTTTGTCACTAAACTACCCAGAACAAAGAATGGTCCCGACATGATTTGGGTGGTCTTTGATCGATTCACTAAGAGTGCGCATTTCATAGCAGCCAAGGAGAAATGGTCTATGGAAAAGCTTGCGAATTCTTATGTGAAGGAAATTGTGAGACTTCACGGTGTTCCGCTAACAATTGTGTCGGATCGTGATAGTCGTTTCACCTCAAGGTTTTGGAAATGTCTACAAGAGGAAATGGGTACCAAGTTACGTTTAAGTACAGCTTACCATCCGCAGACTGATGGTCAGAGTGAAAGAACGATACAAACACTTGAAGATATGCTGAGAGCATGTACCTTAGAATTCCTAGGTAACTGGGATGAACATTTACCGTTGGTAGAATTTTCCTATAATAATAGTTTTCACTCGAGCATTAAGATGACACCTTACCAAGCTTTTTATGGACAAAAGTGTCGTACGCCGTCTTGTTGGCTTGAGGCTGGGGAAAAGCAGTTTATGGGACCAGAGATGGTTCATCAGACTGCTGAAAAGTTGAAAATAATTAGGGAAAGAATTTTAGCAGCTCAAGATCGTCAAAAGAGTTATGCTGACAAAAAGCGAAGACCGATGACGTTTGAAGTTGGGGATTCGGTTTTGCTTAAAGTCTCGCCGTGGAAGGGACTTATAAGATTTGGTAAAAGGGGAAAGTTGAGTCCAAGGTTTATTGGACCGTTCAAGGTTCTTCAGAGGATTGGGAACCAAGCTTACAAGCTCGAACTACCAGAAGAACTGAATGGAATTCATAACACTTTTCATGTGTGTTATTTACGAAAGTTCACGGGGAAAGTTCCCGACATGATTCCACTTTCGGAGTTGAGAATCGATGAGAACAAAAGGTTGATTGAAGAACCAGAGGCAATTGTTGACCGAAAGACTAAGAAGTTGTGACGCAAGATGGTCGAGTTAGTGCTTGTCCGATGGAAACACACGAATGGGCCGAATCTCACCAGGGAGACGGAGAGTGTCATGATGGGTCGCTATCCGCATTTGTTTGTTGATGTGTGATTCCATGGACGGAATCATTCTAAGGTGGAGAGAATTGTAATGCATGTGTTTCCAGGCTTGCCATTTTTAGCAATGTAATGGTCTAGGTTAACCTTTGTAACCCGTTCTGAAATAATAAGATTGTATTATTTGAGTATTATGTGTTTTGTGCTTAATTGCTTAATTATGTGGTTTGATTAATTAAGAATAAAAATAAGCGTCAAAATTTAAGTGTAAAATAAACTTGATATCTTTAGATAATGTTGTAGTAGTTGAAACAAGGTTTCCGAAGATATAAAGAATGCCGAAATCCGAGTTATAACGAGGAAGTTATGACCTGTCGAAGTTTCGCGACAGAACCGACAACGCTGAATAACGTAAAAAGTGAAATATACGTTAAAGAGATATTTAGCCTTAGTGATCTAAACGAGAATCGAAGATCTCGTTGTTTGTATCAAAGCGATAAAAAGTTAGGCGAGAACGGACGTCAAACGAAGAAGTTATGAATTTATAACGAAAATTTCTGTCCCGGCCTATTAAAAATAAATAATAAAAATAAACTCAAAATTAGCCGACGGAGTCTAAACAAAAGTTGTAGAGCGTAGTCTCACCTTTCCTTGGATATAAAGAACGTCGAAAACAGAGTTCGTATGAAGAAGATATGAATTTCCGAAGTTTGATAAATAATTTGTATTTATTTTTAAATCGAAAAATCCGGCATTATCCGAAGGCGAGTCACAGATCTGATCCAACTTACGCGCCGCGTAAGTGAGTACGCCCCGCGTACTCCGAAGAGTGTCGACACTTCGGATGACGCATGGAGTGACGCAATTCGGAGCCTGTACGCCCCGCGTACGAGAGGCTTCCAGCCTCCTATAAATAGGATGCAAGGGGTCCGGGTTTATTTGCTAATTTCCTCTCGTTTTTGTGCCGAAGCTCTGCGTTTTTACCCCCGAAGCCATCCTGAAGCCCCGGTAATATTCCCGAGTCCCGAAGCGAGTCCCGAGATCCCGAAGATCCCGAGAAGTGCGGTTTCCGAGCCGAAGCTCTGCCCACGAGAAGTTCGATTTTCGTAGAGATCTTCCAGATCTGCTGAGGATTACGACTTCTGCAAGATGTAGTGCTGTGCGATCATCTTCTGATCAAGTGAGTGTATACTACCTTTCATAAACGCAATAATAATACAAGTATGGTTCGAGGGTATTATGTTTATTGTCGTTTATACGTGTGAATGCGTTGTTACTTTCTCCTAACGTATAACTATGAAGTATTTTATACGAGATACGTGTTATGTGTATATTTTTTTTTGTTATGTGTGTGAATGTATATTCACTTTCTTCTATCTTACAAATCTGATTATTTCTATATGAAATACGTGTTATGTGTGTGTGCCTCATCTGTTATATGGAAAATGTATTGATCAAGCATGCTATACAGGTTTTGAAAATATGTATAAAAATGTATGTTTTTATCTACTAATATGTTGGGTAGAACACGGGTAGATAGTTGGTGTGTAATAAACAGATGAGAGGCCTCGTTGTTGTTTTGATCCAGTCATCTAGCGGAATTTAGATGACGACCATAGACTTTTCTAGATAGTCCAGTGGAACGCTAGCAGGCTCATAATCTATAGGTGTTAATGAACTTGGGTGTTCATTCGTTGTATTCCATCCCCCTCATGGTTGCCTTATTTGACTTATATTGCTGAGGAACCGCCGCAGCATGTGTTGTCACCCCGATGAAAATATTCTTAGATTAGGTCCCTTGTGTTAGTTATTTTAGGGACATAAAGTGAGAATAACGGGAATGGGTAACTGGGTTATTGTTGGTTGATAATAATTAATTTAATTATTTATTGTGGGTTGAAAACCCTATATGCTCACCAGGCTCCCAAGCCTGACCCACTCAGTTTTATTTGTATTACAGGAAGTGGCGCAAGGGCGTAAGATGGATGAACCATCAAGTTGTTTTGTTTACAAGTCTGTATATGTAAATATTTGTTGAATGACTTGTAATGTTATCGTTTATGCTTATTGGTCTATATCGGAACATGACACCCCGAGTTTTGATTATATAATGAAAAATACATTTCTTTTATGAAATTCTTTGGTAAACATTGTTTTATCATGTTTTGTTTTTGGGAACAAATTCCGCAACTCTTTCAAATCAAAAGGATTTACTCTGAATTTATTTTAAAAAGCATAAATGAAAATCGGTCTTTTCTGGCCGAGATTTTGGGGATGTCACACCAAGTGGGAGTCATGTGTTTTGGGTAGTATAAGCCTGTACTACCTTTCACACCTATTCATACTCGTCCCAAGAATTACGTCATAGTTCCCAAGTTACTAATCCTAAAATCACAAAAGCAACTGAACACATATGGATATGTCCAAGCAATCATATACACTAAATTTCCCTAGACTACACTAGGCTTTATTCCATGTCTATCTTTAACAACAATTTTGTGACAACCTAGAAAATATGTCATTGAACACCGTTAGGATCTAACGCTACCAACGACACCTGATTGAACATCTTTAAAATCAATAGGCATAAAAATAAACATATTCGATTTTTCCCTTGATTATGTCGACAATTAGACAAAAAAATTAGTGCATGAAAACCATGTCATCTTACGAGCAAGTTAACATTTGTAGAATGTACATCTTACCACAAGCCCAAAAATATAAACTTCGTAAAGATCCAACTCAATATAGAAAGGATATGATTTTTATAGGAAATAAAAATCTACCGCATGCTAAACTTTACAACATCGAAAACTACAAAGAGAATGGTTAATCCTTTTTAGAAGTCACCAAAAGACGGAACATAGTACTAACCAAAGTAGGATTTAAGAAGCAAGGAATGCTTAAAATGAAACCCGTAAGAGAGAGTTATGATTTTTATAAAATCATAAGGGTTATAAAATATAGGCTAATAACAAAAGTCAGTATTAGCCAAAAAAACAAAAGGAAAGTTGTAGTATACGTTGATACCTACATGGATATATAAGAGTCGTTGAAAACAGAGTTCAAATGCAAGAATTAGGAGTTTTCATAGTTTATAAAATATCATCACGTGCACCCACGCGTAGTGCATAGTGCGCAATGTGAAATCTGACACCTTGATTCATCATTGTAGCACCTGGTTCATGGTATGTATTTTCATTCAAGTAATTATGACGAGTTGGCAAACCGACTCGACGAGTGGGCGTTGTTTGGACAAAACCCTAAATATGAGGGATTGCACCCTATTTAAATGTCTTAATGCAGCCTCCATCGTCCCTTATGCTCCCAGAACACCTCATACTGAAACTCTAGTCATTTGTGATAACTAAGTCCCTTTTTGGTGATTTTGGTGGTTTGTGATCACAAGAAAGAAGGAAAAGCTTGAGGAGCCAATAGGAAACCAAGAGATTTCGAGTTTGTGCAGCATCTACAGTTCCTCAGAGGTATAAGCTTATACCTTGTTCATTCATGTTCTAGATCCCTTTTTGGAGTGAATTAGGTATTTTTGGAACCATTTTGGTGACCAATAATGAGTGCAAGCATGGTTGGAGGTTAAGACTCCAGATCCAGGGTCCTTAGGGGACTATATGACCTAAAGTGACCAACTTTGTAGCCATTGAGAGCCACATGCACCTTTAGACCTCATTTTTGGGTCCATTAAGCTTATACTCCCATGCATGCACGTAAAGTTCATAACCACTACTAGAAAAACAGCATTTTACGACGCACATTGCGCGTCGTAAAAGGCTCAGACGACGCGCAAATGCGCGTCAAGGAAGGCCCTGTCATAAAGAGAGACGACGCGCTTTTGCGCATCATCTATAGACGACGCGCATTTATGACGCTCATTTACAACGCACGTTTACGACACGCAATGCGTACCAAGGAAGGCCCTGTCATAATGTAAGACGACCCGCATTCGCGTGTCATAACCTTACGACGCGCGTGTTAATGACACACAATGCGTATCAAGAAAGCCCCTGTCAAGAAAGGCCATGTCATAAATGAAGATGACACACATTTTTGCGTATCATAATTTTAAATGTTTAAAGAGAATATTATTTATAGATTTTAAATTAAATTTTCATTTAATGTATCATAATAGAAATAAAATACCATATACAAAAAATACAATCCACTACATAATATAAAATAAAATTTCATACACAAAAAATAGAATAAATTGCACAAATTATAAAATGTCATACAAATAATCATTCAAATGTTAAACAAAAATAATACATTGCTAACATGGGTTATATATTCCTATAAAACTATCAAATAATCATCCAACTCTATTTCTTACTGGAATATGTGTGTAATTGTCTCCTTCATCAGCCTCCATGTCCCAAGTCAGATCTACCTTCCTTATCTATATGTATAACAAAGACACATAAATATATTGTGAATTTGTGATCTGATCTGAAATAAGAATCTTGATTGTTGGTTGTATCTTGTGCTTAAGTTCAACGTCTTCAATCCTTCTACACAGATTTCACTGAAACAAGAGAATGAAATCTTTTTTGAAAAGACAGCTACACCATTCTGTTGGGAACAACTAAGATGATGCAATAATAAAAAACATGATATTAAGTCCATTTGATAGGAACTAATATAAACCAAATTCTAACATGATTATATGTAATATATACATGGAAAAGAACAAAAAAACTTAATACCTGATATCTGAAACTGAAATATAGGTTTTAAATGCAACAGTGAAAGAAAATGGTTTTCGATATGTGTTTGTATTTCTAACACAAGATGTTAACATCAAGCTTGCTACATTGCTATTAAGGGACATTTTCGGCAATGTAATGCTATACAAGCTAAAAAGATATACACAAATATGATAAACATCAAATTCCAAATAAGTAGAGTTGCATCTTGCCTTTCATAATTCTTTAAGACTAATGAAAACCCTGCTCCGATAATTCTTGTTACCTGATCAAATAAAAGTCAAAAAACTAATATACAAATCTAATTATTAGAAGAATCAATGTTCGTTGCAGATAATACCTTAGGCTAATAGATAATCCTTGATCCTATGAGCTAGACAGTATATCATCACAATTTCATCTAACATATCATGTCATGTAATGTATTTTTTGTCAGTATATTTTCACATAGAAAAAAAAGTGAAATAAATAAAAATTGTAAGTACCAATAATAATGTATGATTTTCAGTGAGCTGGAGCTTGTAGACTATCTCGTATTGAAATATGAAGAACCTCAAGCACAATATAGTTTCAAGTACACGCCCTCTGATTTTCTGGATATGTGCCTGTTCTTCATCCCGCCAAGATTCCCAACTATTGTCTCCTTTCACTCCAACTCCACCTTTATACGTAAGCCAATTAATCCAATCATCAAAATCTTCCACAGCTCTGTTGACATCACATCCCAATCATCATATCTTATAATATAGATTCATGAATTTGGAAAAAGAAAATAAAATAACTGGAAGCATACTTCTGCCATTCGAAGCTAGATGGGTTGAAGATATATGGTATAAACAACCATTTTCCTACTTATTATCCAGTCCCAACTCCCAAATATAAGCACTAGACCCCAATAAAAGCAACATGGTCTCACTTGACCACCTCCATTGTCCCTATCCCTGTCCCACATAATAGATCTCTTTCATTAAATTAATTATTAATACAAAACAAGAAACGCAAACTAGTTAATCAGTCACATACATAATCTCAATCAATAATACATAACAAATTTGTTTTTCATTTTTTCCCTAAAAGCTCAATCAGGTGGAGGGAGGGGGGCTATAGTTTGATCAATATTTTTGTCTAATTTATTTTTTCCTATATACAAAAAACTATAGCTCTCAAATATTACACGACACTGTGTGTGGTTGGGTGGCTGACGTCAGCACACAACCTCCCTCCAATGACCAATAACTACTAACCCTTGCCTTTATTTTTATCGTATCATGTTCATGTCCATGTCCAATTCAAAAAATTAAATAAAAAGGAATTGAGAGAGAGAGAGGATAGGTACCTGTAATATTAATTCATCAGGGACATGGGGAAGGACTTCACGAACGGTTTCAACCATGGCGATTATGTTTGACAAGTCAACATCCGGGACAAGTGGAGTTGGCATGGTTCTGATAAGGGACCCACCCCCACCCCGAGTAGTGTGTCCTCCTTGGTGTCTTACAGTACTTGTGAAAGGATTTGGATTGTTTGAAGAAGAAGTGGATGTAGATGTGCTGGCCTGAGAAGGATTTACATGCCACAGGTTCCAAGCAGCATCTTCAAGGGCAGTTTGGGCATACGTTTCACCAATAGCTGCCAGGTGTCTCATCATCATCTAGACTCTTCCTAAACCCACCGATCTCGATGGACCCCCTCCCAATCAAATCCCAACCAACCTGAATCCGCCTCTAACCTCCTATCTCCCCTCCCCCCCCCCAAAAAAAAGCAAAAGGTTTAGTTAACACTCTTCCACTCCCACAGTGAACCTGCACACATCCATTCCCATGATTTGGTTAACAAGTCAATGTGACTCAACAGAACAGAATGATAAAAATCAGAGTCTTGCATCCTGCAGACATATCTAAAGGTTTCGATATTTTGGAATTTGGAATTTATGAAAGCATATAAGCCCATTAACATCTTAGAAATATAATGCCATCTCAGCGATTACACAAAAGTATTTTGACTTCTGTCATATTATTAGTTTTTATATTTCTATTTGGCAAAAAACTTTTATCAAAGAACCTTTTCAATGGTGAACCTGTTATAAAGCTTTTCTCAAAAGTTAATCAAATTATCTTTTTCTCTATCTTAAATGTTCTATTAAATCCACTCGTACAATTTATAATTTTACCAACATATGTATTATTTTCGGAGAAAAAAACCCTTACATGAAATTATTATTAAAATTTTAAAAAAAACATTATTCAACATTATAATGAAAAAACGATAAAAGATTATGTAACTACATAATTTTTATTTTGTTTATTAAATAAATTAATTAACTAAATACAAAGCCTAAAATAAATCTAATATCTAAATATAGTTGGTGTATAAATAAAGAGCTAGAAAATGTAAATATCAAATGTGACAGAGCCTAAAAGACAAATAAAAGGTTAGGGAAAATAAGTGTTTAGTCTTCTTCTCCAATGGTAAGCTTTTTCAAATAGTAAAAAGCTTTTAAAAAAACTATCATTGGAGATGATCTCATAAAAAAACATAAAGAAAATTGAAGAGAAAAAACAAAAACTGGATAGAGAGAAGAGCTAAATTAGAAGGATCTTAAACCAAAGTTAAAAAAATTAATAATCTGATCTTTAATAAAAGTAAAACAGCTATGCCTATCTATATTAATTTATAAAGTTGACATTTAGTATGATTCATATGGTTTATTAGTATGATTCATATGGTTTATTTAGTCTAGTAAAGAAAGACTTTGTGTATACAACACTTTATCCAGACAGAAAGACTTAATATGAAAAAAATGTTTTATTGGTTTCAATTTTTACCTGTGCTGCAGCAGATCTTCCCCACCCAGACGACATATTAACAAGAATCCCTTGTTTTTTCTCAATCATAAGAGGAATGAAGTGACATAACATATTTTCTACTCCTTTCAGATTAGTATCTATCACAGTTTTAAATTCCTCTTCTGAACCTCCCATAGTTGTTTAAAAATACAACAGGGATCGGTGTACTACAACAGCCTCCAAGAGGATCACCAATAGCTGTTTAAAAATACAAAAATGAAAAATTATAGTCCAAAAAACATAACTTTATGAACACCGAGAGTTAGTAGAAGTAGAACTGACCTGCATCAAATCCTACTGAAACTAGAATTATATCTGGTTTAAATTCTCTTGCAACATGGATTGGTATATGGTCCCATGCTGCAATATAATCTGCATAACCACATTTTCCATCTCCCATGGAACATTTATATTGTACCCTTCACCTTCTCCCTCACCCTTCATGTCATATGATCTATCATCACCACAAGGATAAAACATCCCAATCAACAATTAGTATCTTGTTAATACCTAATTCCTGCACGAATATAAACATCATGCAAACTAATTTGATAATTATTATGATAATGTCTTAAATAAACCTCATTTTTAAACCTCAGAGATAGTATACTTAGCTAAAACTAAGCCTTCAGTTGTGCTTGCAGCAAAAAAAAAAAGAGATGATTTCGACTTCACAAAGTTGTAGCATCTGAAGAAAGAGGATTTAAAGCTATTAATGAAAAAAATCCTTTAATAAAGTTAACATAAGATCGTGGTTTATAATAAGAACTTACAATAGATAAAATCTTTGATTTTAGCCTAGAAACCACCACCATAAGATGAGAGTCTTTGCATTGAGGAAGTTTCATCTTGAACCAATCAAAGAACACCACCTTATTTGCGAAGATCCTGTAGAAGAATAGAATGAGTATTGTTATTAGAAAGTGGAAGATAGATACAATTAAAGATAAAAAATGACACAATAAACAAGATAAAAAATGGAAGAAAAGATTTCTTACTTTAGGCGAGTGGCACCAAATCTCTCTGCAAACAACTGGAGGTTAGCTACTGGGTCATGGTTAAAACTAGCAGCAGTGGCACGAGCACAAGTTGTATTCAAATCCTGCTTCATAGCTATCGGCCTTACATCAATTTCCCTCAAAAGCTCCTTCCTGTAAAAAAGGAAACGAATAGTCAACTCAACAGTCAACACAGACTGCAACAAAACCAAAAAAAGATAGCACATTCAATAAAATTTAACTATACTTTATTGCATCAGCCCTAGTTGTTGTGCTTGATCTACCATCACCTATGTTATTCGATAGTTGATCAGATGATCCCTGAAAATAACATGAAACCTTTAGTTAAATGAACACCCTTAATTATATATGTATATGAACAATTATACATAGTTTAAAAATTAAAACCACATACATGTGAAATATATTTTACGAGCTGCTTCTAGTTGAGACATCTCAGCATCAAAGGTGATCACTAGTTCAACAATTTTAGGTGTACTTACAAAACGAACAAACCTAATGATAAAAGCTATCAATTATATGATTATATCCAAATTTCAAACGTATAAGCTTTAAATTTTGAATAACGACACTACCTCTCAAGTGTTCCCTTTGTGCACCATAAGTCCACATTTTTACGTTTATTTACTTCAAGCTTAATGAATTGAGCTAAGGATCCAACTTGTTCCTCCACAACCTTCAAATGTGTCAAAATTGGCTTCACTAAACCCGATGCAAGCTTTTCAGTGTTTCCAATACTGGAACCAATCAATTCACATCTGCACAAAAGGTGGATAAAAGGATTAAATGCAGTTAGACAAAATCATCAAAACAAATTGTACTATTAAGTATTAAAAATTGAAGTTACCTTGAATGTTTTGGTGAGAGTTGGAATGATGCGTAATCAAGAGGCATGTCCAATTCCATCTTTTTTCAACATAGGATACAAGATATCAGTAAGTAGCCTCAAAGATCCCTAAAAAACAACGTGAATTATTTACGTCAAAAAGATTATATGAATTGTTCATAGTTGGTTCGCCATTTTGTGTACTAAAGATCCTACTTTGCTTATCAAACCAAAATGTGAACCATTTGACCTAATAAAGACTAAAAACGCGATACACCTGAAATGAAAAGCTGCCTCATATCTGATTCTACACAGAAGAATCGAAATGCTCATCAATTGGTTGTTGAAGCAAAAATTTCCAAATTCACTTTTTTTGTGCTAAAATCATTTTTCTATGGAGAGTGATTTCAATCAGGTAAATCAAGTAATTCTCATAAACATTGATCATAAACTTTTTTAATTTCTTCAGATACAACACAAAGGGAAGAACTCACATGGAGTCGTGTTTGGTAAATCGGATCTGATTAGTGAACCATGGGAAGGCAAGAAGTAGGCGATACGGAGAACATTAGTTAGAAGAGTAAGTCGATGACTGAGAATGAGTTGTAGTGATGTTGTTGAGATGTGTCGAGATCATGATAAACATACCTTAATCAGCCCTAGGGCTTGGAAACTTGAGCAGTCGTTCCAGTCTCCAGTGAGGTGAGGTGAGCCTAAGGTCTCTGGTGGAAAGAGGTGAGTTGAGGTCGATTGCAGGTGAGGAGAGTTGAGGTAGAGAATGTTGCAAAGAGCACTCCTTGAAAAAAGCCCTAGATAATGGCCCCTGTGATTTTTTGATAAGATAAATAATCTGTTCAATGAAGACGAGGGTTGGAAGACGATGTTCAATGAAGTTTTGAACAGTGAGGGCAAGAACGTTCATCCAGAAAACCATACATGTGCATCCTCCTCATGAGAGCTTTGCCTTCGAAGATTCTTCATGGATCTTTGTCCTCAAGAGTTAGAAGCATTCTCACATCATTACGGATTTTGCTGAGTCGTTCCTTTTCAACTTTGCATCGTAGACTGTATTCTCTGGCCAATTTCAACTTTGCATCGTAGTCGTTCCTTTTCATTTGAGCATCGATAATTAGGGCAAGAGGGAAAGGAGAAAAAAGGAAGGCAGTGTTTTTAATTTTTTAGGATTTCATTTTCCCCCTGGTTATTAAGGGATGGAACGCGCGTTCCATTAAAATTTATAAAGCGACATCCATAGACGACGCCTATTTTATAATAGGTGCCCTCCATGTTTTTTTTTTGGATTACACACTTATTTAAGGGCACGCAGTAATACGCGACCTAAATCGTTAAACTTTTTGAAGAGATGACACTTTTTTAATGTCACTCTCTTTTACATAATGTAAATCAGTGAGTGTCGTGGTTTGCGCGTCGTAAAAGGCTATTTTTCTAGCAGTGAACTTTACGTGCTAGATTGGTATTAGAAGCCCAGATCTATCTTTTGGATGAATGTTGTACATCAGAAATCGAGATATAAGACTTGGACAACCCCGAATCGTCGAGTTGTTCTTGGAACTCGAAAAGTCCAGGGCTTGAGTCCCCAGACAAATTGAGGTTCAAAGGAACCCAGTTGAGTGTTAGAAGGGTCTTAGAGGGGTCCAGGGGAGTGACTCAACATATTAGACTTAGCCATGGACCTGGGAATCATAGGACCCGATGAGTGTATGAACAGACTCGGCGAGTCCAAGGAAATCTACCAACCCTTTGAAGATGGACTCGACGAGTTGTTCATACAACTCGGCGAGTCGCAGACTGGACATGATTCATAGAATGAAGGTGAACTCGACGAGTTGTTCATACAACTCGGCGAGTCGGATGAAGGTTCATTCGTGATATTATAGAAGGAGAACTCATCGAGTCTTTGCTAAACTCGACAAGTAAAGTCAGGAGGAGGTCAGATGAAAGAATAGGGACTCGGTGAGTTGGAGGCCTAACTCGGTGAGTCAGGTCAATTGGAAGTTGACTTTGACTAGGATATTAACTTTGGTAGGGGGAAAAATAGTCATTTTACCCTAAGAGTAGTTATCAGCTTCTGACTAAGTGTCTTTATGGGAATTATATCTGGAGAATCGCTGGAGCAGCAGACAGAGACTTCTCAGTCGGATTGAGAACATTCATTCATACGAGGTGAGTTACCTTCCAGTAGCGGTGGGTCTACGACCACAATGTTGACCCACTAGCAGGAGTTGTATGTTAGATGATTGTCTTTTTGATATTCATGTAGGTTTGCTACTACGTGATATATTATATGCTGGCATGATATGTTATAAGTGATAGTGGGAGTAGGAGGGGAATAGTCCCCATGTTCGGTTGTTAGGACCGAAGGGTAGGTCGGACACCCTAGATATGTCTAACATTATGTTTATGTTATGATATATGTACTAGTAGCAGTATGGGTGGAATAGTCCCTGAGGTTCGGTTGTTAGGACTGAAGGGTAGGTCATCACCCCATAACGACTTGACATGGATAGGTCAGCATCCCAGAATGGCTTGACACGAGTAGGTTGGCACCCCATAATGGCCGTACCGGGTAGGTCGGGCACCCCAGAATTGCCGACAGTATGTATGCTATATGATTGTATGGTATGTGGTATGATGGGGGAACTCACTAAGCTTTGTGCTTACATTTTTCAGTTTTGTTTCAGGTACCTCTTCAGCAAAGGGGAAAGAGCCGGCGTGGTAGCTGCACATCATACACACACATTGGATTTACGCATTACGAGCTTTCTTGGGATTGTACTCTGACAATGTTACTACTTTTATGATATGACTTTCAGACACGAGATTATGGTTTACAAATGATATGAATTGATGATGTTTTCTGATAAATGTTTTCCAATTCGTTATATTAAAACTAAAATTTTTGGACTTGAAATTTGGGATGTTACAGTCATGATACGTATGACATGGCACCATGAGAAGAGGACACATGTCAACATCTGGGTGCTTCATGCGTAAATTTCATGATGCGTACTGCACGATGTGCATCCTAAAATCCTCTATACATAGCAAGTTTCGGCTGATCTTCCTCACACCTCAAAATACACCTCGCTGTCTCTCAATTTCCTTGCCACTCCCGAGATCCTCTCGAGTTTCGTACTCCCAAATTTTACCTCGCATCAATGATTTCACGCTTCACAACTAAGTTCACAACCCTATTTTCTAAAACTTTTTGGGGGAATACATGTTAAAACACAAATATTTCATAGTTACTAATCGTATAATATTAGTTAGATTATTTTGCTTATAACATTAGGATGATATTATGTCCGGTTGATACTCCGCCTAACTTTTAAGGATAATATTATGCCTAGTTGTTATACTGAATCACACTCATAGAAAATATCATACCTCATTGTTACGTTGACCAAAGCAAACGACGATACTCTAGTCATTATTATAGCCAACCTTTGGATAAGCTTAGTACCTAGCAGTTACTCTGCATAAATACTTGGATACACAAAACACTTTAACTTGATATACATATCTTTCCCGATCACTTAAGATTTCAAGATTATAGGTCGGTGGATAGCTGAAGGTCTTTCAGCTAGGAGATGAATGTGCCTCATCTAACCACTTGTGTGAAGCCTCCACTGGCCGGACATGTAGTTATTCTTCATTGTATTTATATGAGATAAATATTATATTATATATATACATATATACATATATATATCATCAGGTGAGATCCTCCAAATTTGATCCGCTTCATGCATATTCACCAGTATCCTCTTTAGGGCCCCCTCATCCAAGTCCATGATAGGATAATGAGTCATCCCATGAGTATCAACCCCATATAACTGAGCCAATAGGTTAATAAAGTGACCATTGAAAATCCTGCTCGGTGGCTGAGCACCCGAAGCTAGACTAGAGGATATGAAGGATGCTATGGTGTAAGGAATGTGAAAGTGGACATCAGTGCAAAGCATGCACAACATAGGAAATAGACCGCCTACGGGAACCTTATTGTGCCCTAACGATGATGAATGGTGGCGGCAATCAAGCGGTGAATCAATCTATGGATATGAGATATAAAGCTTCTCTCCTTAGCTTTCCTAGAAACATAATCCCCATTGGCAAAAGCCCAGATCTCCACGTGGTTGTACTCCCTTAGCCCCGAGAGAATACAACTGTCTAAATACAACTCCAAAAAATGATGATCGACATCCTTAACGGGATAGATCCCCAATCGCTGCCCCAACTATTGGATTAGGTGTCTAAGCCAATAACTAAATTGGTATATACTTTATTTAAAAGCAAATTTCTTTTTTGGTTACCCTCAAACCTAATAATTGATAGAATGAATTTTAAAAAGAGATGTTGATTTATTGGTTTATTATATGATTAATAAAAAGTAATAAATAATTTGTTAATATATTGTGAGATTAATATATTAATTAGGAATAGTATTATTTGGCTGATAATTAATTAAAAAATTAATTAGAATTAATTATGAGATTAATTGGATTAATTAAAAGTGCAAGGACCTAATCTATAATTGTTCAATAGTTGAACAAGAGAAGGATTCTAGAATATTCATAGGGTTGGCCGGGATTTGGTTGATCCTTAGGGTTTGTAGATTATTCCATGTGGATAATGTGGATAATAAGGAGACTAGATAAGTCAAGATTTGAAATAATATTATTTTATTTCAAATTAGGGTTATCAGGGTTTTCCAATCAACTATAAATAAGAACTTTAGCCTATGATTTTCTGCCACTTTAATTTTTAGAAGCACAGTCGAAAATCTCATCCCCTTTCCTCTATCCTCTCAAGTCTTTTATTGCTAGGTTTTGTTACAAACCATTAGAGGCATTGGATTTCTGGTGCTAGCTTTCCAAGAGATCAGAAGAAAGGAATTACTTTGATTATTTAATATAATAATCAAAAGATATGTAAACCCTAATTCCATGTACTTTTCGATTATAGTAGGTTTTACTTAGGGTTCTTGATGTTCAATTGTTTATTGCTTTCAATAGAGAAAAATTTGATCCGAATAGGTTGCATGTACACTTAAGGGTTAAGTTATTTACACCACATGTTTAATTATAACCTATAAGACCTATTAGTGGCATCAGAGCCATAGTTTTCAATTGGTTATGAATAATGTTCAATAGATGAAAATTAGGGTTTCTAGAAATTAAACCCTAAGAGATGAAATTTCAAAAATGGTTGGGGCTCTTGAAATCCTAGCCTCCTCCCCTTAAATTTCGAAAATGCTAGGGTAAAATTGGGTTTATCTGGTTTCCTTAATTATTGTTTTAAACTCCTTAAAACAGAATAATTAAAATTGGATAACCCATACCCTAATTTTCGAAAATTAAATAGGGTTATGGATTAGGATTAAATTTGAATTATTTTATTAATTTTTTAATACTAAATAATTATTTAATCCATAAACGATTTAAATTAATTTAATCAATAGTTAATTAAAAGATAAAGATAAAATCATAATTGGTTTAAATTTAACTGAATTAAATGGTTTAATTTAGATAACTAAAAGTTTAAACCTTGTATTTTGAAATGTTTTAAAATACACCTTATATTTATATTATTAAAATTTGATTACTATATGTATAAGAAAAAGTGAGTCAAATCAATAGTATGAATCATTCGGTAAACCATGCTATAATGAGGGTACAACGAAGCGGCTTATAAAATGGTCGTTGAATGGGTGTCTACTCTCACCCATTGCTCTCCTGTGTGGTGGAGGTTCGTTAGTCGAACGAGTTTGATATGACATAATATCATTAAAAGTATAATGATATAAAAGTACTATAACCTTCTTTAAAAATCCTACTCTAGTTAATTTAGGAAAAAATGTGAAAAGTATGTTAATCCACGAAAATGCACATCATACTTTATATGTCGTTATTGGAGCGTGTGTGGTTAACCGTCACACTAATAGGGGCTTTAAAGAGAAATGATGGGCATCTCGGAAATTATCATTGTTAATGGAGCGCGTGTGATTAACAGACACACGAATTAGATATGATAAATGACATCGAGGTTCCCAAACGTGTTTGCATGGTTATTCACATCTTGTTTGTGCTCGTCGGTATTCCAGTCACAAATATAAGAGCATAATATAAGATTAAACATGCCTTTAATAAGATTCAATTACTTTCAAAACATCTGGGAATTTCATAGATTGAAATTGGTGAATTGTTTTACCTACCTTCATAAGCTCACAATAAAATTACGACATCCCTCTTCTTAGTTGTGAATTGTTATATTGGATCCTAGCATTGAATATTTATTATGGGTTAAAATATTAATGAATTTATATCAACTAACTAAAACTTTTCTTATCATATATATGTCTACTTCCATGGTGATGCTACTCCTGCTTAAACCACAACTAACAACAACAACAACTTCATTATACTCTTAATCCTCTATAAAGAGGAATTAGTTGGTCCAAACTACATGGACTAGATGCCAAATCTCAAAATGACTCTTCGATATGAAGGAAAAGAATATGTCCTCGAAAAACCTCTACTTGAAATCTATGAGTCAACTGCTACTCCAGAATAGCTTGCCACCTACAAGAAACACTATGATGATGCAAAAAAGGTAGTTTCCATAATGGTTGCAACCATGGTACCTAAGTTGCAAAAGTACTATGAGGACTTTTGGCCATACAAAATGTGCTTGGATCTTGTGGAAAAGTTTCACAAGAAAGAACATCAACAAAGGTATGAGTCCGTCAGGGTGTTAATAGCTTGAAAGTTAAAGGAGGTTGACACTGTCTACAACCACATGCAGATAAGGCAGAGGTGGAGAGTATCTTAGTATTGAGTTTAACGACTATCTTGAGGAAGGGGAATAGTTTTATAATGGAATCCTCCTAGGATACCATAGCTTAATGGTGTGGCTAAGAGGCATAATCGGACCTTGTTAAGCATGGTTCGTCCCATGATGAGTCGAGCTTCTCTTCATATTTTCTCTCTGGGTTATGCTTTAGAGAAAGCTACCCACAACCTTAATCTTGTCCCTACTAAAAAGGTTTCCAAAAAACCTTACAAGATGTGGACATGGAAAGTTCGTTTGCTGGCTCACATTAAGGTTTTCGTTAGAAGAAAGACTCATTACAAGATCGAACCTATAAGTATGAGGTGTATTTTCATTGGTTACCCACAAAAGTCTTTGGATACTTGTGTTGGAATAGTGTCTAAGGCTGCAACTATATTAGGCAAGTATTTGATCCGGTTGTGCATGGTCCTTTTGGGTTGCCTTCACCATAGCAACTTGATGGATGATTTGTTAAATGAGAGTAAATATTATAAGGAATAATATATGGTTATTTGATTAATATAAGTCATAGATTAATTGGAATTAATTTGGTGACTTAAAGAGATTAATTAAATAAGAGGGTATAAACTGTCAATTGTTTGATAGTTACACTTTAGACTATAAATCCTTATCCTAGATAGGATGGACGATTTCTAGGGCTTGGATAAGCCAAAATCGTCCATAGGGTTATCTAGGAAAGGATATGGATCAACTTAAAGTCTAAGTTATCCAATTAGGGTTAAAGCTGTAATCCTTAAGGAGTCTACAAGTATAAATAGACCCTAGGGGTGAGGGAATTCGACACACCATCTAAAGTAGAGATACTCTGGCCGAATTCCTCCCCTCTCCTCTCTCCTAAATCATCTTGCTTGCTATTGGTGTTTGTAAGCCATTAGAGGAGTGACATTTGTGACTCTAGAAGCTCCAAGACAACAAGATCAACAAGGAACTCAAAGGTATGATTCTAGATCTATTTCAATGTTGTTATTTAACTTAATTAGCCATTGGAAGTCTTGGATTCAAAGCATGTTTAATTAGAAAGCCTAGATCCAAGCATTAGGGTTTTGCATGCGCACATAGGAAAGTTCTTATGGCTAAAACCCATCAGTGGTATCAGAGCCTAGCTTGGTTTTCTTTAAATTGTTGCTTGATTAACTGAAACAAACCTGCAAAATTAGATTTTGGGTTTATGAGTCATGGACTCAGCGAGTTCCAAAGTGGACTCGGCGAGTAGGCCTGTACTCGGCGAGTCCGGGCGTCTGGATTAGGCAAAACCGGGATTTTTTCATGTTTATCTTATGGAAACTTACCTTAATCATATTAGATCAACCCTAATCCGTTTTTTTTGATATATATGACTATAATCTTGATCTAATTAAAGATATTTATCATCTAATAAAATATTTAATTTCCTTATGTGATAAATGATTAATTATTTTGATAATTATCTTAAAAGAAATCTTGGATAAATCAAATAAAGATAATTAGGATATTAATTGTTAATTGGAATTATTTGTTATTTGATCCTTCATGTTTTCAATGTTTAAAACCTACCCTAAAGTTTTGAAATTTATATTTGTGATTAAAAGTTTTAATTTAGACAACTTAAATTTCAAACCCTAGATTTTAAAAGGTTTTAAAATACAACCCTATACTAATATGATATTACTAGAATAATATATATATGTATAACTAAATGCTAGTCTTACCGTTAGTAGGCCTCATTCACGAAGCCGGTCTATAAGGTGGGTATAAGGTTGCGGCCTATAAAATGGCGCTTAATGGGTGTACACTCACACCCACCGCTTGCTTGATTGGTGGAGGGTCGTTAGCCGAACGGGTAGGATAGGGCAACCTCATCTTCTCATTAAAAGTATAATAAGAAATACAAAGTAACTACACGTTTTAAAAATTTCCCAATCTTAGTTACTTTAGGAAAAGTGAATTGATGCAATCTCATGAAATTACACTTTGCACCTTGCTAAGAAGTTAGTGGAGCGTGTGTGGTTTACCGGCACACTAATTGGTTCTAAGCGAAGGTGGCAAAGGGTGATTCATTGTTTATCATAGTTCGATGGAGCGTGTGTGGTTTACCGGCACATCGAATAGGTGATCGTTACAATGAAGGCACCATGTGAATTTGCATGGTAATTCACACCCGCTTTGTGATCCTCGGCATCCCAGTCACAAATGAGAGGGGCATATCGAGATTTAAACATGCCATTGAATAGTTTCAATGAATCTCATCCGAACCTAGGAATTCTCAAAAACACTTAGGACTAATAGTTTAAGTTTTGTGATGGAGAATTAGTGAATCGTCATTCACTTACCTTCAATTTATTTGCATGTTAGATTACGGCATCCCTTTTCTAGTATGTAAATGTTATTGTTGGATCCTAGCCCTAATTTTCTTATTGGGTGATAATTAGGGATTATTATTCTAATCTATCTTTGTCCTTTTTCTAATTGAAGATGTCGAACGCAAACAACGTTGCTGCTAGTTCTTTCACGTTGATGAGCCTTTGCCAAAAGGTCACCTTCGATGGAACGAACTTTAGCGAATGGATAAGATACATTCGCACCATTGCTCGCTATGAGGATAAAGAGTATGTCCTCGATGAGAAGCTCGAGAAAATCAACCCCGAAGTTGCTACTCCCGAAGAAATCACCGCCTTTGAAACTCATGAGCGAGATGCAACGAAGGTACATTGCATCATGATCGCCACCATGAACTCCGAATTCCAAAAGTCCTATGAGGACATGTATCCATACGAGATGCATCAAGACTTGTTGGAGAGATACCACCAAAACGCGAGACAAGAGCGTTATGAGATTTTCACTAACATGATCTCCGCTAAGATGGGTCATGGAGAATCTCTTACCGCTAAGATGGGTCATGGAGAATCTCCGCTAAGATGATCTCCGCTAAGATGGGTCATGGAGAACCACGAAGGATGGGAACCGCTTCTATGTGACTTTTACCGATGACTATAGTAGATATGGGTATATCTACTTAATCAAGCAAAAGTCAGACACCTTTGAAAAGTTCAAAGAGTTCAAGAATGAAGTGGAGAATCAATTGGGCAGGAAAATCAAGATGCTTCGATCCGATCGAGGAGGAGAGTACCTAAGTCTTGAATTCCACGATTATCTCAAGGAGTGTGGAATAGTTTCACAATTGACGCCTCCTAGGACACCGCAGTTGAATGGTGTGGCAGAAAGGCGTAATCGAACCTTATTGGATATGGTTCGCTCTATGATGAGTCGTGCTTCACTACATATCTTCTTTTGGGGGTATACCTTAGAGACTGCCGCCCATATCCTTAACCGAGTCCCTACTAAGAAGGTTGCCAAAACACCTCACGAGATGTGGATAGGGAAAGCTCCCTCGTTGGCACATATCAAGGTTTGGGGTTGCGAGGTTTTCGTAAGACGAGATACTCACGACAAGCTTGAACCTCGAAGTGAGCGATGTATTTTCATCGGCTACCCGCAAACATCCTTTGGATATCTCTTCTATAGACCGAAAGACAATGTTGTCTTTGTTGCGAGGAGAGGAGTTTTCCGAGAGCGAGAACTCATAAGCCAAGGAAATAGTGGGAGGCAAATCGAACTTGAAGAGATTTAAGAATCGATAGATGAAGGAACCTCTACCGCTGGCATTCAACCCGAGGAGGAAACTCCGGTTGAACCGATTGACGAATCCTTACCTCTTAGACGTTCCGATAGAGTTAGAGTTCATCCCCAGTTTTATGGTTTTCATATTATTACCGAAGGGGACACGTATATTAGTGATGGTACACTAGTAAATCTTGATGAACCTAATAGCTATAAGGAAGCCATGGCAGGCCCGGAGTCTGCGAAATGGAAAGAGGCAATGGATAGCGAGATCCAATCCATGTACGATAACCAAGTTTGGAATTTGGTTGATTATGTGCCCGAACGTAAGACCGTTGGGTGCAAATGGATCTTCAAGAAGAAGACCGACGTGGATGGGAACGTACACACATATAAGGCGCGATTGGTCGCGAAGGGCTTTACTCAAACTCCCAGAGTTGACTACGATGAGACCTTCTCACCAGTTGCGAAGATTAAATCTATTAGAGTGATGCTAGCAATTGCCGCATTTCATGATTATGAGATTTGGCAAATGGATGTCAAGACCGCTTTCCTTAACAGAAAGTTGGCTGAGGATGTTTACATGGCTCAGCCAGAGGGGTTTGTGGATCCGAAGCATCCGAATAGAGTGTGTAAGCTTGAGAAGTCCATTTATGGACTTAAGCAAGCGTCTCGCAGATGGAATCTTTGCTTCGATGAGAAAGTCAAAGAGTATGGATTTGTACGAAGCGAAGACGAATCTTGTGTATATGTCAAAGCCAGTGGGAGTATAGTAAGCTTCCTCGTTCTATATGTCGATGACATATTACTCATAGGGAACGACATCCCGACTCTGCAAGAGGTTAAGTCCTGGCTCAGGAAGTGCTTCGCTATGAAGGACCTCGGAGAGGCTTCTTACATTTTGGGAATAAGGATAGTAAGAGAAAGAAGTAAGAGACTAATTGGACTTAGTCAGAATACTTACTTAGAGAAGGTACTAAAACGTTTTAGTATGGAAAACTCAAAGAAGGGAGAATTACCGATACAAGGAAATGCCAAGTTGAGTAAGACTCAAAGTCCGAGTACCGAAGCTGAGATAGCAGAAATGAGCCAAGTACCATACGCTTCCGCAGTTGGCTCAATCATGTACGCTATGACTTGTACTCGCCCTGATGTAGCCTTCGCTTTGAGCATGGTTAGCAGATATCAAGGGAACCGTGGCAAAGCACATTGGATTGCGGTGAAGAACATCCTTAAGTACCTTCGGAGGACGAAGGAATGGTTCTTAGTCCTTGGAGGGAGTGATGACTTGAAGGTGCGAGGGTATAGTGACGCCAGCTTTCAGAACGACAGGGACAACTACCGTTCGCAGTCGGGCTGGGTCTTTACCCTAAATGGAGGAGCAGTGACATGGAAGAGTTCCAAGCAGGAAACCGTAGCTGATTCAACGTGCGAATCAGATTACATTGCAGTGAGCGAAGCGTCGAAGGAGGCAATATGGCTAAAGAACTTCATTGGTGATCTTGGAGTTGTGCCGGCCATAAAGGAGCCCATGGAGATTTTCTGTGATAACGAAGGTGCGGTTGCCTTGACCAAGGAACCGAGGGATCATGGTAGATCTCGACATATCGACAGAAAATATCACTTCATTAGACATCGTGTAGAAGAAGGACAACTCGTAGTGAAGAGGATATCATCAGAAGATAACCCAGCAGATCCGCTTACAAAGGGACTGAGTAGGGTTAAGCACTTGCAGCATGCTAGGAGTATTGGGCTGAAGGATGATATTAGTATAGATTAGATAGTATTAGAAACATATAATAGATAAATGTAATTAACATTTGATGATTAAATAAAGGAGTTTTATTTATGAGTAAAGTTAGTGTCACATGTTAATTGTTTAACTATTGTTTCACTTTGCATGTTTTGACTTCCAGAATAATTAAGTTTATTTGGAATAATCGAATTATTCAAATGGTCCACAATCGTTCATATGTTGGGAGTAGATATGAATGAAGATTGTCATGAATTGGTGTGTAGAATGTCTAAATGGTGTTAGACATAGCAAGGGTTGCGGCAACGTTCATGAGTGCTTATGAACTGGTTTTGAGCATTGGAATAGACCCAAGCTTGCTGGAATCACTTTATGGAATACGATATAAAAGGTGATCGCAAGACGATAATATCATATAGTCTTAAAACCTATATATATGATTTATTATTTGTTAATTGATTGTGCATTGATAATGCGAAAACGCATCAGTAACTTGGTGTTATAAAACGCATTGTTGTGTATAGTTGGTTAATGAATAAGTAAATGCATATAAGTCGAAGTTTATCTGTAAATTTTATCCTAAGAGGGTAGAAGAGATATCTTGGCCACTCGATGATTTGATTTGACTTATGTGCCGGGACCGGTCAGAACTGAATTGATGTGTTTGATTAAGTTCTATGTCAAATAAATCAGAGATCGAGAAATCTAAATGCTTGACTAACCATTCCATAGGATTGTCAGCATGATATCTAACAGAGGACTGTACGATCCCTTATCTAATGGACAAGATTGATTAGATCAGAGTTGACAGTGTCTTTGAGAGCTACGATTGCAAACCGAATTGTACTTGTATAGTTACTAGACTTATCCAAGTGGGAGACTGTTGGAATAGTGTCTAAGGCTGCAACTATATTAGGCAAGTATTTGATCCGGTTGTGCATGGTCCTTTTGGGTTGCCTTCAACATAGAAACTTGATGGATGATTTGTTAAAAGAGAGTAAATATTATAAGGAATAATATATGGTTATTTGATTAATATAAGTCATAGAGTAATTGGAATTAATTTGGTGACTTAAAGAGATTAATTAAATAAGAGGGTATAAACTATCAATTGTTTAATAGTTACACTTTAGACTATAAATCCTTATCCTAGATAGGATGGATGATTTCTAGGGCTTGGATAAGCCAAAATCGTCCATAGGGTTATCTAGGAAAGGATATGGATCAACTTGTAAAGCCCCGTTTATTTGTTAAGTCAATAAATAAAATAATGAGCGAATAGTAGCCCTAAAATAAATAATTATATATCAATGGATGGTCTCGAGGGGCTAATTGTCATAAATTTAGAAGTGGAGGGCTACAGGGAAAATATGGGATTTAATTTAAAGAGAACTTATGGGGAGGGACCAATTTTGCCATTATGGCAATATGTTATGGTGTCGGGTATATAACACATAAGAGAACCCTAAACCTTGAATCAAATGCGGCCGCCACCATGCCTTTTCACTTCTCATTTTTTCGATCAGCAAGGCCGTTACCCTCCTTCTTCATTTTCGATCGTCGCCATCACCATAAAAGCTCCTTCAACCGCCGATGGCATCACCGAGTTCGAAAGCTCTCGTCTCCGCCTATTGCTTCGTCGACGAAGGCTGCCATTCCACCACCTGTTGCCGTTGGTTAGGTCGTGTATGGCCGGAGATGGCCTATGACCGCTGCCCGTTTCGAACTAGTCACGTTGCTGCCGTTCTCTTCTTTTTCTTTTGCCCCATCCGCCGCCAAGGGCTCACTTCTATTGCTCCAGTCATGGTCACAACCCCAAAGGGCTGTCGAATTCATTTGGTTTATCACCTGTCGATTTGGGGTGCGCTTCCTTGCTCAGCTCGTCTAAGTGCCTGTATGCCTGCTTCCAGTTGGCCAGAAAAGCGTGGAAACAACCATAGCAGCCGCCATGGTGGCCATTACCTTGTTGCCGCCGGCTTATGCCACAAAGTGAGTGGTTGGCTTCCCTCTCCGAGTAAATGAATGAAGAGGTGCACGATTCAGTCGATGTGTGCGTGGGTCATTGGCCGAAGTCCTCGGAAAAGGCATCACCACCACCATAGGGTGGTGGCTGCCACCATCTGCCGCCGCCGGCCACCACAAGGTGGCTGTGTGTGTGTGTGTTTAATTGTTTAGTGTGTTTATTTTGATATTTAGCATTGTAAAATGTAAATCAAAGCTTGGAATAATAAAAGAACTTGAAAACCACCACCTTAGGGTGGTGGCTGCCGCCTCCTGCCGACACCGACCGCCGTGTCGGGTGGCGGTGTGCTTTGATGGTGTTTGGACTCGTTTGGATGATTGGACAAGGGACTAAAACCCTAATGGGCCTTGAAACCCTATTGGGCCTAACGAAGCTTAAGGGACTCTAATGGACCCAATAAAACCCTAATGGGCTTAATAATATTTTAGTGGGCTTGATAGGCCCGGTAAAGCCCTAATTGACATAAAAGACCAACAAATTGATAAATTGGCTAATATTTGGATTGGAAAACCCTAATGCCATTAAAACCCTAACTTTAAGAATTATTCGGGTCACACAAGAATTATTTAATAACTTGAGATATTAAATAATAAGTGTTGGCAAAGATTAATCTAAGCGATAATGGACTTAATGGATTAAGTCCTTAATGGGTTAAGTAGGAAACTTAACCCTAATCATCATTTTATGTGAAACCCTAATTTCACTTGGGTTTATTGTTGGGCCTTTCTATTGGGCCTTGATGATTGGATTAATAATAGGCCATCCAAGAATAATTATATGGTCTAAAATGATTTAATGGGCCTAGGGTAAGTCCCATGTAAGGGGTTGGGCCCAATTTGTAAAATTGGGCCATAGATGGACCATAGTTGGGCCTTAATGATTGTATGATGTTGGGCCTTAGAATAAGACCATGTATAGGCTTGGGCCCAATTTGGAAAATTGGGCCATGCGTTGGGTTTTGATTCCTAGTCGACTTTGGGCCTATGGATTGGGCCTTGGGCTTGAATAAGCCAAGCTAAGGGTAATGTAGTAATTACCCAAAGAATGTACTTATGGTTACGTATTGGGACCCAATTATTAATTGGGTGTTATTTTGGTGTTGACAGTTCGGGAATCTATCAGCCAGCAGCTGGGGTCGAGTCTGCGGGACTTCAGCAAGTGTGGGATTTTGTCTTCGGGACTTCAGCAGTGTGAGGTGAGTTTCCTTCCAGTAGGGACGGGTCTAAGGCCACAATGCCAGCCCGTTCAGTTAGCAGTAGTTTCCGAACTTCGGTCCGATGCAGTAGCTAGTATGTTTGATGCCTTCGTGGCTCAGACAGGATTTATGCGCTATGTTTATGTGTTATGTGTTATGTGTTCCGGGTTACGGCCCGATGTAGTATGCAGTATATGTGTTCATGCTAGTTGATATGTTATGCTATGCTACGATTCAGTCAGTTAGCCCGAACTTCGGTCCGATGCAGGGGACAAGGTCCCAGTCAGTTCCGGACTTCGGCCCGATGCAGTTAGTTTCGGACTTCAGTCCGATGCAGGGGACAAGGTCCCAGTCGGTTCCGAACTTCGGTCCGATGCTGTTAGTTCCGGACTTCGGTCCGATGCAGTTAGTTCCGGACTTCGGTCCGATGCAGGGGACAAGGTCCCAGTCAGTTCCGGACTTCAGTCCGATGCAGTTTTCGGGCTTCGTCCCGATGCAGTGGGTAAGGCCCAATATGTGTTTATATGTTATTGTATGGTATGTGGTAGTTTGGGGGAGCTCACTAAGCTTCGTGCTTACAGTTTCAGTTTTGGTTTCAGGTACTCAGTTTTCAAAAGAGGAGCTCGGGAAGATTGCAGTGCACACACCACAGCTTTAGCTTTTATCCTGGGAATTGATTTAGCTTGTTTTGATTTGACATAGTACGATACAGTTTTTCGCACAGTGTTTTCTTTTATTATGTTTGGGATACATCACGTATGATTTTATGATATGACACTCAGATTATGGTTTTGATTATATTGAAAAACGAAATTTTTGGGTCGTATTTTTGGGTCGTTTCAAGTTGGTATCAGAGCCTTGGTTTGAGGGATTCAGATATGCATTCGAGTGTATTTGAACTCAAACTAAGGACACGATAAAGGATTTTCAAAAGAAAAACATTTTTGAAAAAGGGTTTTGGAAAAAGAATATAGAAAGAAAAGATTTTTGAAAACGAGAAAAGGGTTTGGTGCATGCAATCAGCCGAGCTCAAGTAAGTACTCCCAATTTACCCATACAAGTTATGTTATGATCATCATTATCAGTTTCAGTTTCAATTTCAGCTTCAGTAGAACAACATGCTAGAATAAGACTAAGGATCTAGGATGATGCCTTATGTGCCTGTTTTATGTGTTTCAACTGATAAGAATTGCATGCTAGTATTGAGTAGATAGTAGTAGGATAGCCTGTGCAGGTTATGCCTGATAGCATGAGCTTAGCATTGTATGCTAGTGCAGTTTCTTGTTATGTGAATTGTTTTGCCTAAGTATGTTTCCTTTATCCGAATGATGCTTGCTTTGTGCTTTGTGGGACTCTGAGTGATGGGAGTTAGCCATTAGGTGAATACGTCACATCACATGTGATTAGGGTTGGATAATCTAAGAGTGCTAGATTTGGCCCTACTACGCAGCTCTTGTCTGAGTCCAACCGTTGTAGGGATGAGACTTTTACTCGAAGGATTATCCGAGCCTCATCACATGTGATGGTATTCAGGTGGTGGCTAATTGGCATTACAAGGAGGCCTTCAGCAGCTGAGGACTGTTTGGGTAGAGTTAGAGGTTCCCTAGGGCAAGCCTAGGATGAGAGTAGCAGAGATCAGTAGAAGAGTAAAGGGGACTTGGTGGAGTTGAGGTAACTCTTGAGGAAAGTACGGATAGATGTGGAAGGTAGTAGGGGCCCATACTACTGAAAGCAGAGGATCCGTACTCGATTCAAGAGGGGCCGAGGCGAAACCAAGGAACTAGTAGAGTATGTGAGAGATCCCTCAGCAGTAGTATGTAATTGGTCAGGGATTGTTATATTTTCAGCATGGTGACGTTGCGCGAGATATCAGTTGGCAGTTCAGGTGCAGGGGAGGGGTCTGGCTCAGGCTTTAGAGCCGAACAACTTGATGATCGGATGAGGGATTTCATTTCCGCAAAGATTATGCGCAACATCATCGATCAGACTCCAATGATTTTCGGTTCAGTTAGAGAGGCTATTGTGGAGCTCATGGACAGTCATCTTGAGGCCTTTAGGGCCGGGATAGTTTTAGGACAGATTAAGGCTCGTCTAGGTCCCGAATCTTATGGAGTTCAGGGATCCATCAGGGAGGGAGGTCCCATTTCTAGTTTCTGCTATCAGGGGGCAGGGGTGTGTGGGGCATTCTGTCTCCAAGAGAAACCATTGCATGATTGGATGGTTAAGGAAGTTTCGCGAGCCATTCGCGAGGGTCTGCCAGACATGGTCGTGAGGATCACTGATAGATTGATAGCAAGGCTTTAGGATCAGACATCTGTTGTTCAGTCAGCAGACGTTGCCGTTGGGGTAACGCAGGAGCGAGGGTCGGAAGGGAAGAGGAAAATGGATGAGACTCAGGTTGCCATAGGTTCGAGTAAGAGGTCCAAGAGTTCAGATTTGAGGATGAGGAACTATCAGAGCCGCAGTCGATGCGGGAAGTGCGGAAGGACGCACATGGGTGTGTGTAGGCGTAGAAGTGGTGGCGATGCTGGGTGTTTCAAGTGCGGCCAGATTGGTCATTTTAGCAGAGACTGTGTTGTTACCATCGCCCAGGGACTTGATCCGTTGTGTTTCCATTGCAGTCAGAGGGGCCACAAGAAGGCCCACTGTCCGAGTTTGTATTCAGCAGGGCAGGCGCCAGCTCCTGCCCTTGGAACTTCAAGTACCGTCAGTGGTTGTCAAGGCCGGGCAAGGGTGCCTACGGCTCGGAGCTGAGTTTCTCCGGTAGATTTCAGCAGGGATTCGAACAGCACTGAGTAATGGAGGTATGTAACTTTGTTTTTGTCAGCTTATGTTATGATTATATTGTTATGGTTTCTGCATCAATTGTGGTATAAGTGTTGCGTTATGGAGTGGCTTGCTTGTGATTATGTCATATGCCATTTGCATACCTCGGATAATTGGTTGGTAGTTAGGGGATGTGCTCATATGGAGAAGTTTCGGAGAATGCAGTAACTGTAGCATGGTAGGGAGAGATCTGGTTCGTTTCGCTAGTTTGGAGGGGATAGTGGTTTGGATGGAATGGTCAAATTCCTACCTGGCAGGCTTGGGTTCCCCAGTAGAAGTTTTGGAATGGTAGTAAAGGTCGGGATCTCTTTTGAATGTGAAGCAGCAAGGGGTAAAAAGGATCGAAGTGGGGGAGAACCCTCCGGGTATACATGGATAAGAGTCACTCAGAATGAGTGCGCAACCTCTGAGAAGAAGTGGTAGTAGCACAGTGATGGATGGATTGAGAAGTTCAGAATTGAGAGTTCGAGAACTTTTCCCAGCAGTGGGTTCATGTAATGGAGATGGTTAGAAGCTGGTTGGGAATCCAGGATTTGAGGACCACCTGTAAAGGCTCAAGTGAGTCGGAATGAGGATCCGGAGAAAACGGTTAGCAGAAGATGTTTTCGTATTAGTAACCAGTGGCAGAGCCAGCATGCAGGATTATGTGGATTCAGGAGTTGGGAGGTTGGAAACTTCCCAACAGTAGCTTCTTGTATCCGGATCAGTAGACGGTTGGTTTGGGAACCAAGCCGGAGAATTCCTCGACGAAGCGCTAAGTATATCAAGGATATAAGATGTTGGGGATGATGCAGAATTCAAAGACTGAGGGCTGGTTTGAGGAATCGGGATGAGGGATCACTAGCGGGACTAGGGATAGTCAGGATGTCCTCGGGTCAGATAGTAGTAGAGTGTTGTAAGTCTGCGGGGGTAGCTGTAGCATTCACTAGCAGTCAGATAGTAGTAAGTGGTGTTGTAAGTCTGCGGGGGTAGCCGTAGCATTCACTAGTAGTCAGATAGTAGTAAGTGGTGTTGTAAGTCTGCGGGGGTAGCCGTAGCATTCACTAGTAGCCAGATAGTACTAGAGAGTTGTAAGTCCGCGAGCGTAGTCGCAGCCTTTTATCAGACTGGTAGCAGCATGAGCGCGTTGTTGAACGCGGGAACGTAGTAATTCCCGCCCGTTCGGGTGTTGCAGTGAGAATATGGAAACCCACTGATTGGATTTCGGATTTACCCAAATGGATTAGATCTGGTTAAGCCAGTAATGAGACTGTAGGGACGTCACTACAGTTATGAGATCAGAGAAGCAATGGACTGCTTCGGGACGTGTGAGGTAAGGCTACCATTGGTCAGGTAGCAATCACTTTTAGTCTTGGATTTAATGATGATAGGATTCGACCCGTGGACCCGATGGGTTATATCAGAAGGTAGTAGAGCACAGTGTCATGATAACTAGTGGCAACTAGTTCCAGAGAAGGATTTCGTTTTAGGTGACTAAGTAGTGAGTCCTTTAGCTCTGCAGCTGGGTGCAAACCCAGTATTTCAGAGGATTGGAAAGCGAATTGAGACCCAGGAGGCCTCGGTAGCCTTTGGTAAGAAGTTATGTAGCAGCATATACTGCTTCAGGCAGTTCAGTGTTCGAGCAGTTTCAACGCTTGGGTAGTGATAGTATGTGTGTTTTAGTTGCATATGCGCACGGAATAGTTGGTTTATTGGGGAGTGACAAGTCACCCACACTGGGATTAGCTGAGCCTTAGCCGAGAATAAGTGATATGCAGAGATAATTGTGGTTGTTAACTAAGTTTATGGCGGGAACCACATGCTATCAGAAGTTGAGTAGTCAGTTGTGAGATAAACGGATTGGATTCAACGATATTGATTCAATATGGGTGGTCTGCCAGGGATTCAGACCATCTCGAGACAGCAGATTCAGATCGAGTAAATGTTACCTAGTTGCGAGATTTTCGTTCATCTACGGATTGTAGGGCTTTACGAGGTTTGGTCATAGCTAACCCGGTAATGCTAGGGTGTGCCCATAATGGTGACCATGATACTAGAGGGGTTGGGCGAGTAAGGAATGGTAAGGAATGATTTCGGGGACGAAATCCAATTTAAGTGGGGGAGAGTTGTAAAGCCCCGTTTATATATTAAGTCAATAAATAAAATAATGAGCGAATAGTAGCCCTAAAATAAATAATTATATATCAATGGATGGTCTCGAGGGGCTAATTGTCATAAATTTAGAAGTGGAGGGCTACAGGGAAAATATGGGATTTAATTTAAAGAGAACTTATGGGGAGGGACCAATTTTGCCATTATGGCAATATGTTATGGTGTCGGGTATATAACACATAAGAGAACCCTAAACCTTGAATCAAATGCGGCCGCCACCATGCCTTTTCACTTCTCATTTTTTCGATCAGCAAGGCCGCTACCCTCCTTCTTCATTTTCGATCGTTGCCATCACCATAGAAGCTCCTTCAACCGCCGATGGCATCACCGAGTTCGAAAGCTCTCGTCTCCGCCTATTGCCTCATCGACGAAGGCTGCCATTCCACCACCTGTTGCTGTTGGTTAGGTCGTGTATGGCCGGAGATGGCCTGTGACCGCTGCCCGTTTCGAACTAGTCACGTTACTGCCGTTCTCTTCTTTTTCTTTTGCCCCATCCGCCGCCAAGGGCTCACTTCTATTGCTCCAGTCATGGTCACAACCCCAAAGGGCTGTCGAATTCATTTGGTTTATCACCTGTCGATTTGGGGTGCGCTTCCTTGCTCAGCTCGTCTAAGTGCCTGTATGCCTGCTTCCAGTTGGCCAGAAAAGCGTGGAAACCACCATAGCAGTCGCCATGGTGGCCATTACCTTGTTGCCGCCGGCTTATGCCACAAAGTGAGTGGTTGGCTTCCCTCTCCGAGTAAATGAATGAAGAGGTGCACGATTCAGTCGATGTGTGCGTGGGTCATTGGCCGGAGTCCTCGGAAAAGGCATCACCACCACCATAGGGTGGTGGCTGCCACCATCTGCCGCCGCCGGCCACCACAAGGTGGCTGTGTGTGTGTGTGTTTAATTGTTTAGTGTGTGTTTATTTTGATATTTAGCATTGTAAAATGTAAATCAAATCTTGGAATAAAAAAGAACTTGAAAACCATCACCTTAGGGTGGTGGCTGCCGCCTCCTGCCGCCGTGTCGGGTGGCGGTGTGCTTTGATGGTGTTTGGACTCGTTTGGATGATTGGACAAGGGACTAAAACCCTAATGGGCCTAACGAAGCTTAAGGGACTCTAATGGACCCAATAAAACCCTAATGGGCTTAATAATATTTTAGTGGGCTTGATAGGCCCGGTAAAGCCCTAATTGACATAAAAGACCAACAAATTGATAAATTGTCTAATATTTGGATTGGAAAACCCTAATGCCATTAAAACCCTAACTTTAAGAATTATTCGGGTCACACAAGAATTATTTAATAACTTGAGATATTAAATAATAAGCGTTGGCAAAGATTAATCTAAGCGATAATGGACTTAATGGATTAAGTCCTTAATGGGTTAAGTAGGAAACTTAACCCTAATCATCATTTTATGTGAAACCCTAATTTCACTTGGGTTTATTGTTGGGCCTTTCTATTGGGCCTTGATGATTGGATTAATAATAGGCCATCCAAGAATAATTATATGGTCTAAAATGATTTAATGGGCCTAGGGTAAGTCCCATGTAAGGGGTTGGGCCCAATTTGTAAAATTGGGCCATAGATGGACCATAGTTGGGCCTTAATGATTGTATGATGTTGGGCCTTAGAATAAGACCATGTATAGGCCTGGGCCCAATTTGGAAAATTGGGCCATGCGTTGGGCTTTGATTCCTAGTCGACTTTGGGCCTATGGATTGGGCCTTGGGCTTGAATAAGCCAAGCTAAGGGTAATGTAGTAATTACCCAAAGAATGTACTTATGGTTATGTATTGGGACCTAATTATTAATTGGGTGTTATTTTGGTGTTGACAGTTCGGGAATCTGTCAGCTAGCAGCTGGGGTCGAGTCTGCGGGACTTCAGCAAGTGTGGGATTTTGTCTTCGGGACTTCAGCAGTGTGAGGTGAGTTTCCTTCCAGTAGGGACGGGTCTAAGGCCACAATGCCGGCCCGTTCAGTTAGCAGTAGTTTCCAGACTTCGGTCTGATGCAGTAGCTAGTATGTTTGATGCCTTCGTGGCTCAGACAGGATTTATGCGCTATGTTTATGTGTTATGTGTTATGTGTTCCGGGTTACGGCCCGATGTAGTATGCAGTATATGTTTTCATGCTAGTTGATATGTTATGCTATGCTACGATTCAGTCAGTTAGCCCGGACTTCGGTCCGATGCAGGGGACAAGGTCCCAGTCAGTTCCGGACTTCGGTCCGATGCAGTTAGTTCCGGACTTTGGTCCGATGCAGGGGACAAGGTCCCAGTCGGTTCCGGACTTCGGTCCGATGCAGTTAGTTCCGGACTTCGGTCCGATGCAGTTAGTTCCGGACTTTGGTCCGATGCAGGGGAAAAGGTCCCAGTCAGTTCCGGACTTCGGTCCGATGCAGTTTCCGGGCTTCGTCCCGATGCAGTGGGCAAGGCCCAATATGTGTTTATATGTTATTGTATGGTATGTGGTAGTTTGGGGGAGCTCACTAAGCTCCGTGCTTACAGTTTCAGTTTTGGTTTCAGGTACTCAGTTTTCAAAAGAGGAGCTCGGGAAGATTGCAGTGCACACACCACAGCTTTAGCTTTTATCCTGGGAATTGATTTAGCTTGTTTTGATTTGACATAGTACGATACAGTTTTCCGCACAGTGTTTTCTTTTATTATGTTTGGGATACATCACGTATGATTTTATGATATGACACTCAGATTATGGTTTTGATTATATTGAAAAACGAAATTTTTGGGTCGTATTTTTGGGTCGTTTCACAACTTAAAGTCTAAGTTATCCAATTAGGGTTAAAGCTGTAATCCTTAAGGAGTCTACAAGTATAAATAGACCCTAGGGGTGAGGGAATTCGACACACCATCTAAAGTAGAGATACTCTGGCCGAATTCCTCCCCTCTCCTCTCTCCTAAATCATCTTGCTTGCTATTGGTGTTTGTAAGCCATTAGAGGAGTGACATTTGTGACTCTAGAAGCTCCAAGACAACAAGATCAACAAGGAACTCAAAGGTATGATTCTAGATCTATTTCAATGTTGTTATTTAACTTAATTAGCCATTAGAAGTCTTGGATTCAAAGCATGTTTAATTAGAAAGCCTAGATCCAAGCATTAGGGTTTTGCATGCGCACATAGGAAAGTTCTTATGGCTAAAACCCATCAACTTGTTCTATATACCTAGTGAGAACATGATCTTTATCACTCGACGGGGAGTATTTCTCAAGAGAGAACTCATATTCAAAGAGGACAGTAGGAGTGCTATTAACCTTGAAGAGATTCGGGAGTCAGCTAGTGAACGAAACTTAGAAGACACTAGCTCTCAACCAGAGGATGAGAGTTTTTTTAAGCCCATTGACAAATCATTACCTCTTCGTCGATCCAGTAGGTTAAGCATGCCACCTGAGTTCTATGGTTTCCATATAACATCAGATTGTGAAACCTTTATCAGTGATAGTACATTGGTACATTTAGATGATCCTTCTAACTATAAGGAAGAAATGGCGAGCCCTGAGGCTGTCAAGTGGAAAGAGGCAATGGATAGAAAGATCCAGTCTATGTGTGATAACCAAGTATGGAATTTGGTTAATCATGTACTAGGTCGAAAGACAGTTGGGTACAAATGGATCTTCAAGAAGAAGACTGACATGGATGAAAAGGTAGATAATTTTAAGGAACAACTGGTTGAGAAAGGCTTTAATTAAACCCAAGAGATTGACTATGATGATACATTCTACCCAATGGCTAAGATAAAGTCTACGAGGTTAATGCTGGCCATAACTGCCTTTCATGATTATGAAATATGGCAGACGGATGTCAAAACTGCTTTCCTTAATGGAAAGTTGGATGAGGATGTTTACGTGAGCCAACTAGAGGGTTTTCTACATGTAAAGTTTCCTAATATAGTGTGTAAGCTTGAGAAATCCATTTATGGATTGAAACAAGCATCTTATAGTTGGAATCTTTTCCTCTATGAGAAAGTCAAATAATTTGGTTTCTCTAGGAGCAAGGATGAGTCATGTGTGTATGTCAAAGCTAGTGGGAGTATAGTAATTTTCCTAGTATTGTATGTTGATGACATACTCCTTATTGGAAACAACATTTTGGCCATGTAATAAGTAAAATCTTGGCTTGGAAAGTGTTTCATCATGAAGGATCTAGGGGAAGTAGCCTATATTCTTAGGCTAAGGATTCTAAGGAATAGAAAGAAAAGACTTATTTGTATTAGGGAGAGTACATTCATGGAAAAGGTACTAAAACGAAAACCACCCATTCATAGTACTATCAAGTTGAGTAAGACTCAAAGTCCCAATATAAATGAAGAGATAGATGAAATGATTCAAGTCCCATATGTTTCAGATGTAGGTTCGATCATGTATGCTATGACGTGTACTTGCCCTAATGTGTCTTATGCTTTGAGCATGGCCAGTCGCTTTCAGGGAAGTCCTGCCAGAGCTCATTGGACTGTAGTAAAGAAAATTCTTAAGTATTTGTGATTGACAAAGGTAATGTTTCTATTCCTTGGTGGCAGTGATACTTTGAGAGTGATTGGATATAGTGACTTTGAGAGCGGTTACTAGGAAGAGTTCCAAGCAAGAAATGATGGTTGATTCTACTTGTGAATCAGAGTACATCGTAGTGAGTGAGGCATGAAAGGAAGTGGTTGGGTTGAAGAACTTTATTGATGATCGTGGGGTAATCCTAGCCATTCAAGATCTATCAGAACTTTTCTATGATAATGAAGGCGTAGTTTCTTTGATCAAAGAACCCAATGATCATGGTAGATCCAAGCATATCGACATAAAGTACCATTACATCAGACATAGGGTTGAAGGTTATCTCCTAGCGAAGAGAGTATCTAGAAGATAATCCTACAAATCCTTTCACAATGGCTTTGAGTAGGGTTAAGCATAACCAGCATGCTAGGAGCATAGGCTTGAGAGATGATATTAGTTTGAGTAGTTAGTTGATAGTTTAAAACTTGTAAGAAATTAATGTAATTGATTTTGGTGATTAAATAATAGATATTATTTATGAGTATGGTTACTGCGTTTTTCAATTGTTTATTCTTGTGTTTCACTTGGCATGTTTTACTTCCTGCATGATTTGATTATTCGAAACTCCACAATCATTCATACTTTTGGAAGTAACTAGAGAATCAAGACTGTCATGAATTGAATTGTTGATTGTCTATATGAGTTAGACATTGCAATAAGAATTGCTACAATATTCATGAGTAATTAGAAAAATGAGATTTTGAGTATTGGATAAACACATGCTCAGAGAATTACTTCATGGATTATATCATGAATGACTATGAGATGATAATATCTTTTATTCTTAAAACGGAGATATATAAGTTATAATTAGAAGTCGGTTGTGTATTGGTGTTATGAAAACACATTAGTAAAATGATGTTATAAAACGTAGTGTGATGCATGATTTGGTGAGTAAAAGATATAGGCATATAAGTCAAAGTTTCCGTAACGGGAAAAGCGATATCTTTGGGCCCCTTAGTGATTTCGTGTTGACATTATTGTGTTGGGCCCTGCCAGGACTAAATTGATGTGTTCAACTAGTAGTCTCATGAGGTAATCACAAATCAGGAAATCGGAAAACATAATTTTGGACAAGAGATTGATTGTAATCCATGTCTCATGTCCATATGATATCTTGTAAAACGGAGGAATATTTGATCACTTATCTTAGGGCCGATGTCTGATCAGATCAAAGTCCGGCAGTTGCTTTGGAAAGCACACTTTTCTGTTTAATTTAGAAGTTATACTTGCAATTCTAGTTAGAGACTTTTCCAAGTGGGAGATTTTTGGATTAGGTTTCTAAGACAATAGCTAAAATGGTATTTACTTGAATTAAATGCCAATTCCTTTTTGGGTTGCCCTCAAAACTAATAATTGATAGAATGAATTTTGGAGAGAGAGGTTGATTTATTGTTTTATTATATGATTTATAAATAGCAATAAATAATTTTTTAATATATTATGAGATTAATATATTAATTAGAAATAGTATTATTTAATTAATAATTAATCAGATTTTAATTGGAATTAATTTTGGGATTAGTTAAAAGTGCAAGGACCTAAGTTATAATTGTTCAATAGTTGAACAAGAGAAAGATTCTGGAATATTTCTAGGGTTGGTTGAAATTTGTTTGATCCTTAGGTTTTCTTAATTATTCAATGAGGATAATATGGATAATAAGAAAACCAGATAAATTCAAGATGTAAAATAATATTATTTTATTTCGAATTAGGTTATCAAGAGTTTTCCTATCAATTATAAATAGGACCCTTAGCCCATGATTTTCGGCCACTCTAATTCTTAGAGGGATAGCCAAAAATATCATCCCCTCTCCTCTCTCCTCTTAAGTCTTCTATTGCTAAGGTTTGGGTATAAACAGGTAAATGCATTAGATTTATGGTGCTAGCTTTCCAAGAGATTAGAAGAAAGGAATTACTTTAACTATTTACTATAATAATCAAAATGTATGTAAACCCTAATCCCTTGTAATTTTCAATTATAGTAGGGCTTCTTTATGGTTCTTGATGTTCAATTGTTTATTGCTTTCATCAGAGAAAACTTGGATCCAAATAGGTTGCATGTGAACATAACGGTTAAGTTATTTTTGCCACATGTTTAATTATAACCTATAAAACCTATCACTAACTTTACCAAACTTCAAGAACGGGAAACCCCAACCAACCTGAAAGAAAAGATTGAATTGTCTTACCAAATCCTAGAATCTCAGTTGAACCGGACTGTAGAAAGATATTCTAGTAAAAGCTCCCTGTAGATGACCTCTCAAAACCCTAGAACATGGTGCCAGGAATGATTGACAAAAGATAGCACACCAATCTCATCATGAAATACCTGGGTGAGAAAAGGCTCCAAAAGAGTAGTCAAGACAAAATCACCCGCAATCTTCCAATCAAGGTAATGTGGACTATTGATCTACTTAGTCAGCAGATCTGAACCCTCCAGATATAAGACACCCAGTTAGAAAGGGTATCCGAAAACAACAAGAACGGATGTGTCACCAATCATTAGGGAACGGACCCGCATGTTGCCTTCTTTTCGACATAGAAGTTGAAGCAATCATAGAAGAAATGTTAGGAAAATTTTAACTAAAAATTAAAAATAAAAAGCCAAGTTTTTTTCCCCTCGCCCACAAATCAAAACGTCCAACATGCATTTGAGGATGTGTTGCGTGCATCTTCAAGTGCCCTGCGTACGCCATGTATGATAAATAATAGATCGATCCTAGGGCTCGATTATGTCTGATTTTCAACCTAAAAGTGTTAGGGTTTGTTAAACGAAGTATATACAGGTATAAACCAACACCAATTTGACAAAAAACGTGAAAAATCAATGGATGTGGGGTGAAAACCTAGTTTTTCTTCCAAAAATCTAAAACCCTCAAATTAGGGGTAAATTAACAACATTTGTGGGAAACGAATATAGAAGGATGATAATTAGTCAATATTAACAACATTTATACTACTAAATTTCACATTTTCAACCAAAATTATCAAAATCCCCAAAAAGCTTCAAAACCATAAAAAGCTTCAAATGGAAAATCTGGGAATCATTCTGAACAAAATGATGTTAAATTTAGGGATAGGATGTACCATGGTAGTAAGGGATCGAGAAGTAGAAAATGAAAAAACTTGGAAAGCACGACATATACATCACGTGTGGCGACCAAATCACGAGAAAAAGGAAAATAAAATAAGAATGCACGTAGATAGAAGGGGGGACTAGCGCGCTTTTATACGACCAACACGAGTGTACACAACGTGCACCCCAAATTTCAAAAAAAAATACACTTTTAACCCCAAAAAATATTTTACATAATCATTTTCAAAAAACCTAGAAATTTTACCTAGAGTACCCATTACTTAAATTAGATGAGTGCTATATGCACCAAAAAGTTATAAATTAAACAAAAGTAGAGTTCAAGCAAACCAATAAATAAATAATGAAAGATGAAAGCGACGTAAATCATCCAACCTACCCAGAAGTTGATAAGCAGAAAGGTTGCTAAAATTTTAGATTAATATAGACATTACCCAGAAGTGCACCACGAACCATCAAGCATGATAAGAAGCAGTCGATCATTAAGAGCTAGGGTAAGTTAATAAAACTCATAAAGAATTACAAGTAGCGATAACGTACCTACCATTTTAGGACAAAATATAGCAACTTAAAAGCCAAATTTTGTAAAACTTACCACCATCAAGGCAATGGTAGAAAACAAATCTCGGGCATCATAAGAGATTTTGGAGTCAACAAAAGAGAGGGGCAGTAAGGAAGATGAAAACCAACAAGAAGGCATCTACGAATATTTCATGAGCCACAAGACAAGATCATTCTGTAGAGTTGAAGTAGAAACTAGTCCAAACCATTGGACAAAAGAAACGGAAACGATCCTATAGACCCACAAACGTGCTAGGATTAGTGATTTACATTCGCCACCTACACCTTCAAGGTGTGTAACCCTTAGTTGGTGAAATACTACTGTTAAAACTTTAGAAGTAGATGTTGCATGCTTAACCCATTGGGAGAGTATAAAGAGCCTGATAATAGTAAAACTCTACCGCAAAAGAACAATTCTATCAATGTGTTTCAGATCTGGTGAATGTAAAGCCACCACCTACCCAAGAAAAATAAAAATCATAGAGTTAGGAGTTCAGGGAATACACTAAACGGAAAAATCCAGCAACTCAAACCAACACCTACCAAGAAAGTAGAGCCTTTGAATCCTATAAGAAATCATTATCTAATGCACCAATTGAAATAAAACTATACCTAACGAATTTTTTTTAGAGAAACCCTAAAGAAATCTCATAGGAAAAACAAGTCGCCAAGGCACCACATATTCTTACCCCTACGGGAAGCTCCCACATTGCAATCCGTATCATTAACACCATACAAAAGTGTTGAGAGAAAAACTTGAGAAACACAATTGAACAAACGTTTGAACAAGTTATATATTGTGGAATAAAGTTTATCTCAAAGGATCATAAAGCTCAAAAATAATAATAAGTTAGAGATGTTAGAAAGCTAGTTGCAGAATATTTAAATGTGGAAAAGTAAAAAATATATAAATGACATCAAGTTATATATCAATTAAACACCAAAATTATTCTTAACAAGGTCTGCTGTCAAACACAAGTTAGTATATGCAATCAGTTTAAAGTGATTGAAGTCACAAGGACTTCCTCCAAAGGAGAGTTAGATCTTAATATGTTTGATAATAAGTTCATCAAGATCTTAGAGAATGAGAAGATATGAGTTCAGAGAGAATAGAGATGTAATTGAGAGATAAGAGATTAGAGGTAAGGTGTGTTTTCAATTTGAAACGGAGAACTCTATATATAGAGTCTCGAAAAATTACATGAGGAATAAACAAAGACTAAAATTTTGATAAAAGTATCCATGCAAGGTACATTGGACAATACAATGCAAACAGATAAGTTAAACAGAAAAAGCTAAGTCTTTGTTACTGATGGCTCTGCAGATGCGTGAAGCTGATTGCGGTTAGGAAGATCATTGCAGTTGCTGAGATGACTTTGGATTAACAAGTTAAAGAGGGTCACTTTCATTTTTCAACAATTTCCCCCTAAGTGACATCTTAACTTCTTCATTTGTCGAGCTTTAAGAATTTGATAAGCACCCACCATAATTTCCTAACTTCTCCTAGACATTTGATTCTTATTGAGATCTCAAAATTTACTTCTTTTGTTGTATGTTTTGATCTATGAATCGAAGTTTGTGTGATATCGAGCTGCCTGTGGGTCAAACGATGCATGACTGTAATTGGAATGAAGTATTGATATCACTGTTAACCCATTTGAAGATGCCACCAAGCTTAAGAAAGTTTGTTGCTCCTAAGGATATTTCTTAGTATCCTTTGGTGAAGACTGGAGCGTGTTGGAGAGGTGGAAGATTAAACTTTTGAGAAAGGGCTGGATGTATATCCACATCGATTTTTGCATAGTCGCATACTGCGGACCTGAGATATTCACACGCTTTCTTATGAGCAATTTTCATCTTTGAATTCTTTGATGACTTGATCTGGAACACCCTGGCTATCAGAAATACTTCTTCGGGGTTCATACATGGGAATTCTACTTGGGTGTGGATGTAGTTGACACCCCTTCTGGTCAGCGTGAACTCAATGGAGTCTATTTTCAAAAACATCTTGACCTTGTAACTCTTCACTGCGGAGGGTTTATCACTGGACCAGATACACTCAAATTTAGATCCATGCTTGGCATGAAATGTGTTAAGTTGCTCGAATTCAAGAGGCAGCCTTTGATCATCAGGGAGGCTGAGGTTGAAGGGTTCAAACACGGTGAAAAACTTGGCATTTGGAGATATGATAATGTCCCAATAACCATCAGAAGGAGGTTCCGCATAGGTCAACACAAGCCTACAGTCTTCATCCAACTGTATTCTTGTAGGATTAACCTAGGAGTTGATGAGGGTTTATCCATAGTAGTGTCAAATCCATGATCTCTCCATATCATTTCTGCAAACTTTGATGCTTTCCAATCTAGTTTTCTTTGTTTGGTTGCGGGAGAGTCGTAGGAGTATTTGGATGACATGCTTGGATCTAGATTTTTGAAATGTGGGGGAGTTTCTTGACGAGGGGAAGAATGATGTTAATCATCTTGATGCGGAGAAGAAGGATGTTGCGGTGGAGAATGGTGAGATGGCACCGGAGTAGGGATCTGCACTTGATCCGCGGTTGGAGGTACTTCATGAGGAGGAGACTGATAAGATTGATCCGCAGTTAAAGTTGGAGGAGATTGATGGATTAGGTTCTCACTTCCCCTCTTTTAAGGAAGAAACTTCTTGTTGCTCCTCAAACTACTGCTTAAGACCGTCTATTTTTGAGAAGACGTGAATAAACTGCGATTTGAGTACTTCACTCAGTTGTTGATTGTTGGGGATAAAATTGTTGAAAAGGAGGCTATGGATTTCCTTTATGAGCTTAAGAATCTCCTGGCCATGTAAGCTTGTGGATAGAGATCGACATAAGTTGTTGATAGTGGACTGAAGGACCATAATTGTTGATCATAAGCATTGTGAGTTTCCTCAACAAGCTTCTTTGACTATACTGCTTGATCTGCAATGGTAGTTTAGAGTTCAAATTTGATTGCGGATACTTCTTTGATCAGGCGTTCAGTAGTCGCCATGAACTCTTTGTGGTCAACAGTTCTGTTAGTATTCAGGGCTCTAATACCCATTTCAACTTTCAGGGAAATTCTCTCAGTAGCCATTCTTTCATGCATTTCCAATCTATTGACACGTTCTGGTAGACATTACGGTCCAGGCAGATCATCAGACTGTAGTTGGCTGATTTTGACTGCTGCCAGGATTTTATCAACTTTGGCTTACAGGGAGAGAAATTCTTTATGGGTTACAACCATCTTCTTCTTCTTCTTTTCTTTTGGTTTGGAGGTGGAATGATGAGATCCACTAGAGTCTTATTCATCAAAGATCATCATGAAGTCATCTAACTTAGCTGGTTGAGCAATTTCCTCTATTTCCAAATCATCCAGACCAAACGTTGGTCCGGAGCTGATCTCGATCGTTGTGTCATCGTTATTTGCACCTTGTGTTGCAACAGTGGGGGAGGTCTAGATGAATCAATATCATGAAGATTTTGAGCATGTTTCACTGTCGCTTCCTTGTAAGACATCCAATCTTGAATTTTAGAAAATCATCAACAACCTTGGCATTGCTGATAGTGTCGGCCTAATATTTTGCAACTGATTGAATCTCTTGCTCCTTTTGCTACTGTTGCTTTCTCTGCTAATCCTTGCGAGCTAGGAAGGCCCTACGGAAGGCTTCGTACTTCCTGACTTCGGACTCAGTGTTTGGTTAATACCGGGTCCAGGAGTCATTTGAAACATAATCGTCAAATCCAGAAGTTCGCACCGGGGTGTCCCCCGGGTTCGTGGATACTTGCACATTTGTGCTCACCACGCCTAAACCACTAGTCTGTAATGTAGGCGGAGTAGGATTTCCTAGGCTTCCTTGGTCTCCTTGACCTATAGTTAAGTCTAGCCTCGGCCTAGTTCCGTCAAGGGCTGAAGAAGTGCCGTGTAGTTAGTTAGGTTGTATCAAGTGTTTGGGTGACGGAAAGGAGGATGAAGCGCACCTATCTGAATCAAAAATATGAAGGTAGGAAGCCCTAGATATCTTAGGGAATTTTGAACCAACAGGATCCTCTGCGGATCCAATCAGGGGTGTGTCTCCATTGTCAGGTGAAACAAACACACTTATTGTGTCTGAGTAGTCAGATAGGATTAAATCAAATAAGCCTGCGGGGGCTCCAAGGACTACCGGAGTCTTTTGAGAGACAACAATATCAGTCCGGTCTCGCATATGGCTAGGTCGTGGGATGGTCTTCTGCCTTTGGTGTCTAAGAGTTGAATCGGATTCATTATCAGACTCTTCTTCAACATTAACCGGAATGCTTTGAGTGTGAGAAACAGGAACTTCATCCGATGATACAACAGTCCTAGATTTGTGTTTCTTTGAAGTTTCTCCCTTCTTGACCATACTTCAGGGAGTTTTCTTGGATGACACCAGTTTCTTGAGTCGTTTGGCTAGTGGTTGACTTGACTACGTTTTGGATTGTGGAACAAATGTAGAAGTAGGGGTTGCGGTACTTGTTGGACCTTGGGGTTCTGTAGTGACTAGAATGGTCTGACTAGGGTGAGGCGAGAAAGAATGGTATGGATCAATACAATCCGTAGCCTCCATGTGATTAGTGACTTCTCTTGTTTCAAGTCCAATGGTCTTCAGAATATGAATAGGCACTCTGCTAAGTGGTCCAAAATTTGATTGATTTTTGAGAGAGTGTATCTTTTCAGATTACGTGTGACGAAGAGATTGGTGTCCGCACCCATATCAAGTGTTGCATCCTTGTGTAGATCCGAGATGCACAGAGACCAGAAGCGTGAAAATGTAAGCTCAGTTGGATCTTGTCTTGGGTTCTCCTTGGGAACATATTGAAGAAAATCGTCCCATAGTATCTGACTGTAGTTCATAGCATTGCCTGTGAAGATGCTCCACACACTTTCCAAAAGTTTTAGACCCATATTATCCATGTATCCAGTTCAGCTAGAAAGACTGCGGATGACAAAATGGAAAACGAATTTCCAAACAACAAGTAGTTGATTCTTCTTGAATTTGTCAATCCCTTTAAGCTTCTTTTAATAACCCATCTGGTACAGGGTTGAGGTGATATCACTTGCACTTGGAGAGTAGAATCTTGTTGAAGGAGGAAAACAAAGATTGATTGCTTCCAAGAACTTGGCTTTAGTCAGAATGACTAAAGAATCACAGATCAGATTCAGATGAACTTCTTGAGGGTTTGAGTTTGGGTGAAACACAAAGAATGCACATTTGAACAAAGTGGAAAGAGGAACTACGTCTGTGAAGGAGTTGAATGCACCAAATAATGGATGGGATGACAAAAACTTGATCATCAGCCGAATCAATTCATTGTATGAAGGTTGATCTTCAAAAATAGCCCCAAAATTGCTCGAGGCTATCGTTGGTGATTGATTTCTTGTGGTTGATTCAAAACTGGTTGGTTAGACTGAGCCAGATGCTTTTGATTGCTTTTCAAGATACTAGATTTCACCATTTTGAAAAAGTTTTGAAGAACTTGCAGAAAAACTTTGAGTGCAAGAAGATGAAAAACATGAAGATCGTCGAAGGGTTTAGAAAGCGTAAAGCTTTCTTAGGAGGGAAAAAGAGTTGATATAGTTCCAGAATTCAACCAATTATTGGATTTACCTTATCTACACTGGTTAATGGTAAAAACCCTTGGGTTTTAACCATTATCAGTTGCAAATAAATATAAATAAAAAGAAATATTTATTTTTTGTTTTTTTGAAAATGGGGCATTTAATAAAATGGCAAGCTCATTATCACACGTTTGAAGAACGTGTGGTGAGGGGCATTAATCCGTTGAGTAAAAGTAGAAGTTGAAACGGATTAGACATCTTAGGGAAAATTTGACAGTTTAAGGAAAAGATTTCTTTTATGGGAAAAGGATTTATTTGTCATATAACCTAAAATAGGTCTGACACAAAAAGCATTTTTGAAAAGAACTGAAACATTGTATGCTTCAAAACGAAAGCTTTTGTTTATTTAATGAAGATCATTAAATAGCACACAAAGTTTTAGGAATTTATGAAGTGATCATTTAATGTGACTATGGGTAGATTCACCATTGTGGATGGATTCTTCATTGCGGGGGAAGACAGTGAAATGAGACTGTAGTTGTGACTTGGACGACTGCGGTAGCTGGAACTGAGAACACTTGATCAAATAGTTAGAAATAAAAGGAATTAGGGGCCAAAAGAATATATGAATCATATATAATTGTGGTATGCCAAATATACCATAAGAGCATATGATTGATATATTTTTCTAGAACCGCAGTGAGGATAATGCTTTAAGAATTTTGTTTTGAAAAGAAAAGAAGCATATTATTTAGAGATAAAACTGCGGTAGCTATCAATTCAAAAAGAACTGCGGGTGTAGGATCTTCATCCCTAACATTTACAGAAAACTGTTCAGCTTTGTTGCATCGAGTGCCTTTGTGAACACATCAACAATCTCCTTATGAGTTGGAACAAAGATTACTTCAATGTTACCTTTGAGAATGTGGCCTTGATGAAATGGTACCGAAGTTCAATGTGCTTCGTCTTCGAGTGGTGAATAGGATTGTGAGAAATCGCTATAGCACTCTTTGAGTCATAATAAATCGGTATCCATAGCATTCTGTATCCATAGTCCATCAACTGGGTTTTCATCCATAGGACTTGAGAACAACAGCTAGCTGCGGCCACATACTCGGCTTCTGCGGTAGATAAAGAGACACAATTTAGTTTATGTGAAGACTAGCTAACCAGTCTTCCTCCAAGAAATTGATAGCCACCGGAAGTACTTTTTCTATCCAATCTGCCTGGCGTGATCCGCATCTGTGACAACTTGAAGGATGAAGTTGTTCCCTATGGGATACCATAGTCCGAGAGCTTTGATTTCTTTCAGGTATCTAGAGATTTGATTGACTGCAGTCAAGTGAGATACTTTAGGGTCGGCTTGGTACGTGGCACATAAGCCTGTTGTGAAGATAATGTATGGTCTACTTGCGGTGAGGTACATCAAAGAACCAATCGTTCCTCTATAAGTTTTGTGGTCCACTGATTCTCCGGAAGGATCAACAGAAATCTTATATCCGAGGCCATAGGAACCTTGGTTGTGGAACAATTGTCCATTGCGTATTTCTTCAGCAGTTCAGAGGTATACTTTTCCTTATGAATGAATATCCCTCGAGGGACTTGTTTCCCTTGGAGTGCTAGAAAGAAATTAATCTCTCTATTCATGCTTATTTGGAACTTGTTGGTCATGAGCTTCGCAAATTCATCAACCATACCCTGATCTTTTTACCCAAATATGATATCATCCACATAGATTTGAAAAAGCATAATGTGATTACCATTTGCCTTTCTGAATAATGTGGAGTCAATCACACCTCTTTTATATCTGGATATGATAAGAAACTCAGAGAGAGTCTCATACCAAGCCCTTGGTGTTTGCTTAAGACCATAGACTGCTTTCTCAATCTTGAAACAATAATCCGGGAAATCTTGTCTTTCGAAGCCTAGAGGTTGTTGCAAGTAAACCTCTTCTTTTAGTTCACAATCCAAGAAGTCACTTTTTACATCCATTTGATGTACTTTGATATTTTTGTGTGCCGCATACGCTAAGAAGATGCGTATTGCTTCCATCCTGACTACGGGGACATAAGTTTCATCATAGTCAACACCTTCTAGTTGACTATACCCCTTAGCAACTAATCTTGCCTTGTTTAGCACGACTGCACTGGATTCATCGAATTTTTTTTGTACGCCCATCTTGTTCCAACAATAGTGTGACCTTTTAGCTTTGGAATGAGTTTCCACACTTTGTTTCTTTCAAAATCTGCTAATTCTTCTTGCATGGCGGTGATCTAGGCAGGCTCCAGGAGAGCTTACTTGATGGATCGGGGCTCGACTGCGGACATGAAGGATGCATAGTGGCAGTGGTCCATTTGATCATGAGAAGATCGAGTCTGTACACCTGCAGATGGGTTTCCGATGATTTGACCCGGTGGGTGATCTTTCGACCAAACATGTAGACGAGGTAGTTGATGATTAGCGAATGTGGTGGAAGGAATGTCAACAACGTTAGAGGATTCTGTGGTTGGAGAAGGCAGTTCCCCCTCGACTTGTGAGCAGCCTGCTGAAGTTTCTTGGACTTGGACAGTAGGATTAAGAACAGAAATTGAATGAGGCTCCCCCTAGATTGCGGATGGGAGTTCCTCTCGAACCAAAGACGGTCCCCCCTATATTAAAGAGTGAGTGATAACCCTCAGATCAATTCTTGTGTCTATATTTTCTTCTTAATCGGAGTTTGAGGAAGCATTTGATGGAGTTGAGACTCTTTAGGTGGATATCGGAGCTGCTTCTTCAAGCACTAGAACCTCAATGGTTGTCGTTTGAACCGTAGTTGTGCTTTCCCCCTCAATCGGCGAGGTGGAAGTTCCGTGCAAGGAATCTTCAAGCATTGATGGCCCATATACTTCTGTGTGTTGTTGTTGAGCTTCCGGAGACACAAGAATTTTAGACAGTTGAGCAGTCTCTATAGGGTCAAATAGGTCGTCATAGTTAACTTCAACTATGTTAAGAGGACACGAAGAGGCTGAGATATCACTTTCCAGGATAGCTTTTGTTTCACTTGATGGAGCAGCATTGTGGACGTAATAGTCATCAAATCTAACATCTAAGGCTTCCATTATTAGTCTTGTATGTCGAATGAGAACCTTGTAGGCCACCTTGTTTGTTGAGTAGCCATGAAAAATGCCTTCATCTGACTTCGGTGCAAGTTTGTTAAGGCAATCCTTTTTGTTGGTCACAAAACATCTACATCCGGATATGTGAATGAATCAGACATTCAATTTTCAATTGTTAAGGCCCTCATAAGGTGTTTTGTTAAGACGCTTGCAGAGAATGCTTTGGTTTTGTAAAAATCATGCCGTCTTTGGCCTAGAAGTATAGAGGAAGGTTCACAAAGTTTAACATGGATCTGGCTGCTTTGACTATAGTATGATTCCTTTGCTCTACTACTCCATTTTTCTGTGGTGTGTAGGGAGCAGAGAAGTTGTAACTGATACCTTTGGAAAACAAGAAACTATTCAAGAGATGATTAGTGACATTGGTTCCATTGTCACTTCAGATTCTGCGAACTGGTAGCTTGATTTGGAGTTCAATTTCTTTTATGAAGTTTATCAGGACTTGCAGTGTTTCAGATTTGAGTCTTAAGAAGAAGACCCATGTGAAGCGAGTAAAGTCATCAATTATAAACAGTATGTACTTATTGTGATGGAGACTGGCTACGGTAGATGGACCACATAGACCAATATGCAATAGTTCTAGGGGTTCAGAAATTGATGAATCAATAACCAGTGGATGACTTCATTTTTATTATTTTCTACACTCACAAGTAGGGCAGAGTGTATCATTATTGTACTTCAGAATTGGAAGACCTCAGACGAGTTCTTCTGTGACAAGGTTGTTGATATACCTAAAGTTTAGATGAGCTAGTTTGCGGTGCCACAACCAGCTAACTTCGGATACTGCTTTGGACAGAAAACATAACTGCGGTTTCCCAATGATCAATTAGACATCCAAAGGGTACATGGTCCCTTCGAAATTAGATATGATCAAACGAGTGCTTCTATCGCTTGTCATGATGTAGCAGTATTCATTATCAAACTCAACCTGATGGCCTGCTTTGCATAGTTGGCCTACATTGATGAGATTATGCTTGAGGCCTTCTACATAAGCAACCTTTTGTATTGAGAAGTTTCGTGTTGTTAATACGCTGTAACCTCATATGATACTATTTGCATTGTTACCAAAGGTGACATGTCCTTCATTATATATAGGCCTAAAATCCCGAATGTACTCTAACCTTCCGTTCATGTGCAAGGAGCAGGTGCTATCGATCCGCCACTCCTCATATTGTTCCTCCTTGCATAATGCCTACAAAAATTAATGGGTTAGTTTGGGCACCCAAATGAGTTTGGAGCCCGGGGACAAACCAGAACTTTTCTGACTAGATGCATGAATACGAGGTTCAGGGACAGATTTCGTGTCAATCTTGAGACCAAGACCTGGGTGTTTGTGAACTTTTGGAGTGTTGCGAGTTTTTTGAAAATTACAAGGTTTTGGAGGATTATGAGCTTTTGGAGGATTTCAAGGTTGGACTTGATCTGAGTCCACTAAAGTGTCTTAACCCATAAATTCGATTACTTGGTGGCTTGCAACCTACCAAATGGACTCAAACTTGAAATATGACAACTAACTTTCATGGAAATCACTAGAACTCATGCATGGCCACAAGAGGACCTTCAAGATGGAAACTTTTCTATTCTTGGGACTCATATAGCACTAAGGGTGGCAACCCTAAGGCTAGAAACGGATTTGGACCATAAAAATCAGTTCTTGGGACCAAAAAGGTGAAAAATCACCATTATCAAATGAGTGCTAAATGGTGATGCTATCTCAGATCCTTGAGCTCAAGCTACTCAAGTTCTTCTTCTTCAATTTCTTCTTTCTCATTCCAAGCTTCAAATCACCAAAATAAGCTTCACAAGACCAAAATCACACAAAGATGAGGAATGAAAGGTTTCTAGGGTTTCTAAGTCAAGGTGGATAGTAAGGAGGCTAGTTTTTGCGACATAATGTGGTATTTATATGGCTTAAACCATAAAAATTAGGGTTTTGAGTCTGATCGCATATGCTACGCGTACTTCTTGGTACGCTGCGCGTGTGCGTACCAATCCACTGCATCCAATGTTGCACTATGCCCCACATACGCTAAGCTCATGGCCAACATATGTCTCCGGGTAGCCCAATTATAACGACCCGCTCACTAAGGCCCAACTCAACAATCCAATATTAATCTAATAGTTCAAACAATTTATTACAAAGAAATTAAAAAGTCACGGGTGTTACAATAACCTTATGAATGCTTCTGAAAAACTAAAATTTCATATTATGCAGTTGTGAGTAATACACACACTTTAGTCTCACAATGCATGTTTCCCTGATTCCGAAAATATACAGAACGTCCAAAACAAAGTTCGAATGCAAAAGTTACGACCGTTTTAAGAATCAAAAACCAATATAATACTGATTTTCTTAAAATCACTAAAATCGTTTATAACCGTTGAGGGACTTGCATACCTCAAATGAAATTTTCGAAAGCATTTTTGGACTCAGGCTATGGTCTAGTATTTAATTTCATATTTGAAGTAGTTTTGGTAAAAATATTTATAAAAGTTGAAAAATCAGACGTTTTCAGCTTAATTAAATGCGGAACTTTAACTGTCATTTCACGGAGTTTCATATATCGGAATTTAACTCCGTCCGCGTTTTGGAATCACCGTGACTTGAACATTAAGAATACACTTTTAGAGAATTTATATAATTGGTGCGAGGGCACGAGAATAGACATATACTTCACGATATATATATATATATATATATATATATATATATATATATATATATATATATATATATATATATATATATATATATATATATATATATATTGTAGTAATTCTTGTGAATAATGTTTATAAGTTGTATAACGACAAGACCATTATAATTATATATATATATATATATATATATATATATATATATATATATATATATATATATATATATATATATATATATATATATATATATTTGGTATCATGTACGACTTCAAAATATCCAAATCAATCATGTAAACACAAGACAGTTATATAATTAAATTTATATAACAACACAAAGTATATATAAATTTATATATGTATTTATATACGAGTATGAGACATATTTCATAATTAATTGTATGTGGTGGATTAAGCTTTCATAAATATATATTAGGTATATGTCAAATTTCAATTTAAGAGACCAATGTTCAACAAATTAATTATCTTACATTTCCTAACGTATTAATTTAATTTTATATAGATACATATATCGGAGGAATAAAACAATTAAAATTTCTCAACAATACATACATCAATACATACCCAAATTCAACTAAATACATTTTCTAAATGAATTCTACCCTTACAAACTTTTCCACACTCTTTCTCAAATACATATCCAATGACATCGATTCTATTTATTTAAACCAAAATACTTCCAATACTCACAAAGCTTTCCAAAAATTGATGGTAGATTCACAAAAAAAATAAAAATAAATAAATAAATAAATAAATACGCTGCACATCACAATTTAACGTGCACCATTTCTTCAACCAAAAACCATACTCAAACTCAACTTAAAATTAAATCAAATCTAAGGATCAGATTTTTTTTATACAATCAGAAGTTAAAATGTGAAATAAAAGCTTTCACTGCCTTCAATCATCCCCATCGATTTCTGTCAAACAAGCAAACCCCAAAACCCATCTCAATCCTCCTTTTTTCTTGTCTAGAACCAAAACCAAACACTCCAATGATTTCGATCAAAACAAACTAAAATCCATGTCGATGCCTCTTTAAGGTAAGATCGAGATGATTTTTGCTAATCAATTATATTCTATATGGTTAATTGGAAACATATTTTTCTCAAATTCTATGCATCTGTTGAGATCGATGTGTTTCTCTCTTTTGGAAAATACATTTTTTTTGTTAGCATCCGATTTACCCTCTCTTTGGGATTAAAATCAAGATTATTCATGGAGATATAATTGATGCATATAGCTAATTACAGGATGGCTTACGAACGCATTGCATTACATTGGATTGCTTTAGGGTCAAATGGTCCTGTCTTCACTGCTATCGTTGCTTACAGTGTTCGGACCTCACACCTCGCAGTCGGGAAGAGACGAGGAAGACTTCGCTGCTTCTTCATGCTCTGCATCTGATCGGACCCCATCGACCCTCGCTGATGCCCTACCCCATCCCGTTCTTCCCTTCGGCCTGTCGAACCCAGGAGACCACATCGGTTTGCGTAGCAGACCGACGAACCATCGCTGCTTCGCCCTCCCTCCTCTTCGGCCTCGTTGACCACGGACGATGCTCCCTCTGACGAAATTGCCACCATCAGACCAACAACCACAACCGTCACTTTCTTATTTCTCCAAATTAGATGAAAACCGGATTAACATCTCTGATTTACCCACAGTCGATGCCCATCGAGGCTGCTTCGTTGGTATCCCTTCTTTCTCATTCCCGATCGATTGAAACGAAGAAGGCGACTCTTTCGATTCTTGGAGCCGTTTTATCGACTGAAGAGTGAAAATAGGACTTGAACTAAAAACGTATTTGTGATTTTGACCAATTCAAAGCTCAAAGCAAATTCAAACTTTCATTTAAATTAAACAAAACTAACCCTCACTTGACAAAACTTTATCAAATCAGTCCCAATCCATAAACAATGATTCCATTAATTCAAAATCAACCCCTCGTTTGGTTTTTTTACGAAAACAGTCCTAACCAATCTAATTAAATTACCAAAAAGCCCATATGCTTTAGCAAAGTTACAAATCAGTCCCCGATAGTTAAAATTTGCTTCAGAACGGTCCCAAAGGTGTTTCAATGTTCAAGAAACATAACATTTTCTTTTGCTCACGCTTAAGGGTGTGTGCTTACGGCCCCATTTTAAGAATTTAATTATTTCGGGGGAATACACGTGCCTAAATATTTTGTTTATACAAATCAATTTTCTTTTTATGCGAAAATACTTTAAATCTAGATTATAAAAATATTATTATTTAATAATTTATCATATTGTTATGAATAAACCAGTATAAATTTTTCGTATACGTATTAGGGTTATTTTATTGTGAAATAACCATTTCATATAACAAATACTACACGATACAAAATTATATGATTTTCATGTGACATTTCGTATTATAACAAGCACGTTATGAAACCATGTAGTATTTCAATGATTCAAGCTATTACTATGCATGTTCATTTATATGTTTAAGTACACAACGTTTATAGATATACATATGTTCGTTAATTTGAAACATTCATTTTTATAAAAGCGAGCACATTACACTTTTACACACATGTCAAACATACTCGACTTTTATAAACCTTATATAACGATATTCATTATATCTAGAACTTACCCACAAGTAAGTTAGGGCTAAGAGTTATTCACAAACTTATTATTTAAGGGATTTTTAGTGAGACGTTGCGTTATTCATTAGTTGAGTTTAAACACTTAGCATACACACACTACTGTAACCGTTAATATTTGGAGCGAGATACATATGTATAGATAAGGAGTTGATATCCCCACCCGTAGTTGCTCGCTACAACCCTTGACCGCTCAATCGAAGCGAGTGATAAGTGTATAATTTTTACTACAACGTTCAATGAAGCTTTGTATGGCGTACACTCAAGTCATATAGCTCGGTTATAGGACTCACTATAAACATTAACCATAATCTCTCTCTCTCTCTCTCTCTCTCTCTCTCACTACAACCATGGGCCTGGTTGATTTCAAAACTTTTTTAAGTATGGAATTACTTATGTAACAGTACAATTTGGTTTTCAAAGATATTCAAAGATTCTTTATAAACATGGTTTTTAAGTGTGGATTTACTTATACAAAGATACATATTGGATTTTAAAGACTCATTGCAAATAGTGTTTCAACTATTGTTATTCATACAAAGATAATACTTTTTGGACTTATTAAAAGTATTATGCTTTTAATAGAAAACCTATAACACTCATCAAGCTTGTGTTGACCCTCAAAACTACATGTATTCTCAGGAAATTACTAAACAGACATTCAAGATAGATTGGATTACAGGTGACCTAGTTTACTTGTTGTTGTATTATATGCCTATATGTTAAGGCAATTCATGTATTATTATTATTTGTAAAAACATTGTATTCAAACATCAAGATGGAACATGAATGATATATTGATTATTGTTGTACTTGTGTTGTATGTTAAGTTTACCTATGATCCATGAACTTAATCATGTATAGCCTGGTGTGTTTCACCACCTCGGCCAGGGGTGTGATAGATTGGTATCAGAGCTAAATTGGCTATAGAGAACTTGTATCCTCAAAAGAGGAATACAGCTATAGCAACTAGCTTCTAATAAAAGTATTATTATTATTAATTACATTACCCCTTGGCTACTTACGGTACGAGGAATCTGGTTTGAAGGACCGCATAGGGTTGTTGGATTTCAGAACGACTTAATTGTTAAAATGGTCTTGCCATCTAGTGTTTTCCTGTCTGGCCCTCGTCTGTACTTGTTAGTCTCGGAACAAAAATTAGTAATACTGTAAACCCCACCAACAATAATATATAAGAGTTATATATACTCAAATCCATGATGATAACACTTAATAAAATTCTAACATGCCTCCAACTAAAACTACCAACTCATCTTTAGGTCAAATGCCACAATTAAGGTTAATACCATACATAAGTTATACCATAAATAAACCTGGAATGTAAGCTTATGTTATTTATGGCCGCGATGGTGCACAACCAACCTTGAGCATGGATTTTAACGGGCTATAATGGTTGAAAGTTTTAGAGATTGAAGGATGTTCTCAAGATACGTAGTAAAAACCTAGTACTTTAGAAACCTTATATCAACCCCAAAACAACATATATATTTAAAATACTTCAAAAATCTAGGATAGCATTCAGATTTTCCTTATTCGTCTAAACCCAAAGAGGAACAAAGAATCAATAGTTCCGCTACCATCGTATTAGAGAAACCTATAGTTCCCAATGAATCATTAAGTAATCTCCAAATTTCTCTCTATCATTTGCAATCGGTAGGATTTCAATTCTCTCTCTAAAATTTAGAAATCTATAGGATTTCTGGAACCAGTCACTCTATATAATTTAGAACCTTACCATGAAAGGATTGAAGGTGACTACTTATGCCTCCCGATTTAACAACCTCGCAACCGTTGCTCGGGAATAATGAACCCGGAATACACAAATAATGAAAGGTACATCTAGGAATTAGCTTCACCAGTTTAAGGTCTGGTTATTGCATCCAAACCTACTATCTTTAATAGTGCTAATGAATTCACCTATCAATTGACTGAGCAGTGTATCCGTCAGGGTACCATAATCCCACAAACCGAAAAGAACCAAGTTAGCAGTGCAAAAAGGAAGCCCCACGACAAGTCAAAAGGGAACTTCAAACATCGCAAACTCAATCCAAAACCCGTGGTTATGTACTCCATAATCATAAACACTCCCACTCCACCAAAGCCCTACTCTGGGAAGTTACCCCATAGTATCAAGTGAACTTTTGACCATGTTAGAAATTGTATGGTCTACATCATCTGTGACTTAAAGGGTCACCTCTAAGTTTTGCAAACGGCCCCGAATGACACAATCTCAACCACTGCTACAGAACGAACCCGAAGTTGCTTCGATTGAAATCAAATAGGGCATTCAAGAATGACTACTCGAAACTGAAGAATCAACATGGAAAAGGAAGAGCATTCATGATAGGTTCTGGATATGCTTGCTAGGAACCAACTGTGGTTATTGGTACATTTCCTATCAACAATATTTATGCATCGATACCATTTGATTTTAAGTGTCGATAGAAGATTTATTTCCCATAAGTTTAGAAGAATGATTAACCATAAACTATACAACCTTAACAAAGCTTACACGGTATAAATAGCAAATGACCAATTAGAAAGCAACTTGTAAATACTCACTAATTACAATCTTACCCTGAGTAACCATATCTTTCACAACTTAATACTTATGACCATTGGAAGTTTCGATGTGATCATTAGAATGGATTGGTTATCACTTCATCGCGCAACGATTTTATGTTACGAAAAGGTCACCCGGATACCTTTACCCAATAACGAAACTCTCGTGATTTATGAAGATAAATTAGGAAAAAATATTAGAATCATCCCTTGCATGAAGGGAAAAAGGTGTTTGCAGAAAAGATGCTTCACTTTCTTGGCCCACATGGTGGATATGCAAGGAAAGGGTAAAGAAATCAAATACATACTGCATGTGTGACCTGAACGTATTCCTAGAGGATCTAGCCATAGTACCTCCAGTTAGACATGCCGAATTCCAAATCAACCTAATCCTAGGTGTAACACCAGTGGAAATATCTCCTTATTGTCTGACTCCATTGGAAATGCAAGAACTATACGGTCAAGCTCAAGAACTTCTCGACAAAAGCTTTATCTGGCCAAGCTTCTCTCTATGAGGAGATCTGGTACTGTTGTCAAATAGAAGGATAAATCATTCAGGATATGCATCGACTGTCGAGAGTTGAAGAAACTTGCCATCAAGAACTAATATCCACTCCTAAGGATTGATGACTTTTTCAACTAACTACCAGAATCCCATTACTACTCAAAGATCTATGTAATAACCGACTACCATCAACACAGAGTTCAAGAAGTAGACATTCCAAAGATGATAATCATGAATCGATCCAGTCACTACAAGTTTTTGATTATGCTATTAGGACTGAATGACAATGCCAATCAAAGTACGCTAATTCTTAGGGCTTATAGACTATTAGCAGAGATTCATCGAGAACTTCTCTAAAATAGCCAAGATTCTCACCGTACTAGGCCAGAAAGAAAAAAATTTCAACTGGAGAAACATACAAGAGTCTGTCTTCCTGAAATTGAAACCATTGTTGTGCAGTGAACCAATTTTGTCTCTTCTAGAAGGAACAAAAGACTTTGTAGTATTATGCAATGCCTCTCACCTAGGATCAGGATACGTACTGATGTAAATGAATAAAGTCATTACATACGCATCCAGACAACTTAAGCTAAACAAGATCAACTACACTACCCATGACTTAGAGTTGAAATTTGTAGTGTTCGCCTTAAAGATTTAAAGAACTACGGGGTGAAGTGTGTCGTGTTCACCGACCACAAAATCCTTCAACATATATTCAACTAGAAGTATCTCAACATGAAACAACGACAATATGCCGAATTGCTAAATGATTACGAATGTGAAATTCATTATCACCCTGGTAAAGAAAATGTAGTAGTTGACGCTTAATGCAGGAAAGAGCGAGCAAAGCTTCTTCGTGTAAAGGCACTAACCCTAACCACCTACTCGAACCTTACCACCTAAATTCGTGATGCTCAGATAGCACTCAAATATGAGAATATCATGTGGGAAAAACTATGAGGTATGGATAAATAATTCAACCTCAAGGGGGAGAGAAGATGTTATTCCATGAACCAAATTTGGACCCTAAAGTTTGGTAAAGTAATGAGTCTAGTTCTAAATGAAGCTCATAAACTAAGATAACATATTAACTTCCATATTTTGACAATCATTGCAAAGGTTCCTAGGAACCAAACCCGACATGAGTACTACATATCATCCATAAACGGATGACCAGGACAAAATAAAGATACAAACTTTGGAAGACATGCCCTGTGCTTGGGTGATAGACTTCAATAATTCAGGGGATACTCACTTACCACTAGTTAAGTTTTCATATAAGAATAGATAGCACACTAGCATAAAGTTCATTTTATTAAAGGCCTTGTATTGACATAGATGCCATTCTCTGATATGTTGTGCATAAATTAAAGATACTTAATTAGCTATAAAGCATGTTGTAGATACTCCACTCACTTACCTCAAGATCATTCATGAGACAACAGAGAAGATCGTTTAGATAACGGAACGACTAAAGATCATATGCAGTGGTCATAAAAGCGATACTGATAGAAGACGGAAACCCTAATAATTCAAAATAGGAGACTGTGTCCTACTAAAGATCGTGCTATGAAAAGTTGTCATTCGATTTGGAAAACAAGGTAAACTAAACCCCCATTATGTTGGACCTTGTGAAATCCTTACAATGATTGGTCCGGTGGCTTACAAACTCAATTCACCTCAAGAACTCAATAAAGTTCACGATACCTCCCACATATGTAAGTTCGAAAGTGTCTCTCTAATAAGAAACTTGTCTTTTCTCTCGAGGAGATCCAGGTTAGCACTAAACTTCATTTTGTGAAGGAACCAAAGGAGATCGCAGATCGAGAAATCAAAAGCCTGAAACAAAGCAGAATACGTATAGTAAATTCCCTATGGAACTCTCGTAAGAGCTGAAGTTTACTTGGGAACGTGAGGACCAAATGAAACAAATGTATCCACAACTATTTAGCGGTGCTCCCTCCACTAGTAGAACAAAATGATAGTGGAACAAAATATTCTAGATATAATAATTTCGGGATGAAATTCCCTTAACGGGGAGGTAATATAACATCCTAGAATTTAAGTCAAAGACTTTGAACGGTAAAGTTCACAGTAAGTCTCTTGGGAAATTGACTCAATGAGTTTTAGTGAATCTAATGTTAAATAAAAGAGTTATTTCAACTATTATAAGATACCAGGTGGTATCTTACTTCCAAATATGTAACTTGGCAAACAAATCAAACAACTCAAACTGTAACCATACGAATACGTCTTACAAACTGAAATTTCGTATTAAGTGGTTGTGAGTAATACAAACATTTTAGCCTCGTAGTACACGTTTCCCTGATTCAAAAAATATAAAGAACGTCTAAAACGGGGTTTGTATGCAAAAGATACGAGCGTTTTAAAAATCCAAAACCAATATTATATTGATTTTCTTAAAATCGCTAAAACCGTTTCTAACCGTTAAGGGACTTACATACCTAAAATGGAAAATTCAAAAGTATTTTTGGACTCAGACTATAACCTGATATTTAATTTCATATTTGAAATATTTTTGATAAAAATATTTATAAAAGTTGAAAAATCATACGTTTTCAACTTAATTAAACGTAGAACTTTAATTGTCATTCCGCGGAGTTTCATATACTGAAATTTAATTCCGTCTGCAATTTTGGAATCACCACGACTTGAACATTAAGCAGACACTTTTAGAAAATTTATATAATTGATGCGATGACATGACAATCGATGTATAATTCACGATATATATATATATATATATATATATATATATATATATATATATATATATATATATATATATATATATATATATATATATATATATATATATATTTGTAGTTATTATTGTAAAAATTGTTCATAAATTGTATATAACAAGGCCACTATATATGTATATATATTTTTGGTGTCATATACCACTTCAAAAGATCCAAATCAATCATGTAAATATATATGAGTATGAGGCGTATTTCATAAAAAATTGTATGTGGTGGATTAAACTTTCATTAATATATATTAGGTATATGTCAATTTTTAATTTAAGAGACTAATATTTAACAGATTAATAATTTTACATTTCCTAACGTATTAGTTTAATTTTATATATACATATTTCGCAGGAATAAAACCAATAAAATTTCTCAACAATAAATACATCAATACATACCCAAATTCAACCAAATCCATTTTCCAAATAAATTGTATCCTTACAAACTTTTCCCACTCTTTCTCAAAAACATATCTAATGACATTACTTTAAGTTTTTTTAATCAAAATACTTCAAATACTCACAAAGCTTTCCAAAATCTGACCATAGATTCACAAAAAAAAAAAAAAAAAAAAAAAAAAATACCCTGCACATCACTCGTTAATTATAGATTCACAAAAAAAATAAATAAATACCCTGCACATCACAATTTAACGTGCAAATTTCTTCAACCCAAAACCAAACTCAAGCTCAACTAAAAATCAAATCAAATCTAAGTATTAGATTTTTTTTTATACAATCACAAGTTAAAACACTAAAAATCAAATCAAATCTAAGGATTACATTTTTTTTATACAATCACAAGTGAAATTGTGAAATAAAAGCTTTCACTACCTTCAATCATCCCCATCGATTTCAGTCAACAAGCAAACCCAAAAACCCATCCTAATCTTCCTCCTTTCCTGTCAAGAACTAAAACCAAACACTCCCATGATATCTCTTAAAAAACACTAAAATCAATGCCGATGCCACATCAAGGTAAGACCGAGATGATTCTGCTAATCAATTAGATTCTATATGGTTAATTGGAAACATATTTTTCTCAAATTCTATGCATCTGTTGAGATCGATGTGTTTCTCTCTTTTGGAAAATACATTTTTTTTGTTAGCATCCGATTAACCCTCTCTTTGGGATTAAAATCAAGATTATTCATGGAGATATAATTGATGCGTATAGCTAATTACAGCATGGCTTACGAACGCATTGCATTTCATTGGATTGCTTTAGGGTCAAATGGTCCTGTCTTCACTGCTATCGTTGCTTACAGTGTTCGGACCTCACACCTCGCAGTCGGAAGAGACGAGGAGGACTTCGCTGCTTCTTCACGCTCTCCATCTGTTCGGACCCCATCGACCCTCGCTGATGCCCTACCCCATCCCGTTCTTCCCTTCGGCCCGTCGAACCCAGGAGACCACATCGGTTTGCGTAGCAGACCGACGAACCATCGCTGCTTCTCCCTCCCTCCTCTTCGGCCTCGTCGACCACCGACGATGCTCCCTCTGAGGAAATTGCCACCATCGGACCAAGAACCACCACCGTCACTTTTTTATTTCTCAAATCAGATGAAAACCGGATTAGCAACTCTGATTTACCCATAACCGATGCCCATCGGGGCTGCTTCGTTGGTATCCCTTCTTATTTTTCGTTCCCGATCGTTTGAAAGGAAGAAGCCGACTCTTTCGATTCTTGGAGCCCTTATGATCGACTGAAGAGTGAAAACAGGTCTTGACCTAAAAACGTATTTGTGATTTTGACCAAGTAAAAGGTCAAAGCAAATTCAAACTTTCATTTAAATTAAACAAAACTAACCCTCACTTGACAAAACTTTATCAAATGAGTCCCAATGCATAAACAATGATTCCATTTATTCAAAGTCAACCCCTTATTTGTTTTTCTTTTTTTTTTTTTTTTTTTTTTTTTTTTTTTTTTTTAACCAAAACAGTCCTAACCAATCTAATTAAATTACCAAAAAGCCCATATACTTTAGCAAAGTTACAAAGCAGTCCCCGATAGTTCAAATTTGCTACAAAATGGTCCCATTAGTGTCGGTTATTTAATATTTTAATGGAACTCATGTTCAAGAAATGTAACATTTTCCCTTTTAATATTTTAATTATTTCCGCACCGGGAGGGGGGGGGGGCGAATATTAGTTATACGATCATCTCTAATTTCAACAGCAAAACCACCATCGGAAAACTCATCAGAAGTCCTTAGTCTGTTGTTCATCTTCAGAAGCTGTTTTAGCCATGACATCAGTTGTTTTAAAAAGTGTTGAAGCTTAGTCATGTGAATGTCTTTTGGATTAAAGCCCCGTCAATGGTTTTACTCCTTCCCTGTTTACCTTCTGTTTACTTCTTCTCCTTTAACCATCATGAATCTATGTATCTTTACATACTCTTCATAATTATTACCCTTTGTATTCTTCTTTTATCTCTTCTTAATCTTACTTTGATATGATTATTTATCGCCAGAAATCTCCCAATTTTTAACCTTTTAAACATTGGTAATGCATCAAAAACACCACCAGATGTTTGGTCAATCGGGTCAAAGAACCAATTTGAATCCAGCATAATCTTCGGGTTCGTGGTGAAGGTTTACAGTAATGGAGATGTTTACGAAGGTGAGTTTTATAAAGGAAAATGTTCAGGAAGTGGAGTGTATTACTATTACATAAACGGAAGATATGAAGACGATTGGGTGGATCAAAAGTACGATGGCTATGGCGTTGAAATGTGGGCCAACGACAGTAGGTATAAAGGCCAATATAGACAAGGATTGAGTCATGGATATGGAGTTTATAGATTTTTCACTAGAGAAGGACTTTCTGTGAGATCTCAAACTTTCACCAAATGCAGGCTATATGACATATGGAAACAACTCCAACTCTTAGATCCTTGTTGTCACAATTGGAATCAGAGCTAACTTGAAGCATACTTTGATAAGTGTAGCTCAACTCATTGATGCAAATCGACGAGTTGAATTTTTCAAGAAACACATCTATGTCATGTTCAAAGAACAAAATGAATGTTTAATCAAGTCAAATCGCAAGAACATGTATTCTCTTGACATCAACATGATCATTGGCAAGACCCAACTATGCATACTCTCAAAAGTTGTTCCTTACATCAGTTGGTTATGGTATAGGAGGCTTGCTCACCTGAACTTTAGATATATGAATGATCTTGTTTCTAGTGAAATGGTCAGAGGTTTGCCACCCCTCAAGTTCGAAAATGATCAGTTATGTGTTGCATGTGAGTGTGGAAAGAAATCAAATAAGGGTCATCCCATCACATTGAAAAATCAATCTCGGGGCCGTTAGAACTTCTACACATTGATATTTGTGGACCCTCTACAGTAGAGAGTTTGCGTCACAAAAAATACGTTCTTATGATTGTAGATGACTTTACTAGGTTCACTTGGGTCTTCTTTCTAAGGCTCAAGTCATAAATTGCATCCGAACTCATCAACTTTATCAAATGAATTGAAGTTCTCATCAATTTCCCAGTACGGTGAATCCGAAGTGACAATGGTTCAGAATTCACAAATTTCACCGTTGAGAACTTTCTCAGTGAGAAAGGTATTGATCACAAATTTTCTGCTCCATACACTCCACAATAGAACGGTATAGTCGAACGACATAATAGAACACTTGTTGAAGCTGCTCGATCCATGCTTAATTTTGCAAATCTTCCACTCTATCTTTTTGAAAAAGCTGTTTCTAATGCATGCTTTACTCAAAATAGGAGTATCATCAATCGATGTCTTAATAAGACACCGTATGAAGCCATGAATGGTCGGAAACCAGGTATCTCCTTTCTTTACATTTTCGGATGTAGATGCTTCATCAAGAATAATCATGATCAGCTTACCAAGATTCAACCCAAAGCTGATGAAGCCATGTTTCTTGGATGCTCTACTAAATCAAAGGCTTATCGAGTTCTCAATTGGGGAACTCGTGTGCTGGAAGAAAGCTTTGATGTTACCTTTGATGACATGTTCGTTCGGAATTCTGGCCTAACCCATGTTACAACTAACATCATAGAGTTCGATGCTCCAGCACTAGGATGTCCAAACCAGAAAATAATCTATCAAGTTGACTTTGAAACCTTTTTTGGACCCTCAGAAATAGCTCTTGATTCAGAATCTCGAACAAGACAAACCTCATCCTCCGAAGATGCAGTCTCTCAAAATGTTTCAGGTCCAACTCCCATCCTTCCTCTATTTGATTTTGAAAAATTTCAACCTTCTCAAGTTGAGGGGGATAATGGTTAACCTTCCATTGAATCAAATGTTGATAGATTCCAAGATGCAGCTGCTGAATTCGAATCTAATCCTATCAACAACGATGATGATCCAAATTTCTTTGATTTTCCATCTGATGATGACATTAATCTCTCCGGTTCATAAGTTCAGGGGAGCATCATCCACAAGTTCAAACTATTTAGCGGGAGTAACACAACCCCATTGTTGATATAGGATCATCTGCTGCTCAAGAACTTCTGAGACTACATGTCAAGACTATGGATCATCCTCCGAACCAAGTTATAGGAAATCTAAATGTCGGTGTAACAAACTTGATCTGCCACAATTGTTCAAAATGAATGTCATTTTTTGGCATTTATCTCAAGGGTTGAACCTAAATCCATCAAAGAAGCATTAGAACATACTGAGTGGATTATAGCCATGCAGGAAGAATAGGCAGAATTCGACATAAATGAAGTATGGACTTTTGTCCCTCCTCCTCAAAATCATCCCATTGTTAGTACTAGATGGGTATTTCAGAACAAATTAGACGATGCAGGAGTTATTATTCGGAATAAAGCAAGATTGGTGGCTGAAAGATTCGCACAGATTAAAGGGATTGACTATAATGAGACCTTTGCTCATGTTGCCCGTCTTGAAGCTATCAAAATTTTTCTTACTTATGTTGCTCACTAAGGCTTTTAAGGTTTACCAAATGGATGTTAAAAGTCTGTTTTTTAAATGGTTAACTTGATACTGAATTGTATATTCAATAGCCTTTCGGTTTTGTCAATCTCTCATATCCGAACTACTGCTACAAACTACGAAAAGCAGTTTATGGCCTCAAGCAAACTCCTTGCGAATGGTACGAGACCCTCACAAACTTTCTCAAGAGCTCAGGTTTACAAAGAGGTATTCTTGATCCTACTTTTTTCCGAAGGTCAAATGGAAAACATCTCATGCTTTTCCAAATTTATGTGATCATTTTTGGATCCACCGATTTATCAATGGTTGCTGACTTTGCTAAGTTAATGGTCAGTAGATTTCAAATGAGTATGAATCATGAATTAAGCTTCTTCCTTGGTCTCCAAGTCAAACAAAATAACATAGGAATTTTCATTCACCAAGAGAAGTACGTTTCAGAACTCCTCAAGAGCTTTTCGGACCCCTTAGGTGTAGGAGTTGATGAAAAGAAGTATAGAGGAATGATTGGATCCCTACTCTATCTCACAGCAAGCCGTTCGGACATCATGTTTTCAACATGTTTGTGTGCTAGATTTCAAGGCAATCCTAAGATGTCTCATCTTTTGGCCGTAAAACAAATATTCTGATACCTAAAAGGTACAAAGAATCTCGGAATCTGGTACCCAGCAAATGCGAGTTTCCTTCTTCAAGAATACTCTGATTCAAACTATGGTGGTCTTCAATTGGACAAAAAAAGCACATTTGGTGGTTATCAGTTTTTAGGAGGTCGATTGGTCAGCTGCTCATCTAAGAAACAGAACTGTATTGCGCTTTCAACAACCGAAGTGGAATACATTTCTCTTGCTAGTTGCACATCTCAAGTTTTCTGGATGAAATCTCAGCTCCTGGATTATGGTTACCAGTTTCAACAAATTCCAATCTACTGTGATTCTCAAAGTGTCATTGCTATCTCACACAATCCAATTCACTCTATAACGAAGCACATCGACATACGGTACAATTTTATTAAAGACCATGTTTTAAGTGGTTTTTTGTTCAATTTGATGATGAAATTGCTGATGTCTTTACTAAGGCGTTATACGAAACAAAATTCAATGGTTTATTGAGCAAAATGGGTATGATGATGCATGATCCTCAGTTCTTTCAAAAGGCTTGCACTCTCTGATGGCAACATCAGAAAGAAAATTAGTTCCAAACCAAAATTCTTTCTCTCAGAACTATTGCCTCTCAAAATAAATAGGATCATTTTACATGTCATTTTCTCTAATCACCTCTTGGAGTTTTAAGTTGTATAGATCATCCTACAAGATGATGTTCATGACTAATATAGTCAGATTAGTACCACTCTCACCTCGGAAATTACTTCATAAAGATCATCCCAGAATTCAAGTCCAGAACGGTACTGAACTCAGTTCACTCTGGAAGTTTTTCAAAGTCCACTCCGGAAGCTTTTCTAATTTCACTTCGAAATTCTTTTAAACTTCACTCTGTAACTTTTCAAACTTTCATCCCGGAACATTTATAAACTCATTCCGGAATCTCATAATTTTTTTTCCGGAACTTCACTAACATTTCACTCCGGATTATCGACACCGGAATTTTTCAAAAATTCACTCCGGACCATTTTTAACTCCAATGCTTCATTCCAGAACCTGTATCAACAATATTTCATGTTTAGAAATCTCCAATTTTTCATCCCGGGCTCTTCATGTAAAAAAGGCATCATTTTCAAAAACATTCTACAACCCTCAGATCCTGAAATCAAAAGACATGATGAAGTCCAAAAGGTTTTAAGACGAAACATTTTCCTTAACGATCACTTTTAACTGATGGTTATCTTTTCTCCTCGAAACTCGCTACACATCTCCAAAAGGCGCACATCATGTCACAAACGGCAGTTTCCATTTCTCACCACTAATCAGGTTTGCTTTAGTCTCTCCAGGTCACGTCTGTACCATTTTGGGCAAAACATTTAATTCGATCTGTTTCCTTATCCGAATATCATCATTACTTTTCAACCCGACCCACCTTTTTCTTTAACCTATAAAAGCCCTTCGAAATCTCTTTTACCCATTATGCTCTCTAAAACTTCATATTCCTTCTTTTCTCTCACCTTTTCTTCAAGCATTCAAGCTTTTTCAACAACGGCGTCTTTATCTCCCACCAAAACAACTCAAATTGCTCCTAAATACCCTAAACCTGTTATGTAGAAGAAATCATCATCTTCCATGTCTACATAACCCTTTCTCAGGGATACCACTTAACTCTTCTCACTGGATCCAAACGACTATGATGAAATGATTAAAGTGATGGTTGAGTTCATTGATCTTCATCTAATCTCTGTACCACACCCGAAGGTTCCCAACCCACCAATCCCTCTTCGTTTTCTTCACACGACTTTTGAGCACATCAAGATCGACAACGACGTTCTTGAAACAAAAATTACAAGAGATAGAATTGTGCCCATTCATAAATCGACATTATTAAAGGTGATTAGAGTTGAAGAAAACCCAGAAAACTTCACAGTTCAAGAACCGACGACCGAAGAGTTTCAATCATTTCTAAACCACATTGGGTATAATGAAGAATACAAAGCAAAGAAGTTTAAGAAGTCGGTTGTATTAGGGTTATGGACTGTTCTCATGCACTTCATTGTTCAAGGACTGTTGGGTAAACATGGCAGAACGGACTCTCTAAGCAAGTATTGGTTATATGTAGTTTACAACATCTTTTCGGGGAAGACTAATGCGATTGATCTCACTGAAGTGCTATGGCAAGACTTTTGGAAGTTTGCCATCAATCGCAAGCCACATGAGATTTCAAGCCCTTGATTTTGGGCTCTTACCATTCAACAATTATACAAAGAACACAAAGAGCCCATTCCTATCAGTATCATTCCGGAAGAGGTATTTCTCACTTTCGAAACTATTAAATCATATCGTCTTCTAGACCAAAAGTCTTTCGTACCTATTAGGCGTTTACCGGAACACATGCTAGCCCTAATTTTTTATAAGTCCAATCATTTGAAATACCACTTACAAACTTCGATTGTGTATAGCCCTACACAATCTACCCATGTCTCTGTTGAGCCCTTCTCGGATAAGGGAAAGGCAGTTCCATCTGAAGGCAAGAACAAGAAATCTACCAAGCGAAAATCCGATTCCTTAAAGCCCAATGCCAAAAAGAGATCTAAAGTCAGTTCCTCCTCTTAACAGGAAGGAGCCAAGGAAATTTTAGCTGACTCTGGCCACCCTTTCCCCTCCTACCCACTGTTTCGAGGTACCCTCGGAAGTTTCAAAAACACAATCACACACTCACGGGGAGTCTCCACACAATCCACTCTCACCTTCCCAACAAGGTGATGTCGGTGTTGATGATAGTTCCTTGCTCCTGTAACAAACCCACTTTTAACATTTGCTATCCCAAATTCTTCTAAACAAGCACAGCCCGAAACCACTATTCCAGACCCTAAGCATTCCGAGGATGGAGTAGTCCCTCCAACCTCCGATGCCTCAAATGGTTTGATACCCGGTAAGGGTACAGGACGACCAAAAGTTAATGATCCACTTTAGGAAGATTATGTTTACAGGGCACATTTGAGGCATCATGAACTCACAGGGTCCCAAGATGAAGCGATTCTCATCTCGATACAAAACAGGGCTATACAAAGCAACTTGCCATTTGTTGCTCCTTCTGACGAAATCACCGATTTGAACTACACTTCCGGAGAAACTACCGGGACTCATCATGATTCTATGCACTTTGATCCTAACAAATAACTCTCAAAAGAAATGATTTTTGATGATGACAATGCCTCTGTTGCTGATACTCTTGCCCCACCGTCTGTCTGCTTTCAATCCAAACCATCTCCATCAAAATCACAAATTGATTTCGAACTCTCATCCTCCTCTTCTGAACCCATAGATAAAGAAATTCAAATCAAAGATCTTGATCAAGGTAATACTGGTGTTGCAATTGACTACACTCTGAAACCTCAAGATGATGCTACCACGATGCGTGCTCCTTCCGAACCACAAGTGAATCCGGAACTCAACAAAGCCAAGCCTCAAGATTCTACTTCGGATACCGGATATTCCGTTGGGAACTATATTGATCCATTTGTTCTACTGGATATTCAAACAAATGTCTCGGACACCATGAAAAAGGTTGATGCCCTGGATACCTCTGTGGACGGACTCAACTCAAAGCTTGATGTAAAAGTCTTCGGACTGGATTCCAAGCTTAATGCCATTATCCAAGCATTATCCGAAACCAAAAAATCAGGACCCACAATTGCAGAACGAGAAGATCAGCTGGATCAACTTATTTCTTTGAGGCACTAGCACACGATAGAGGAAGTGGAGAAGAAATACGATGCAAGTGTCAATCACTACCTTGACAGCATCACCACCATGCTTAAAGTTCATGACTATATGCTCAATACATCAAATAAGCTCATCAAGCAAACCCACATCTGCCACCGAAAGCAAATCCAACGTTTGGAGAAGGAGATTCGGAAGAAGTATGAAATGAACTTGATCATCCAACAAGTGCTTATCAAACTTCTCATAGAAACATAGAACATTGTTGATGTTCCAAACAATAAATTTGATGAAATGCTCTCGATCCTCAGCAAATTCAATTATATTAAAGCACAAGCTCCAACTGCCGAAGCTTATGATACCCTCACTCTTCAAATCAACACCAACTTTCAGAAAGTTTTTGACCCCTTCTTAGTGTTGGATAAGGTGTCTAAGTCCATAACTATTTCTGGTATGTACTTGACCCGACCCGGCATGGTCCATTTGAGTTGCATGGCACCATGCAATTGGATAGACTAAATGAGAGAAATAACACTTGGAGATTATTAATATATTATAAGTTCTAATATATTAATAATATTATTTGATTAGTTTGATCAAGAATTAATTTAGAATTAATTATGTGATCAAAAGATAACTAATTAAATATATGGGTTGATTATGTAAATCATCCATATCTTGTATAGTGGGCTAAGAGGCTCCATGGATTATCAAGTTGGGTTCCACCCATAGGATGCTCCATGGGAGTTACAAACCCATGGGTCATGGAAATGAAGAGTCATGACACATTAGGGTTTAACCCTAGATGTGTCAACACTATATAAGAAACATATTCTCCACCAAAATCGGCTACACTAAGAAACAAGAGGGCTTGGCCGATTTTTGAGAAGTGTGTGTTCTCTCATAAGTTCTTCCAAGAGCATTTGGTGTTGTGTGAAGCATTTGAGGCATCACACTTGGGGTGCTAGGCTCACAAGGTTTCAAGGAACACAAACAACAACAAGGTAAGTTATTCTATCTACTATTCAAGTTAAAATTGTTCCCCATGTATGCTAGATAGGAATATAACCTTGGAATTCAACTTTGCATGATAATTAGACAAACATAGATCCAAGGTTATTAGGGTTGCATGTACACTTAGGAAGTGTTAGAATGCTCAAAAACCCATCAGTGGTATCAGAGCCTAGGCTTGCTTGTTTTTTATTTGTGCTTAAAAGTTGAAAAAAAGTCGAAAATCTTGTTGTCTGCGAGTGGACTCGTCGAGTCTATAGGGGGGACTCGTCGAGTTCATGTGTATCTTCAACCAACTCGGCGAGTGAGTTCATGCACTCGGCGAGTAGGGTCGACTGATTGCAGAATTTCGATTTAGTTGCTGGAAATGAATTAGAAACATTACCCTAAACTGTTTTGGTAATTGAAAACTTGTTTTTGGTGGTGTAATGTCTTTGCTAATTCATTTACAACAACTAGTTATCAAAATTACAAAGTTTTAAGTGTAATTTATGAATGTGTTCATATTCATGTTCTTGTTCTTATGATGTTTTAGATGATCATAGGAATTATTTGTAACCTATGTGGTAGATTAATTCTTGATCATAATGTGTTTTAATTGAGTCCATAACTTGTCCTCAAGTTATGGAAAACCAAGAGTCACACTTGAATTAAAACCATTAAAACAAACACAAGAGTTAGAAAAATGAAGAGTCTTCATTTTATTACTCTATTAAACTCATAAGTTACAAGAAATGAAAAGTTTTGAAAGTTACAAAACTTGCCCTCAAGTTTTGGAACAAGTAAAGTTAAGTTAAAACTTTAAGTTCCAACCCCTAGAATTTTAAAAGTTAAAATTCAACCCTTATACTTATATTATGATGATTTAATAATTATATATATATATATATATATATATATATATATATATATATATATATATATATATATGTATGTATAAGAATAAAGTCGTCTTACCGCTAGTACGCCTCATTCACGAAGCCGGTCTATAAGGTGGGTATAAGGTTGTTGCCTATAAAATGGTGACTTAATGGGTGTCTACTCTCACCCACCGCTTGCTTGACTGGTGGAGGGTCGTTAGCCGAACGGGTAAGATAAGGACTTATAAACTCTCATTCAAAGTATGATGAATATTATAAAGTAACTAAATGTTTTATTAAATTCCCAATCTTAGTTACTTTAGGAAAATGTGAATAAGGTGCTAATCCATGAAATTACACTTTACACTCTGTCTAAGTCGTTGGTGGAGCGTGTGTGGTTAACCGGCACACTAACTTGGACTTAACAAGGTAGGTAAAGGGTGACTTAAGGTTTATTATAGTATCGGTGGAGCGTGTGTGGTTTACCGGCACATCGATTGAGTGATAAACTTTAAGGGTACCAAGTGATTTGCATGGTTACTTCACACCTCGTTTTGTGATCCTCGGTATCCCAGTCACAAAACTTGGAGGGCACTCTCAAGATTGAAACATGCCTTGAAAAGTTCATTGAATCTTAAAGAATCTAGGAATTTCTAAGAACCAATTATAAAACCTAATATCTAATATTTCGGTTTTCGTGGTGGAAATTGGTGAATCGTCATTCACCTACCTTTCAAATATGGTATAGCTTAGATTACGGCATACCTCTTCTAAGTTATATTATATTGTGATTGGATCCTAGCCTTAATATTACATTTGGGTGTTTTATTAAGGACTCTCTTAAATCTATACTAAACTTGTTCTCCTCTTTCAGATGTCTTCAAATAATGCTTCTGGCTCGAATCCTAATGGCTCCTTTACTCTTATGAGTTTGTGTGGGAAAGTCACCTTTGATGGATCCAACTTCAATGAATGGATCAGAAACATCAGGATGATTACCCGCTACGAGGACAAAGAATATGTCCTTGACAAGGAGCTTAAGGAGTTTGATGAGACCACTGCAACTCCTCAGGAGATCGCTGACTTTCAGGCACATAAAAAGGGATGCTACGAAAGTAGCATGCATCATGATGGCCACAATGACAGTAGAACTCCAAAAGTCCTATGAGGATTTCTACCCTTATTAAATGCACCAAGATTTGATGGAAAGATACCATCAAAGTGCACGACAAGAGAGGTACGAAATCATCTGCTCCATGATAACAACCATGATGAAGGACGGGGATTCCGTCACGAGCCACATGCAAAAAATGCAAAGGTATGTGGATCGATTGCTGAAGCTTAATGTGAACTTCCCGGAGGAGCTTGCAATAGATATAATTTTGCGCTCCTTACCATCGTGCTATGATCAATTCCGCATGACATATCACATGAATAAGGAAGAGGTCACACTCAGCAAACTTCAGGGACTTCTCAAGACTGCAGAATCAGGTCTTAAGGGGAAGTCGGTTGCTATCACTCCTACTCCAAACTCAACTCTGGTTTTGGCAATCGGGAAAAGTCGAGGGAGGAAGAGAAAGAGATCTTCGAAGGGTACCAAGGCTCGGACCCTTGATGGCTCTTCTTCAGGTGGAACCAAGAAAGGTTTCATTACTCCTTCTTCTTATAACAGCCCGGAATTTCAGGTATTGCTTTAAAACTATTTTTGGGGCATTTTTGGAAGGGACTCGGCGAGTTGGAGCCAGACTCGCCGAGTAGGGCCACAGACTGGATCGCAGGTTCGCGACTGGACTCGACGAGTCTATTATAGACTCGACGAGTCTATTATAGACTCGACGAGTCTACGCTGTTCAGTAGAAACCCTAGCCGTTTGGTTTTGGATCGTATATAACGCCCCATATGCCGTCATTGTCCGTCTTTTAGCCGATTGAGAAGAACCCTAAGCGTTTGTGGACATCTAGAGCAAGATTAGAGGCTATTGGAACCTTGAAGAATTTGTTAGGCAAGAAGAGGAAGGGGTTTTGGCCAAAGGAAGATCAAGGGGATCGAGTTCTGAGGTTTGGGGACACAGAGAGTACGTTTTTCAGGTAATACTTCGGATCATTCCTGTTATTTTGATGTGTACACGGATTTAGGGTTTATGAAACCCATTTGGAGATTAGATGGATTATTATGTGGTTACCCAAACGTTTATACCCCAGTAATAGGATGTTTAGAGGTCCAGAAAGTCCCATGATTGTGTATTTCGGGACCATACGTATTTCAGGAAGCAGTTGATCGACTGCATGGCATGGACTCGCCGAGTCCAATGAACAGACTCGGCGAGTAGCTTGAAGATTCACTGGGACTCGCCGAGTTGTTCTTCAGACTCGGCGAGTGGAGTCGGGGTGGCCCCGCGATTCTTCCACGAGGATCTCGTCGAGTCAAGGGGGATACTCGACGAGTAGAAAGGGAACATCAGGGAAAGTTGGAGAGGACATCTCGACTCGTCGAGTCACCTTTGCACTCGATGAGTCCGGTCCAGTTGACCGTTGACCAGGGTTGACCTGCATATAATTTCTTAGGGTCAGTGGTCTTGAATGATAAGAGTATTAATAAGGGTATATGGTATTATAGGGAGTCTGCAGATCGGTGGATCGAGTGCGAGTGATTTCAAGAGTTGATAGTTTTCATTACCACGAGGTGAGTCTTCTCACTATACTACACCCGGAAGGGTTTGACTATGAGACCGGAAGGTCGGATATGATATGTGTTATTTATGCTATAAATAGAAAGGTAGTTGCTATGCATGCTTTGTGTGTTAATGGGCCGGAAGGCAATATGTTATGTGACAGAAAAGTCAGGTATGATATATGATACATGTGTTTATGTGTTAGAGTAATTGTATTATGTGCTGTATATGTTTATGGGCCGGAAGGCAATACATTATGGGCCGGAAGGCGATATGTTACGGGCCGGAAGGCAATATGTTATGGGCCGGAAGGCGATTATTTTACGGGCCGGAAGGCGAAGTGTTGTGGACCGGAAGGTCAGGGCCTGGAAGGGCATATATGTGTAAGTTGTACACTGGGGAACTCACTAAGCATTTATGCTTACAAGTTGTTATGTATGTGTTTCAGGTACTAGCGAGGACCGTGGGAAGGCGCCGGCATGATGCATACACACTGCTGCTATTTGAGATCTTGGGGATTTTATATATGTATTTGATATGAAACATGGAATAAATACTATTGGTTGAATGAAATCACTTTATTTTAAATGAAAATTTTATTTGAAAATTTGCGTTGTTACACTTCTGACCCAAAAGAGGCTGAATGCTTCTATTGCCATGAAAAAGCTCATTGGAAGCGGAACTGCCCAAAGTACCAGCAGGATGTGAAGGATGGGAAAGTCAAACCCAACCATGCAGGTATTTACACTATCATTTCTAATAACTCACCCCATTCGAAATCTTGGGTCCTTGATACCGGTTGTGGTATTCATATTTGTTGTGACTTGCAGGGACTAAGAAGAAGTGAGGATGTGTAGCAAGGAAGAATAAACTTGATCATGGGGAACAGGAAAGCTTCACCTGTCACCAAGATAGGAGTTTATACTTTATCGCTAAGTAGTGGGTTTATTTTAGATTTAAATAAGTGTTGTTACTCACCAGGAATGGCAAGAAATATTATTTCCTTTCATGCTTTGTACAAACAAGGGTTTACCTTTTCGTTTAATAATGAAGTTGGTTCTATTGATTCTTTCTTTAATAATGTTCTTTATTTTAAAGCATTACCTTGTGATGGTGTGTATGAAGCTGTATCTGTTGTAGATAACTCAGGAAATAATGTTTTGTGTATTGATTCTACTAATAATAATAACCTGGATAAAGCATCATTATGGCATTGTCGTCTTGGACATATAAGCAAGAAACGCATAGGCCAACTCCAAAAGGATGGAGTCTTGGAGTCGTTTGACATAAAGTCAGATGATAATTTCGAATCATGCTTACTTGAAAAAATGACAAAGTCACCCTTCACAGGCTCGTGTGAAAGGGGTGAAGGTTTGTTGGACCTTATACACACGGATGTGTGTGGACCATTCAAACATGCCACAAGGGATGCTAATCGTTATTATTTGACTTTTACTGATGATTATAGTAGATATGGATATGTCTACTTAATCAAGCATAAGTCAGAGACTTTCGAGAAGTTTAAGGAATTTAAACAGGAAGTCGAGAATCAATTGGGCAGGAACATTAAGATGCTTCGATCCGATCGAGGTGGTGAGTATCTTAGTTCAGAGTTCCTCAACTATCTAAGGGAATGTGGGATTGTCTCACAATTGACACCTCCCAGGACACCGCAGTTGAATGGTGTGGCTGAGAGACGTAATCGAACCTTGTTGGACATGGTTCGTTCCATGATGAGTCGAGCTTCGCTACCAATCTCATTCTGGGGGTATGCCTTAGAGACTACCGCCCATATCCTTAATCTAGTCCCTACAAAGAAAGTTGCCAAAACTCCTCACGAGATGTGGACTGGTAAAGTACCTAAACTAGACCACATCAAGATTTGGGGTTGCGAGGCTTTCGTGCGACTCGAGACTCATGATAAGCTCGAACCCCGAAGCGAGAGGTGTATTTTCATCGGCTACCCACAACAATCCTTTGGTTACCTCTTCTACAGACCTAGTGACAATGTGGTCTTTGTAGCAAGAAGAGGAGTCTTTCGAGAAAGAGAGTTTATAAGCCAAGGAGACAGTGGGAGGCAAATTGATCTTGAAGAAATTCAAGAGTCAAGTGGTGAAGGAACTTCAAACTCTAGCCCTCAACTTGAGGAGGAAACTCCTGTTGAGCCAATTGATGAATCTGTACCTCTGAGGCGTTCCACGAGAGTTAGGAGTGCACCTGAGCATTACTATGGATTTCATATTACTGCAGAAGGTGAGTCACTTATTAGTGATGGAACACTAGTAAGTCAAGATGACCCTAACAGCTACGAGGAAGCCATGGCAGGCCCCAAGTCTGCTAAATGGAAAGAGGCTATGGATAGCGAGATACAATCCATGTATGACAATCAAGTTTGGAACTTGGTTGAGAATGTACCAGGTCGAAAGACTGTAGGGTGCAAATGGGTCTTCAAGAAGAAGACCGACATGGATGGTAAAGTACACACTTATAAGGCTAGACTGGTTGCAAAGGGCCTCTCTCAAATTCCTGGAGTGGAATATGATGAGACATTTTCTCCGGTAGCCAAGATTAAGTCTATTCGGGTTCTGTTAGCCATAGCCGCATTTCATGACTATGAAATTTGGCAAATGGATGTCAAAACCGCTTTCCTTAATGGAAAGTTGGCTGAAGATGTTTACATGAGTCAGCCATAGGGTTTTGTCAGCAACGAGTACCCCAATAGAGTGTGTAAGCTTGAGAAATCCATTTATGGGTTAAAGCAAGCACCTTGCAGATGGAATCTTTGCTTTGATGAAAAGGTCAAGGAATTTGGCTTTTCTAGGAGTGAAGATGAATCTTGTGTGTATGTCAAGGCTAGTGGGAGTATAGTTAGCTTCTTGGTATTGTATGTGGATGACATACTACTCATAGGAAACGACATTCCAACCCTGCAGGAAGTAAAGTCCTAGCTTGGAAAGTGTTTCGCTATGAAGGATCTTGGTGAAGCTGCCTATATTTTAGGGATAAGGATCTTGAGAGATCGGAGTAAAAGACTAATTGGACTTAGTCAAAGTACCTACTTGGATAAGGTGCTGAAGAGACTCAGAATGCAAGACTCCAAGAAAAGAGAGTTGCCCATCCAGAGTAACGCCAAACTGAGTAAGACACAAAGCCCTAGCACTGAGGCTGAGATAGCACAAATGAGTCGAGTACCTTATGCTTCGGCTGTAGGATCGACCATGTATGCTATGACGTGTACTCGACCTGATGTAGCTTTTGCCCTGAGCATGGTTAGCAGGTTTCAGGGGAACCCTGGCAAGTCACACTGGACTACGGTAAAGAATATTCTCAAGTACCTACGAAGGACTAAGGACTGGGTCCTTACCCTCGGTGGGAGTGATGACTTGAGAGTTGTAGGGTATAGTGATGCTAGCTTCCAGACTGATAGGGATAACTTCTGCTCTCATTCGGGCTGGGTCTTTACCCTAAATGGAGGAGCAATTTCTTGGAAGAGTTCCAAGCAAGAGACAGTGGCAGATTCTACTTGTGAATCAGAGTATATTGCAGCTAGCGAGGCGGCAAAGGAGGCGTTATGGCTGAGGAACTTCATTGGAGACCTTGGAGTTATACCAGCTATTAAAGAGCCAATGGAAATTTTCTGTGATAGTGAAAGTGCTATTGCCTTAGCCAAGGAACCAAGGGATCACGGGAGATCCAGACACATCGACAGAAAATACCATTTCATCAGACATCGGATCGAAGAAGGACTCCTCGTGGAAAAGAGGGTATCATCAGATGAGAATCCGGCAGATCCCCTCACGAAGGGACTGACTCGGGTTAAGCATCTCCAGCATGCTCGGAGCATAGGGCTGAAGGATGATATTAGATTTAGTAGTTAGATAACCTCGAAATTTGTAAAGTGTAATTGACATCTGATGATGAATAAAAGTGTTTTATTTATGAGTAAAGTGTTGCTATCTCTTGTCGATCGTTTACTATATTTCTTTTGCATGTTTTGACTTCCAGAATAATTTTTGTTTGGTATAACATATTATTCAAACCTCCACAGTCGGTCATATGTTGGAAGTAGGTATGAATCAAGACTATCATGTTTGGTTGTAGAGGTCTTGGACAAGGCTACAGCAATCATGAGTGCTCATAAGTTCTGAGCATTGGACTCAACCCACGCTCACTGGAATCACTTCATGGAATTCTATCTCGAGTGATCGTGAGATGGTAATATTGTATAAGTCTTCAAACCTAGAGATATGATTTGTTACTTACAAGTTGGTTATGCATTGATTGTACGAAAAACGCATTGGTAACTCGATGTTATAAATCGCGCTCTTGTGTGTAATTCAATGAGTGGTAGAACAAACATATGAGTCGAAGTTTATCTGTTCCTTCTTGGATTAGAAGCTGATATCTGGGCCCCTCGATGATTTTGTTTTGACCTATGTGTCGGGCCCGGTCAGAACTAAACTGATGTGTTCAATGAAGTTCTTTGTCAAACAAATCGGAAATCGGGAAACAAACTGTTGGACAATAAGTAAGACATTGTTCCGTGTATTTTTCCGACTGATATCTAGAACAGAGGATTATATGATCACTTATCTTAAATGGCATACCATCATCTTCTCAGTTCCGAGAAACCTTGTAAAGAGCTACGATTGCCGATCGGTTCCTGAAGTCATACTTGCAGTAATAGTTATTAGACTTATCCAAGTGGGAGACTGTTGGATAAGGTGTCTAAGTCCATAACTATTTCTGGTATGTACTTGACCCGATCCGGCATGGTCCATTTGGGTTGCATGGCACCATGCAATTGGATAGACTAAATGAGAGAAATAACACTTGGAGATTATTAATATATTATAAGTTCTAATATATTAATAATATTATTTGATTAGTTTGATCAAGAATTAATTTAGAATTAATTATGTGATCAAAAGATAACTAATTAAATATATGGGTTGATTATGTAAATCATCCATATCTTGTATGATGGGCTAAGAGGCTCCATGGATTATCAAGTTGGGTTCCACCCATAGGATGCTCCATGGGAGTTACAAACCCATGGGTCATGGAAATGAAGAGTCATGACACATTAGGGTTTAACCCTAGATGTGTCAACACTATATAAGAAACATATTCTCCACCAAAATCGGCTACACTAAGAAACACGAGGGCTTAGCCGATTTTTGAGAAGTGTGTGTTCTCTCATAAGTTCTTCCAAGAGCATTTGGTGTTGTGTGAAGCATTTGAGGCAACACACTTGGGGTGCTAGGCTCACAAGGTTTCAAGGAACACAAACAACAACAAGGTAAGTTATTCTATCTACTATTCAAGTTAAAATTGTTCCCCATGTATGCTAGATAGGAATATAACCTTGGAATTCAACTTTGCATGATAATTAGACAAACATAGATCCAAGGTTATTAGGGTTGCATGTACACTTAGGAAGTGTTAGAATGCTCAAAAACCCATCACTTAGAACTTCAAGAGTCTTCTTCGATTGCACCGATCACAAGATTCTCAAATGCAAGAGGGGTAGAAGGACCAAGCTGGAAACCTGTCTCAAAATTCCAACTCGGAGATGAAAATTATGATGATGATGTCCAACTTCTTTCGAATGATGATGATGATGATGATGATGATGATAGTGATGAAGAGGATCTATATGTAAGGAATAGAGTAGTAGGACTTCCAGCTCCATGGAAGTATCCTGCTAAAGTGTTGACAGAAGAAGAGAGGAGAATATGGTTAGCAGTGAATTGGCCATCCACTCTGGCTGACGTATTAAAGAGAAGTATAGAAGAGGCTAAGGTAAAAAGCAAATTAACTGCTAATGCCTTCCGAGCCACTACATCGATGTTGCCTCCGGTCTCTCCTCCCAAAATAGCTCTAACTGATGAGAGTTCTCCGCTCCGGAAGCCCGATGATATTCCGGAAGATCCCCTTCCTTCCTCTCCTCCAAATCTATCAATTGATGAAAACATGCAATCTCTCCTTTCCTTCCTCAACAAAAAATAGGACCAGGGTAAGAAGCCCGTCTCTGAAGCTCAACAAATTCACCACTTCATATTCCCTCCAAATAAAAAATTAGGCTAGTCCCAAGAAGAAATTAATCAGGCACTTGAGAAAGTATTCAAATTCAAGCTCTACAAGATAACCCTAATCTGATGCTGGGGCTCTCACCTCTCTACTATGAACGGATTATCCATGATCTGGATATAGTACTATTTATGTACTATGATATCCCCAAAAACGATTCAGACCAACTTGATCTACCACTATCTCCTTACAGTAAGTACTACACCAAGTTTTCCCCCTTGAATCCGAATGATGATCCTCAATTGATCATCTGAACCGAGTGTGAACGACTGAAGACCTTTTATTCAAAGAATGCTCTTCCCCAAAAGGAAGTGTGGTCTAGAAAAAGGATCACCAAAATCTCAGGGTGTGCAAGGAATGTTCTAACCAAGTTTTATCTAAATTGTGTGTTGTTTTGCTACTACATCCTCCGGAATAAACCAACCCCATACACCTTCACTGAGGCTGATTTTCCTGCTATTAATCCAAACAACATCCTAACCATTACTGCTCATTTCCGAAACCATCAAGATATTGATCTTAGCATGGGAGGCTATCATAATGCCTTAAGTTTTCTTAAGGATTATGTGGTGGAATTTTTCCGATGCAACTATGATTTGGCATATCTGTTAAGAACCAAAAACCACTTAGCCAAAATCGACTTTGTTATGCCAGAAGCTGAGTTGCTGGCTGAAGGACCCATTGATGAACCAATACTAGGGTATGTTTACAAACAACGAAAGTCAAACAAAAAGGACTTATTCCAAGTCCTCGACAAACACCTAGTTCCAACTAAATTCCTTGAAAAATTCATTAGTCGTGCATCCAAGTCTGAAGCTCCTGATCATGTCAAGGACTAGTTTGCGAGTCAGCTACAATGGTACATTGAAGTCAGAGAATGGTTGTATCGAGCATATGTTTTCATCAGAGAAGAAGCTAATTGAGTTGATCTAATTGCTACATTCCCTTAGGGGGGATTGTTAGTACCTGAAAGTGAACCTCTATCAATCACCCAACAAGTTCCGAGATCAGTCTTATTTCCAAAGTGAAAGATGTTCTGGAGTCGATGGAGAAAAAGAATTGGCATCAGGAGTAAAATATCATGGTGCGAAGTAGAAGAAGTCCGAGATGGTGAATATGTTCCGAAGCAGTTTGTCTGTCAGCATTAATTAGTTTTGTCATCTAGTTTGATGTACCGTATCATAGAAGTTAGTATCTTTTGTCAACTTAGATAATCAGAGTGTCAGGAGTAACTCTACAATCCGTTTCTATTTATGTTTTTGGTTAGTATGATCTAAATTGTTCTCCTATTTAGGGAGCATTGAATGACAAAACAAAATGATGGATTGCTTCACCAAAGATAGATATTTTCACATTTATTTCACTTACATCTTTCTTTCAAATCACATCTTTCAAACATTCTTCTTGTTCATTTATCTTCTTTACCTAGACCATTAACTACTAGTCTTATTTATGAATTGAATACATTGTTGAATCTTTAACTTCATGTATTGATTGGTCATACCAAACTTGACTGGAACATTTGTTTAATAGCAGACATTGATCTTAAGCATTAACTCAAGGTTTGAGTTTTCAAACCTTGTCCCTGCGCAATCAGATCCTTGTTCTCACAAATTCCACATACCAATTTCATGAACGGTGTATCGTGTGCAAGGTATTGGAGCTTGATTTTGATGGAAGTGTATGAGAAAGAGGGAATTTTGGTACCATCTGAATACTCCAATACTAGTTACTAATGATCCAATTTAGTTTCCAACTATGGCTCGAATTCCCAATGCCATGTTATGAAGAGTAGATCCTGCTCATCCAAGTCTTATTCACTACTTGATAACTATTAACCCAGATGTTGACGTTGGGTTTTATTACCAAAAGGGCAGAAGGCACGTCAAAGGTTGTTAAAGTCTCTAAGAAAGCAAAGATGTATGAACAACATATATATGTTCACGTGCAAGTAGAGAAGAATGTAACAAAATATGTTTAAGAAAATGTTGAAAAGTAAATTCCCAAGGAGGTTGTTCCATTTAAGACAAGTATTATGAAATGAACCAAGAAGCCAGATCATTGACCTCGCCATCCTCCCGAACCACCGATCACTTAAGAAGCTTCTAATGAGCCATTTTCTTCACCAAAAGAGGGATCTATTTCGAAGGGGATAAGGAAAAATCACAAACCCCAACTTAACAGAAGGGTTGTACGTATTTGTGATGTTCATGTTCTAGTATCACCAGCTTCGAAGAAATGCAAAGCTCGTGAAGTAGTCAAAAATATTAAGAAGAAGAAGAGGAAACAACTTGTTGATCCACTTGACGAAGTTGTTGCTGAAACTGCTTTGAAAAGTGGAAGCGAAAGATCACTGATTCATCATGATATTGGATTGCGCTTTAAGACACCTCAAAGGTACTCTCCAGTTAAGTCAAATTTGGAGGAGAATTGAAGTCTTGATGGCCATGTACACGGATATCATATGGATACAATCACTAATTTGAGTGAATTTCCATCTACTACTGTCTCTATGATGGCATATGTCATACCACACAAGGTTTCGGGATTGAGTCCATTACGGAGGACATTCTCACCTTAGGCATCCCTGTGTACATATCTTATATGGACACAAATATCACTATGGGTGAAGGGATGATGGAAAATGATGTGTTTGGTATATGTTTTGCTCAAACCTCTACTGTTAATACCTCACTTATTCTATCTTCTACCATCGCAACCACCTTCATTGATACTTTTACTTCTTTACCACCATTCTCTTCTCCAACCCCATATTCATTACCTTCTTATACCATTTCACCAATGTTTTCCAATATCATGCAACAACCAATTAAATCACTTTTCTCTTCCCAGTCCACTGAAGGAGAAAAAACAGTTCAAGAAGATAAAACGGATGATGATGATATTATAGTATCTTTTACAGAAATTCTGTTTGATCCTGAGGAAGATAATATACCTGATAACATGCTCAAGTTAGGGAAACAATTCAAAAATCTCAATCATAAGCTAAATTTTTTGTTACAAATTCAGGCTGATACAGGAGGTCGAAACTCAGTTTCTGGAGTGGAAGTGGATATTTTTCTCAAGTCACAAGAGCATCGTCTCAAGATTGCTATGGAACAAATTCAGAAACAACATGTTGTGCGTTTAAAGCATCATGTTCAAAATTTCCAATATGAGGTGACAAAGCTTTGTGATGTTGCAAAAGAACGTTATGAAATTTTTGTTGAGCAAGTCAAGAAGGTGGAGGATTCTGTAAATCTTAAAGTGGAAGAGCTTAAGTATGAGATAAGGATGGAAGTGTAAAAGATAGAAAAAAATTACTCTATTCTTCATGGAAAGGTTGATGCCATTGTTGAGGCCATAAAGAAGCTTGTGGAGTATAACACTTTATTTTCAACCAAGCTCGAAGCCACAACAAAAACAGATTCTAAGGTGTTTGAAAAGATGGAGGAGTTTCTAGGAAGCTTAAAAGAATATTTTTCGAAGCTTGATCTTTCTCAACAATCAGCTGTCTCTCAGGAGTCTATCTCGAAGTTGATTTCTTCTATCGAATCCAACATAAAGACTAAGATTGAACCCATTATGATGTTGGTACTTTTATTGCCAACGAATTCCCTAGCTATGAAACATGTGGTGCAAGGGGGGATGGGGGTTGGATCTTTGAAAGATCCTGATCAAGCAAAAGTTGTAGGGAAGGTGATGTCAACTCAAATTCCCACATCACTTCCTATTTCTCTAATAACCACTTCTACTACAACAACTTCGAGACCAATAACAAAAGGCATTTTCATTACAAAAAGTGTTGGGGGATCAAGTTCAAGTTTGAAACCACCTCCTACAAAATATAATAAAGGTGATAAAGGGTAGGGTATTGAGGTTAATCCTTCTAAGGAAAAAAAGAAGAAAAGTTTAGAGAATGAAATTGAAAGGCAACGTCAGACCAAAAACATTATGAGACAACGAAAAAGTGATCCATCATGTTTAAATAAGGGTGATCCCAGTAAACATTGGTGTTATGAAACAATCGAGCAAGTCATTCCATCAGGAAAGATGCATGATTTTGGAAATTTTCCAAAGAAAAGTTATGAGATCAAAAACTTTAACTTTAACCAACTAGATTTTCCAACAAATCACATGATGTTTATCTCTGCTCAGTATCAGTTGGTTGATAGGTTCGAAGACAAAGATGAGTATACGATATTGAAGATAAGATTGCATGTTGTTTTACGAAAGAAGGAAGAGGAAGTTCTCTTCGGTTAAAATCATCAAAGTGTTGAGCATTTCAAGAGAAAGTTCGTTCAAAGGTTTGCTACGGAATTTTCGCTTTTATGTGGTCAGAGCGAATAATGTAGCTTGTGACTTCTCGGTTGCAGACTTCCCTCTAATAAACCTAAATGATGTTATCAATGTCGCGAAGATTTTAAGGACTGTTGATGTGTCGGAGCTTCATGAAAACAACAAAGATGATTTCTTGATTAGGTTTAGTCATATCAAATTATTCATAGATAACTACTGTGATTGCTTGGTAGTGACATATATCGAACTTGAAATGGCAGTGAATGGAACTTCAAAGGTTCCACAATCAATACTTAAGGGGCAGGTTAGTCTTAAAGACTATGTTGATGGGGAGATTGCTCATAAACCTTTAGGAGTTGTTTTTCTCAGAAAGAACAAGAATGGAAAGATTACCAAATATCTATTTCGAGTTTATGATGTGAAGAGGTACATGAACTCTCAGTATACAAGCTTTTTGGTTTGTCTTGGTATATGGAGGTTCTACGAGTACTTCACCAGGCCATGAAGATGATGATGACATAAGTTCGACACTTCTCAATAAGGGGGAGATTTTAAGGTTCAAAATATGTAGTGACGTGTCGAGGTACATTTAGGCCTGGGTAGTGTCGATGTCGAAGTCATGTACTTTGAATGTACGCGTTACATAAGGCATTTTTAGAGGTTAAAGCTCAAAAATTTAGTCCTTCTGTATTTTTTGTACGCGTCTGTATCACCCTATAAATAGGGTAAGTATAGGAGTCAAGAGTAAGCTTTTGAGCTTTTGTGCTTTTACTCTCTCGTATTCTTGTTCTTGTTCAGATGGTATAATCGAGCCAAATGAAATTTATTTACAATTGTGTTCATTACGCATTCTGTTCTTGATTTCGTTCTTAATGCTCGATTCAAAGGAACTACATTATACCATTCTAGCTAACCACATAACCCAAGAATTGTATTTATCTGATTCAAAAGTCACCCATGGAGAGCTTTGCGTAAAGCTTCTCCTTTATTAGGACTTTTCGTACCTCTCGAAGGTGTTTACCATGATCTTGCTCGTTCTTGGAGTAAATCATGATGTAATTAATGAACACTATCACGGATTTATCGAGGAAAGGCTTAAAATCTAGATGCATCAAATCTATGAATACGGATGGAGCATTTGTTAGTCAAAATGGCATAACAAAAAATTCGTAGTGTCCATACTTGTTCCAAATGCTATCTTATCAACATCTTGTTCTCTTACTTTCAGTTGATGATAGTCTGACCTAAGATCAATCTTTGAAAAGTAGGTTGTTGCATGAAATTGATCGAACAAATCATCTATTTTGGATAGTAGGTATCGGTTCTTTATCGTGGATTTGTTTTGCTCGTGATAAACAATGCACATCCTCATCGCACCTTCTTTCTTCTTTACAAACAATGCTATAGCTCCCTAGGGTGATAAAATAGGTTTGATGAAACCTTTTTTTCAAATAACTCCTCGAGTTGTGTCATTAACTCCTTCACATTTGTGGGTGTTAAACGGTACAGTGTTTTCGCAATCAACATCATGCCTAGAATTAAGTCAATTATGAACTCTATATGTCTCTCTGGTGGTAATCTTAGTACATCATCTGGAAATACATATGGAAATTCACAGACCACTTGTATTTCAATCATTGTCTTCTTTTCTTTCATCTCTTCAATCACACAAGCAAAGAATGTTGTACATCCTTTGTTAAGACATCTTATGGATTTCATCTTTATAATGATTCAGACTTTATTCTGTTCTTGTCATCGTATATGATGAAATATTCTCTCCCAGGAGGATTGATTTACACCGTCTTTCTTCTACATAAGATGTCCTCAACATTTTCTTCAACCATTCCATGCCTAAAATGACATTGAAATCTTTTAGCTCAAAGTGTAATAACTCTTTATGGAATTTGTTTCCATTTAAGTCGATGGTTAATATTTCTAACTTATTACTATCAAAGACATTCCTACCACAAACTACTTCCACCTTGATTGGAATTTAATCTATGTGGTGATAAACTAAGCTTTCTACCAAATTCATGCCAACTAAAGGAGTGATCTTCCATGAGTAAAATAAAATATTGTCAGGAAATTTATTTACTAGGAATGTACCTGAAGCAATGTCAGCTTCATCTTTGGCTTCGTTGAGGGTTATTTGGTAGCTTTAACCCTTGAGTTTTGCTGGGTTGGTTTTTTAGCTTTTGGGCATCCATCTTTCATGTTCCCCTCTTCTTCGCATTTGAAGCAAACTCTTCCTTTTATTGGGCAGTTTATGGAAACATGCCATGGCTTGTTGCACTTGTAATAGATGACACAGTCGACAAGCTTTTTTTTTTCTTGCATTGGTCACACCGCTTTCCATCTTGGTCGTTCCCATATTTGTTCTTGTTATTGTTGTTGTTGTTCGAATTTGATAATTTCTTCTTCTCCTTATTCTTCCTCTTGTTTCCTGAGGAACCTTCCGTCTTCCTCTTCTCACCAACTTCATACCTGTCGGCAGTCCTTTTGATCATGTTTTCAACATACTGTGCAACCCAGGAAGCTGCCTCAAGAGTAACTCTATTTTATATGTGAAAGGATTGATGTATTCCTTAATGGATATTGTAACGCCTGTGTTTCTGGACTTGCCATTTTTAGCAATGTGATAGTCTAGGTTAACCTTTGTAACCTGTTTTGAAATAATATAAGTGTATTATTTGAGTATTATGTGTTTTGTGCTTAATTGCTTAATTATGTGGTTTGATTAATTAAGAATAAAAATAAGCATCAAAATTTAAGTGTAAAATAAACTTGATAGCTTTAGATAATGTTGTAGTAGTTGAAACAAGGTTTCCGAGGATATAAACAATGCTGAAATCCGAGTTATAACGAAGAAGTTATGACCTGTCGAAGTTTCGTGATAGAACTGGCAACGCTGAATAACGTAAAAAGTGAAATTTATGTTAGAGCGATATTTAGCCTTAGTGATCTAAATGAGAATCGAAGATCTCATTGTTAGTATCAAAGCGATAAAAAGTTAGGCAAGAACGGAAGTCAAACGAAGAAGTTATGAATTTATAACGAAATTTTCTGTCCCGGCCTATTAAAAATAAATAATAAAAATAAAGTCAAAATTAGCCAACAGAGTCTAAACGAAATTTATAGAGTGTAGTCTCACCTTCGCGTGGATATAAAGAATGTCGAAAACGGAGTTCGTATGAAGGAGATATGAATTTTCAAAGTTTATTAAATAATTAATAATTAAATTTAATTATTAAATCTGGCCTTATCCGAAGACGAGTCACCGGACTTATCCGGAGTACGCCCCGCGTACAGCGAAGATGTCGACATTCGCACTCAAGGACTTCGGATGATGCATGCGCTTACGATTTCGGACCTGTACGCCCCGCGTACTCCGAGGCATCATCCTCCTATAAATAGGATGCGAGGCTGCCGAGTTTTTTGCTATTTTTCTCAATTCTCTCTCCCGTTTTGCCTCGATTTGCGTGCCAGAAATACCCCGAAGCCCCGGTAATATTCTCGAGTCCCGAAGCAAGTCCCGAGATCCCGAAGATCCCGAGAAGTGCGGTTTCCGAGCCGAAGCTATGCCCCGCGAGAAGTTCGATTTTTGTAGAGATCTTCCAGATCTGCTGAGGATTACTACTTCTACAAGCCGTAGTGATGTCCGATCATCTTCTGATTAAGTGAGTGTGTAGTTACTTTCTTCTAACACATAATTATGAAGTATTTTATACGAAATACGTGTTATGTGTATAGTTTTGTTGTTATGTACGTGAATGTATATTCACTCTCTTCAATCTCATAGATCTGATTTGTTTTCTATGAAATACGTGTTATGTGGGTATGCCTCATCTGTTATGTGAAATATGTATTGGATGAAAATGCTATACAGGTTTTAAACTATGTATAAAAATATATATTTTTATCTACTAATATGTTGGGTAGAACATGGGTAGATAGTTGGTGTATAATAAACAGATGAGAGGCCTCGATGTTGTTGTTGTTGACCTAGTTATTCAGCGGAGTATGGATAACGACCACAGACTCCTTCTAGACAGTCTCGTGGAACACTAGCAGGTTCATAACCTGTAGGTGTTGTGAACGATGTGTTCACCGGTGTACTCTATCCCCCTCATGGTTGCCTTTAGGATATCTATTGTTGAGGAAACCCCTTAGCAGTAATGTCCGTCCCGATGAAAATCCTAGATTAGGTCCCTTGAGATAGATGTTGTTTTAGGGAGGTAAAGTGAGGATAACGGGAATGGGTAATCGGGATAGTGATTGGTTGGTGAAATTAAATATAATTTATTTATTGTAGGTTGAAAACCCTATATGCTCACCAGGCTCCCAAGCCTGACCCACTCAGTTTTATTTGTATTACAGGAAGTGGCGTAAGGGCGTAAGATGGATGAACCATCAAGTTGTTTTGTTTACAAGTCTGTATATGTATATATTTGTTGAATGACTTGTGATGTTATTGTTTATGCTTAATGGTCTGTATCGAAACATGACACCCCGAGTTTTGATTATATAATGAAAAATACATTTCTTTTATGAAATAATTTGGTAAACATTGTTTTATCATGTTTTGTTTTGGGGAACAAATTCCGCAACTCTTTCAAATCAAAAGGATTTAATCTGAAATTATTTTAGAAGCATAAATGAAAATCGGTCTTTTCTGGCCGTGATTTTGGGGATGTCACAGTTGGTATCAGAGCATTAGTTTAAGCGAACTAGGAATTTGTAGGATTTCTAAACTTAAACTTAGAATGCTAAGTAGAATTTTGAGATGTGTGTCTGTTGGATTTTAGACATGAGCACTAGTTTATTTTAGGAAAGTTGCCTAAAATGCTTTTATGTGCTAAATGTTATATGTTGCCATATATGATATTATTTGTTCGGATCTACGGTTTGTTGCCAACCGGATCTGAAGGTTTATGTGTTTAGGATTCTAAGCGTATGTGTACGATATTAGAACTAGCATGTAATCGTTTCGGAGTGATAAGGATGATTTGAAATCTATCATGAACGAAGATCTAAATTTCACCTTATTCGGTGTGTAGATCAAAAATGGTGAGAACAAGGAGTGGCGTTGGAAACGCGGATGGAAACAGGAATCAACCGTCAGTGATTGAGCAAATACCTGTTGTAGCAGCAGCACCAGAACAAATCACCATGGCTGGAGTACAAGCCATGATTTGGGCTATGTTAGCCGAACAAAGGGAGGAGATGCGACAAATGTTGCATAATAATAGGGACGAACCTATCATACCTATTGAGGAACCTGAATTGATTCCTCAATCGGAGGAAGGGAACAATAGTCGCATTTTGAGTCAAGTTGGGACTCAAGAAGAACGAAGGAATAATCCGGAAAGGAGAAACAACAACGATGGGCGAATGTACAAGAACTTCTTGGGCGCCAAGCCGCCAAGTCTTTCTGGGAGCCCAAAGCCTGTTGAAATAATGGATTGGATCTCCAAAATGGGGATGGTATTTGAAAGTTGCGACTGTAGCAACAAACAAAAGACTGTCTTTGCAGTCAGACAACTGAAGATTGGAGTATTAAGTTGGTGGAAGTTGTTGGCAGATACTATGCCACAAGGGAAAGCCCTGAAAATGTCATGGGAAGAGTTCTTGGAACAACTAAGGGTACAATATTGTTCAGAGATAGATCTGATTGATCTGAACAATGAGTTCCAAAACTTGAAGAAGGGGAGGATGTGCGTAGACGACTATGTTATGGCATTCACTGAGAAAATGAAATTGTTTCCGTACCTAGTGCCAACGGAACTCTCCAAGAATGAGAGGTTTGCTAATGGACTGCCTGCCGACTTTGGTCCGACAGTCAAGATGGCAACTACTCTGAAAACGGCTGTTCGTGCAGCTAAGAATGTGGAGGCCCAACAGAAGGAAAAGGGTCTGGAAAGGATAGAAGTTAGTGAAAAGAGGAAGTTCAATGGAACTTCAGGGTCCAATAAGAAAAACAAGTTCTCGAAGTCTGGTTCGAGGGGAAGTGGAGGCGAAGCGAAATGGTGCGAAAAATGTAAGAAGAAGCATCATGGAAAGTGTGAGGTAGTGACCACATGCTACAAGTGTGGAAAGCCAGGTCACTATGCCAATGAATGTACCCTCACTAAGAAAGTTTTTTATGGTTGTGGTGAGGAGGGACACATGTCGAGGGACTGCTCGAAGAAGAAGGAGGCAGCTAGACCCAACATTCCGCCAAAGCCAAAGGCGAGAGCATTCCAGATGACACTGGAAGCCGCTAAAGATGAAGCTGATGTCGCTTCAGGTACTTTTATCGTAAACAAATTGCCTGCCCAAATTTTATTTGATTCTGGAGCCAACTACTCCTTTATATCGCATGAATTTGGTAGAAAACTATCCTTGCATGTTGATAGACTAGATAATGCTTTATTAGTCGAAGTTGCTAGTGGCAAGTTTGTACCTGTTAGCCATCGTATGAAAAACATCTTAATCGACCTTAATGGGAATAAGTTTCACGAAGAATTATTACCTATCGAACTTAATGGTTTTGACATCGTGTTGGGAATGGATTGGCTTAGTGGCAATGATGCCGAGATATTGTGCAAAAAGAAGATAGTTAAAATGAACCCGCTTGGGAAGGAATCGTTTACGGTGTATGGGGACAAATGCCGATTGAATTCTGGAATCATTTCCCTAATGAAAGCCGGAAAGTGTTTGACCAAGGGATGTATATCATATTTAGCATTCGTGATTGATGCTAAGAAGGAAAAGAAGGTGATGCAGAGTATTCCTGTGGTGTGTGATTATCCGGAAGTATTTCTCGAAGATCTTCCTGGATTACCACCTTATAGACAAGTGGAGTTCAGAATTGACTTGTTACCAGGAACAACGGCAATTGCAAAAGCACCTTATCGATTAGCACCGACGGAGATGAAGGAGCTGATGGTGCAACTTCAAAGGTTATTGGAAAAAGGTTTCATTAGACCTAGTTCATCACCCTGGGGAGCTCCGGTGTTATTCGTGAAGAAGAAAGATGGAAGTATGAGAATGTGCATTGATTACAGAGAGCTGAACAAGGCAACAATAAAGAATAGATATCCGTTGCCGAGGATTGATGACCTATTCGATCAACTACAAGGTTCGAGCTATTTCTCGAAGATCGACCTAAGGTCAGGATATCATCATCTGAAAGTAAGAGAGCAGGATATAGAGAAGACTGCATTCAGAACTAGATATGGACACTACAAGTTTTTGGTTATGTCGTTTGGACTAACCAATGCTCCAGCAACATTCATGGATTTAATGAACAGAGTTTGTAATCCGTTCCTTGATAAATATGTGATAGTGTTCATAGATGACATTCTGATTTACTCAAAAATCCAGGAGGAGCATGGCAGACACTTGAGAGAAGTGTTAGAAGTCTTGAAGAAGGAGAAGCTGTATGCTAAGTTCTCCAAATGTGATTTTTGGATTCGTGAAGTCCAATTCTTGGGTCACGTGGTCAACCAAGAAGGGATAATGGTTGATCCAGCGAAGATCGAAGCTGTGATGAAATGGGAACAACCGAAAAGTCCCATGGAGATCCGAAGCTTTTTAGGATTAGCCGGATATTACCGAAAGTTTATCCAAGGCTTTTCTTCGATTGCTACTCCATTGACAGCTTTGACCCACAAAGGAGCTACTTATGCTTGGAGTGATAATCATAAAGAAGCATTCGAGAAGCTAAAGAAGAAGTTATGCGAGGCACCGATACTTTCTCTACCCGATGGAGTCGAAGACTTCACTGTTTATAGCGATGCGTCTGGGATTGGATTGGGTTGTGTTTTGACCCAAAGAGAAAAGGTGATAGCATATGCGTCTCGACAGCAGAAAGAGCATGAAAAGAACTACCCGACTCATGATTTGGAGTTGGCAGCGGTAGTTTTCGCTCTGAAAATATGGAGGCATTACCTCTATGGCACGAAGTGAAAACTTTTCACTGATCATAAGAGACTCCAATATCTCTTCAATCAGAAAGAGTTAAATATGAGGCAACGACGTTGGCTGGAATTACTCAAGGACTACGACTGTGAGATACTTTACCATCCCGGTAAAGCTAATGTTGTTGCTGATGCTCTCAGTCGGAAAGTTAATGTTGAGAGAAAAAGGCCAAGAGCGTTGAGAATTAAAGTTGTCTCGACTATTTTGGAAAATATAAAGAAAGCTCAAAGCGAAGCTTCTGAGAAGAATGACCGGAAGGAGGAATGTTTGGGCAAAACGTTGGTGTTTGGTACAAATGGTCATGGACTGAAGGTATTCCAAGATCGTATTTGGATACCTAAGATAGGAGGAGTCAGAGATCTTCTGATGGAAGAAGCTCACAAGACCATGTACTCGATTCATCCCGGTAGCACTAAAATGTATAGGGACCTGAAACCCTATTACTGGCTGACGATGAAGCTTGACATTGCGAAGTATGTGGCTGAGTGTGTGACTTGTGCAAGAGTCAAGACACAACATCAGAAACCGTATGGGAGTTTAGAGCTTTTACCTGTGCCTATGGGTAAGTGGGAAGACATTGCTATGGATTTTGTCACTAAACTGCCTAGAACAAAGAATGGTCACGACATGATTTGGGTGGTCGTTGATCGATTCACTAAGAGTGCGCATTTCATAGCAGCCAGGGAGAAATGGTCTATGGAAAAGCTTGCGAATTCTTATGTGAAGGAAATTATGAGACTTAACGGTGTTCCGCTAACATTTGTGTCGGATCGTGATAGTCGTTTCACCTCAAGTTTTTGGAAATGTCTACAAGAGGAAATGGGTACCAAGTTATGTTTAAGTACAGCTTACCATCCGCAGACTGATGGTCAGAGTGAAAGAACGATACAAACACTGGAAGATATGCTGAGAGCATGTACCTTGGAATTCCTAAGTAATTGGGATGAACAATTACCATTGGTAGAATTTTCCTATAACAATAGTTTTCACTTGAGCATTAAGATGGCACCTTACCAAGCTTTGTATGGACAAAAGTGCCGTACGCTGTCTTGTTGGCTTGAGGCTGGGGAAAAGCAGTTTATGGGACCGGAGATGGTTCATCAAACTGCTGAAAAGTTGAAAATAATTAGGGAGAGGATGTTAGCGGCTCAGGATCGTCAAAAGAGCTATGCTGACAAAAAGCGAAGACCGATGACTTTTGAAGTTGGAGATTCGGTTTTGCTTAAAGTCTCGCTGTGGAAGGGACTAATAAGATTTGGTAAAAGGGGAAAGTTGAGTCCAAGGTTTATTGGACCGTTTAAAGTTCTTCAGAGGATTGGGAACCAAGCTTACAAGCTCGAACTACCAGAATAACTGAATGGAATTCATAACACTTTTCATGTGTGTTATTTACGAAAGTTCACGGGGGAAGTTCCCAACATGATTCCACTTTAGGAGTTGAGAATAGATGAGAACAAAAGGTTGATTGAAGAACCAGAGGCAATTGTTAACCGAAAGACTAAGAATTTGCGATGCAAGATGGTCGAGTTAGTGCTTGTCCGATGGAAACACACGAATGGGCCAAATCTCACATGGGAAACGGAGAGTGACATGATGGGTCGCTATCCACATTTGTTTGTTGAGGTGTGATTCCGGGGACAGAATCATTCTAAGGTGGGGAGAATTGTAACGCCTGTGTTTCTGGGCTTGCCATTTTTAGCAATGTGATACTCTAGGTTAACCTTTGTAACCCGTTTTGAAATAATAGAAGTGTATTATTTGAGTATTATGTGTTTTGTGCTTACTTGCTTAATTATGTGGTTTGATTAATTAAGAATAAAAATAAGCATCAAAATTTAAGTGTAAAATAAACTTGATATCTTTACATAATGTTGTAGTAGTTCAAACAAGGTTTCCGGGGATATAAAGAATGCCGAAATCCGAGTTATAACGAAGAAGTTATGACCTGTCGAAGTTTCGCGACAGAACCGGCAACGCTGAATAACGTAAAAAGTGAAATTTACGTTAGAGCGATATTTAGCCTTAGTGATCTAAACGAGAATCGAAGATCTCGTTGTTAGTATCAAAGCGATAAAAAGTTAGGCGAGAACGGACATCAAACGAAGAAGTTATGAATTTATAACGAAATTTTCTGTCCCGGCCTATTAAAAATAAATAATAAAAATAAAGACAAAATTAGCCGACAGAGTCTAAACAAAAGTTGTAGAGCGTAGTGTCACCTTCGCCTGGATATAAAGAACGTCGAAAACGGAGTTCGTATGAAGGAGATATGAATTTTCGAAGTTTATTAAATAATTAATAATTAAATTTAATTATTAAATCCAGCCTTATCCGAAGACGAGTCACTGGACTCATCCAGAGTACGCCCCGCGTACAGCGAAGATGTCGACATTCGCACTCGAGGACTTCGGATAACGCATGCGCTTACGATTTCAGACCTGTACACCCTGCGTACTCCGAGGCATCAGCCTCCTATAAATAGGATGTGAGGCTGCCGAGTTTCTTTGCTATTTTTCTCCATTCTCTCTCCCGTTTTGCCTCGATTTGTGTGCCAGAAATACCCCGAAGCCCCGGTAATATTCCCGAGTCCCGAAGCAAGTCCCGAGATCCCGAAGAACCCGAGAAGTGCTGTTTTCGAGCCGGAGCTCTGCCCGCGAGAAGTTCGATTTTTGTAGAGATCTTCCAGATCTGCTGAGGATTACTACTTCTACAAGCCGTAGTGCTGTCCGATCATCTTCTGATCAAGTGAGTGTGTAGTTACTTTCTTCTAACACATAATTATGAAGTATTTTATACGAAATACGTGTTATGTGTATAGTTTTGTTGTTATGTACGTGAATGTATATTCACTCTCTTCAATCTCATAGATCTGATTTGTTTTCTATGAAATATGTGTTATGTGGGTATGCCTCATCTGTTATGTGAAATATGTATTGGATGAAAATGCTATACAGGTTTTAAACTATGTATAAAAATATATATTTTTATCTACTAATATGTTGGGTAGAACATGGGTAGATAGTTGGTGTATAATAAACAGATGAGAGACCTCGATGTTGTTGTTGTTGACCTAGTTATTCAGAGGAGTATGGATAACGACCACAGACTCCTTCTAGACAGTCTCGTGGAACGCTAGCAGGTTCATAACCTGTAGGTGTTGTGAACGATGTGTTCACCGGTGTACTCTATCCCCCTCATGGTTTCCTTTAGGATATCTATTGTTGAGGAAACCCCTTAGCAGTAATGTCCGTCCCGGTGAAAATCCTAGATTAGGTCCCTTGAGATAGATGTTGTTTTAGGGAGGTAATGTGAGGATAACGGGAATGGGTAATCGGGATAGTGATTGGTTGGTGAAATTAAATATAATTTATTTATTGTGGGTTGAAAACCCTATATGCTCACCTGGCTCCCAAGCCTGGCCCACTCAGTTTTATTTGTATTACAGGAAGTGGCGCAAGGGCGTAAGATGGATGAACCATCAAGTTGTTTTGTTTACAAGTCTGTATATGTATATATTTGTTGAATGACTTGTAATGTTATTGTTTATGCTTAATGGTCTGTAACAGAACATGACACCCCGAGTTTTGATTATATAATGAAAAATACATTTCTTTTATGAAATGCTTTGGTAAACATTGTTTAACGTGTTTTGTTTTGGGAACAAATTCCGCAACTCTTTCAAATCAAAAGGATGTACTCTGAAATTATTTTAGAAGCATAAATGAAAATTGGTCTTTTCTGGCCGTGATTTTGGGGATGTCACAGATATGTACCCCTTATTGAGTGTTAGGAATTGGTTCTCGAGCTCCACTATGTTTTGAGCTGAACAAAACTTACGCTTGAATTGCACCTGAAATTCTTCCTATGTCAGTTGCAATGGTTTGTTAGGGTTAATCGTCTTTCCCAAGGTGTTCCACCAACTAAATGCTCTGCCTTTGAATTAACATACAACGTAAGTGGTCTATATTTTTCATTTGCGACCACATGTAGGAATGCTAGCTCTATTTCAGAAATCCAATCCATTACCGAAATTGGATTTTCTTTCTCGTTAAACATTGTTAGTTTGGAAGTCACATTGTCGTTATACTTGCATATGTGTCTGAAACCATTTTTATTTCTGAATTCTTGTTCTTTTGGAGGAAGTGGCCATCGATTACTTTCAGATTCATTGTTTCCTTCCTGAATCATTGTTGCATGAGTAGGAATCATTGACCTGTTGACTACTGGTTCATTGATCACCAGTATGCTGCCTCAAGCATTTGCTAATTTCTAATTCATAAGTTTCCTAAAATCACATTGTTGCTGATATAGCATGGTTTGCATGATCAAACGAATTTTTCTATGGTGAAAGGAAGCTCCGACATTTTGAGGTGTTGGACCTTCATTGTTATTGACGACTCTAGCCCTTCTTGTGATTATCATTTTGTTCTATACTCGTAGATATGAGTATTTTAGAATATTAGCAATTTACTTATTAAGAACATATATATTCAACACACAATAGAAATTAAGGCATTCTCCTATAATATGTGCTAGTGTTTGTGCCTAGATTATAACAACTTAGGTATCTACCCTAAAGTGTGCTATCACACACCTCACCATTTATGCTTACTTTCTAAGTTGAAGTCTAGAATTTATAAAAAAATTCTAGTCAGCTTAAACTAATGCTCTGATACGAACTGTGACATCCCCCATTTTTCCAGAACCAAGTAAAACTTTTTATGCTTTAAAATAGTGAGTTGTTTTGTTGTGGAAAATCCCAATTTAATAAAACATTTTTATTGTGATAAAAAATATTGTTTCAAAATATTACAGTACCAAAGATGACATAATTAAATATCCAACATACGTTACATTCGTAAATATTTAAAGGTCTTGAATAATATATAAGGCTCATCTCTAATTCATCGACATCCTATCTTAGATTCCAACAGCCTTAGTACCGCTACCTGTGATGCATACAAATTGAGTGGGTTATGTTTGGGAAACCTGGTGAGATACATAGGGTTTTCAAGCCCACAATAATTTAATGATATTAAATTATATCAATAATCCTGGAAAACAAACATTTACAAACGATATAGATATATGAATCCAACGTAAGCATCTATAAGTCATTCTACCGAAACATACCCATCCCAGTCGATTCTCACAAATCATGGTTCAACGATTATCTAGAAGAGTCACCTAACCTGATAAATCGTTTTAGATATTTTTGACTACACAGCTAAGGGAGTCTTTGGCAAATGTAACTCTTTTTAAAGGGAATCAATGTTCACAATATTTGATAAATATGGTATCCCATTTTATCTACGTTTCTGGTTTATAACAACACACTATCAACATAATTCACCAAACCATTTAGAATAATCAAGTTTTCTCACATTGCTCTGAAAGATGCTTCAGACATACCCTTCAATTGTCTAATCTGGACCTGCCAATACTAACTATCCAAAAAGAGGAGGACTACTACACTCTACTTTAAGTCTCACACACATTGCTCGACTATGAGACTATTCAAATTGGTAATACAGTTTCCTGATTTCACAATACTATTATAACTTAGTAAATAAAATCAAGACAAAAATAAATATATTAAACAGTATACATACAAATAATCCTTCAAATGATAAATACTTGCGATAATTAATTTTATTATAATTATCCACTTGAAAGTAACTATGCACTCACCTGATTAATGGTGAAAGACTTTAAGTTAAATTTGTGCTCCAAATGTGCTTCAACTTTTTCTTTTAAAAAGAATCTAGATAAAATATTATTATGTTTAGTTATCATTTATACTATTTGTTGTTATAATTGATGTTTCTTAGATTTATCAATAATCTCAAACGAAATACCAACCTATAGCTTATAAGAAACAAACAGGTAAGATCGTATTACAGGTAGGACCCGTTTGGTATATAAAGATATACTGTTTGGAAAATCCACTTGAAACACCTCATTGTTTGTACCTTATCATCATTTCGTTAATCAGATAGATCAGTACAATGATTTGTATTTGTGACACCCCTAAATTCATGGTCATTTAAAAAAAAATTATGCTTATTTTAAACAAAGTATTTCTTTTGTTGCGGAATTGGTTCCAAAAATATTATTTCAATGTTAGATAATATTAACATTAAACATTTCTGAAGAAACATTCGATAGTTATATCTTTTTAAAACGTGGGAAGTCATAATTGATACAAAACATAAGCATAAAAAAATCATACATTAATTTATACTAATGATCTACATCTCCTTTAATCTCTCATTTTAATGTATCTTCGCATCGATACCTATGATACAATTAAATTGAGTCTGTCGGGTTGAGAAACCTGGTGAGATACATAGGGTTTCCTACCCACAATGATATAGTTAATTTTTTTATTCACATATTTCATGTCAAACAATTAACCCGATTACCCATCTCCTTTTCCTTTATTTATTCTCCCCGAAGGATTTATCCTAAGGGTCATCTCATACATCGCATTTATCTATCATCACCTTCATCACATCTCCTTATATGTTTGTTGCTAAGGACTTTTCCTAAGGATCAACACCTATATCGTTAAATAATATTGTTTTTGGGATTACTCCCCCAATACGTGTCTAGTAAGGTTTAGAGTACCATCACATGGATACGTAGTTACTACATCGTCTGAACTCATAATTCATCACGTACAGGTTATGAGTTTGTTGATATTTCCACATGACTTGTTTAGATTATTCAGTGTTCGTCATCTATACTCCTGTAGATGACTACATCGCAACATCGTAAGTCAAGTTCAGGGCATGTCTTAGTTCTCCTATTTATCATCACCTATGTACCATCACCTATCTAACATCCCATATCAATTACCCAATACATATTTATAAGTGTATAATACTTACATGATTAAATCAATTTAAATGTCATCTCATATTATTTTATCTAACATATAATGTTTTTAGCACATATAATAAGCACATAAAGCATGTAATTATCTAAATACTTCATATCTATGTGTAAGATAAAGGTAAGTATGCACTCACTTGTTATAGTGATGACTTGAAACTCGGATAGTGCTTCGCTTCTAGCAAATGTCTTTTCCTTTGACGTAACCTAGTATCGTTATCACTAACTCTTAGTCTAATTTTTCTTGTGGATAATTAATAGTCTAGATTCATCATTAGTTCAAATTCTACTGATCTAAAGCTCATAATGAACAACCATGTAGGCTCATATCAGAGGTAAGTTTCGTTTGGCATACATAGTATGCTGTTTAGAAAGCCCACTTTAAACACCTCACTAAATCTATCCTTGTCATCATCCCCGTAAGTAGATCAATCTGTACAAAAAATTGGAATCACTGATAAATCTTGTTTATAGGTTCATAATAACGATAATGAACTTAAACTAAAGTCATACTTAAACCACGGTAAGCATAACTCAGCTTACAGGTAGTTTAGAAAAACCAGACTTTGCGCGGGCAGAACTTCTAAACCAATAGCTCTATTTCTCGGGGATTTCTAACACTCCACGACTTCACTACTATCACTTAGGAACTACTAGAGAAAAACCCTGGGTCCTTGGGAGGGTTTTGGAAGAGAAGTGATGAAAAGGTGTGAAGAAATTAATGAAATTTGACTTCTATTTATAGGCTGCCAGGAGGCCTAGTACGTTAGGCATATTCAAATTATGTTGGGAGTACTAAGTACACTGGGCGTACTCAAATTACGTTGGGTGATTAGGGGCCACGTGTTGTCATCTGGTGGCAAGCTGTGGGCAGAACGGTGTGTGCCAGATCGCAACACGTGTTGTGCCCTTGTTAATCCAAATAGTAATTATCTTGTAAAATTCACAACTTTTACATACGAGCCAAATTTTTGATGTTCTTTATATTCATCTATCGACGAGATCTATAAGTTTCATTTAGATTCTGTCAGCTAATTTTGACTTTATGTTTAAAGTTATATATTAATAGGCTTATACAGTTAAAGTCCTTTAAAAATTCATAACTTTGTCATCCGACGTCTGTTTTTGACTGTCTTTCGATAGTTGGAATCCTATTTATGATATTTTCAATTCTCGTTTACATTGTTTTTGCTAAAGATCGAGCAATCTAAAATTCGATTTCTGAGCTGTATACTACTATGTTGAAACGTCGAAAAATCATAATTTCCTCTAATGAAGTCAGATTTAGATGTTCTCTATGCATGCTCTTGGCTTGATGACTACTATGACTTTCATTTAGATCACTAAGATTAAAAAGTATTTTATCAAAAATTTATTTTTTACGATATGCAGAGTTGTGCCAGTTTAATCGTGAAACTTCAATGAGTCATAACTTCTTCGTTATAAGTCGGATTTCAAAGTTCCTTATATATACGGAATCCTTGTGACATATACTACAACTTTGGTTAAGTTTATTTACTTAAGATTATTTATCCTAAATAATCTTTTATAAAAAAAATCATGTTTAATGCTTATTATATCTTAATTAACTAGCCCGAATCTGCGGGTGTTACAATTATCTCCCCTTTAGGATGATTACGTCTCGATATCATCAACAAAAAAAGGCTTGTATAATGAATCCAAATGTTAAATTTCTATCCAGGTGGTAATCGTAACTCTTATGTTATTTCAAATGGGTATCTAACTCTAAGACTTCTTGACTGCTGGCGATGCTCAATCTTGCACTCGCTCTTTATCCCATGTTTGGCTTTCAATCGTAACCTTTGAGTTACAAATTCAATCCATATTTGAGACTCGTTCTCCTTTTTAAACAAACTTATCTTAAGATAAGATTTTACTTCAATTACCATAACAGATCGATGGGTTGTGAATCTAGTGACCTTTCGCCGTTTGATGCAATGGATAGAATCATGTCTTTTTGAGTCAGACTCCAAGATGGATGACACATTCCTTCATGTTCTAATATGATATAATTATATTATAGCAGGTAGGAATTCTAGCTATAGGCTGCTTAGCATTTACGATGGTTGTGACACTTTTGTTCATTTCTTTGATTTTCCTTTCCTTTAACCTCCATACTTGGGCCGATTACTACATTGAACATGGTTCTCTGAACCAATTTACTTATTTCAAAGACTTATTCTCAAGTCAGATTCGATTTGATATGACCACTAGGTTTTGGATAACATTCATCTTCCTTTTCATTACCGAAACAATTATAACGACAAAAACAAACGAAACAAACTCAACTACTAATGCTTTAGTAACATTGTGACTTTCCCTTATCCAAGTACGAGTCATGTGCTTTCGGTAGTATAGTCCTCTATTACCTTTCACACATACTCATACTCGTCCCAAGTATAGTTTCACAGTCCCTAAGTCGCCATCCAAGAAGATCAGAGAAAAACTTAACATATTTAGTCATATAACATAATTAGGGATTATATTACTTCTTGAAAAGCGACTACAAGATTTATTTATGATACATTCCTATTACATCAGGCCACACACCCTAATACTACTCATCTTCTTCTTCATATCCCATACTTAAATAAGTCCTCCTCTATTCCCGACCTATTGTTGTCTCGTCAAGGATCATATGATAGACCCATGCCTTTGGATTTGGTGGCACATTTTGCCTTGCTGCTTCAGTTTTCTTTGGGCAATTCTTCGAAATATGCCTACCATCTCAACCATCTTCACATTAATAAAAATTTCTTGTTATCGAATGTATAATCTCTAGAATAGTGACCGGTCCTCGCACACTTATAACAAGTTACTTCTCCATCGCATCTTCCGAAGTGCTTCTTCTTGCACTTATCACACCACTTGGCTTCACTTATACCCCTACACTTCTTGTCGTCTGGTTTAGATTTTGTGAATCTCCTCTTCTTATCGGATCTTACAAATCCCTCCAACTTCCTTTTCTCTCTAGTCTATGTTCTCTCCATACCCTTCTCCCGAAGTTGGGTCTCCATATTATTGGCTGCTTTGACGACTGTCTTTAAAGTAATTTTCATTTTCACCGTTGGCCTAAATTTTTTCGGAACCCATTAGCAAACCTCTCTATCTTGGAGAGTTTAGTAGGCACCAAGTAGGATAATAGCTTCATCTAATCAGTGAATGCAGTGGCGTACTCACCAACACTCATATTCCCCTTATTCAGGTTCTGAAACTCATTGTTTTGGTCTATCAGATCCACCTCCGAGTAGTACTACATTTTCATCTTCTCCATGAATGCTTCCCAAGACATCCTCATGAATTGTCCATGTGACATTGTACCTGCAAAGATAGTTTTCTACTTGTTTCTGTAGTCACAACTTTCAAATACCATCTCCATCTTGGAGATCTAGTCCATAAGCTCCACTGGATTTAGGCTTCCAGAAAAACTTCGTGGTTTGGCACCCAAAAAGTTCTTATATTTATGCACATCCTCGCCAATCCCTCTATCTGGATCGCTCCTCCTTACTACTCAGGGTTCAGCTTGACTCATAGTATGGTTGTAATTTCCCTTATCCGACTGTTCTTCATTTAGTTTGGCTTGCACAACAGGCACGGTAGGTCCATCCCTATTCTGTTGAAGTAGATGCCTTATCTCTTCTATATAATGGTCTAACATCACCTGTATAATTGTCAATGTGATACGCTTAGATACAAGGGCAATGACTGGTTCATGCTCAACCATATAGTGCTCAGGTTGCTAGTTACTGCTTGTGATTCCTAAAATCCTCTTCGGGTTCTCACCATGATGATCTATACGCCAAAGCAGCCATTTGAGATGACAATATTAAGATAGATAAAGCTCTATTTATGATAGACTTATAAATCTCCTTATCACTCCTAAAAGTTATATGTCAGTTCTAATACCGTAATTAAACATTTAGAAACCTGAACACATAAAATTTTCCAGATCTGCTCGAAAATAGACCATAGATTTCGATCAAATAATAGCATCCTAAATCATATAAAGCATCTTATAGCTATAACATAAATCATTTAGCACATAGAAGCAATTTAGGCGTCATCCCTAAATAATCTAGTGGTCGTGTCTATTCAGGCATATTTCGTAAATATAGCAGACACTCATCTGACAATCATCACATAGCATTCTAAGTTTAAGTTTAGAAATCCTACAAAATCCTAGTTCGCTACATCCCAAATTTCACAGTCATTTTAAAATTTTTATTTATGCTTATTTTAAAACAAAGTATTTCTTTTCTAGCGAAATTGGCCTTAAAAAGATTATTTCAGTGTGAGATAATATTAACATTAAACATTTCCGAAGAAACGTTCAATATTGATATTTTTTCAAAACTTGGGATGTCATAACTGATACAAAACATAAGCATAAACAAATCTTACATTAATTTATACTAATGATCCACGTCTCCTTTAATATCTCAGTGTAATGTATCTTCGCATCGTTACCTATGATACAATTAAACTGAGTGGTCAGGTTGGGAAACCTGGTGAGATACATAGGGTTTTCAACCCACAATAATATAGTTAATTTTTTTTCACATATATCATGTCAAAAAATTAACTCAATTACCCATCCCTTTTTCCTTTATTTATTCTTCACTAAGGATTTATCCTAAGGGTCATCTCCTATATCGCATTTACCTATCATCGCCTTTATCGCATCTCCTTATATGATTGTTGCTAAGGACTTTTCCTAAGGATCATCACCAATATCGTATAGACAATATTGTTTTGTGGATTACTCCCCTAATACGTATCCATTAATGGTTAGAGTACAATAGAATGAATACGTAGTTACTACATCGCCCGAACTCATAAATCACCAATGGGTTATGAGCCCACCATTTTTTCCACATGATTTGTTTAGATTAGTCACTGGTCTCCATCTATACTCCGATAGATGAATACATCGCAACATCACAAGTCAAGGTCAGGGCATCTCTTAGTTATCACCTATTTCTCATCACCTATCTATCATCTTCTATCTACCATCCCATATCACTGCCCAATACATATTTATAAGTGTATAATACTTACATGATTAAATCAATTTAAATGTCATCTCATATTATTTTATCTAACACATAACATTTTTGGAATATATAACAAACATATAAAGCATGTAATTATCTAGATACTTCATATCTATGTGTAAGATGAAGGTAAGTATGTAGTTACTTGTTAAAGTGATGACATGAAACTCAGACATCGATTCGCTTCTAGCAACTATCTTTTCCTTTGATGTAAGATATTATCATTATCACTAACTCTTAGTCTAATGTTTCTTGAGAATAATTATTAGTTTAGATTCATCATTAATTCAAAGTCTACTGATCTATAGCTGATAAGGGACAACCATGTAAGTGTTGGAATAGTGTCTAAGGCTATAACTATATTCGGTGGTGCATGGTCCTTTTGGGTTGCCTTCACCATAGCAACTTGAAGGATGATTTGTTAAGAGAGAGTAAATATTATAAGGAATAATATTTAGCTATTTGATTAATATAAGTCATAGATTAATTGGTATTAATTTAGTGACTTAAAGAGATTAATTAAATAAGAGGGTATAAACTGTCAATTGTTTGATAGTTAGACTTTAGACTATAAATCCATTAGGATGGACTTTGGACGGTTTCTAAGAGCTTTAGGATAGCTCAAAATAGTCCATAAGGATATCTATGGAATGGATTTGGATAGCCTTAAGTGAAGATTATCCAATTAGGGTTTAGGGTGAAACCCTTAAGGAGTCTAAAGGTATAAATAGGCCCTTGGGGTGTGGAATTCGTGGACAAGCTTTCAGAACCTAAAGAAAGGAACCTCTGGCCGAATTCCATCCCCTCTCCTCTCTCCTAAATCATCTTGCTTGCTATTGGTGTTTGTGAACCATCAGAGGAGTGACAATTGTGACTCTAGAAGCTCCAAGACAAGAAGATCAACAAGGAACTCAAAGGTATGATTCTAGATCTGTATTAATGTTATTGTTTAACCTAATTAGCCATTAGAAGTCTTGGATTCAAAAGCATGTTTGATAGAAAGCCTAGATCCAAGCAATAGGGTTTTGCATGCGCACATAGGAAAGTTCTTATGGCTAAAACCCAACAGTGGTATCAGAGCCTAGATTGGTTTTCTACAAATTATTGCTTGTATAACTGAAACAAACCAGCAAAATTCGATTTTTTGGTTTTTGAGTCACTGACTCGTCGAGTTCCAAAGTGGACTCGGCGAGTAGGCCTGACTCGGCGAGTCCATTTGTGTACTCGGCGAGTCCAAGCGTCAGGAAAGGCCAGATTCGGGATTTCTTTGTGTTTATCTTATCCAAACTTACCATAAACTAATTGGATCAATATGAATCCGTTTTTTTGATAAATATAAGTGTTATATTGATCTAGTTAAAGGTAATTATCAACTAATTAAATATTTAGTTTCTTTATATGATAATTAATTAATTGTTTTAATTATTTTTGGTAATTATCTTCAAAGAAATCAAAGATAAATCAAATAAAGATAATTAAGATATTAATTGTTAATTGAAATTATTTGTTATTTGATCCTCCATGTTTTTAAATGTTTGAAACCTACCCTATAGTTTTGAAATTGAAATTTGTGATTAAAAGCTTTAATTTAGACAACTTAAATTTCAAACCCTAGATTTTGAAAAGTTTAAAATACAACCCTATACTTATATGACATTATTAGAATAATATATATATATGTATAACTAAATGCTAGTCTTACCGCTAGTAGGCCTCATTCACGAAGCCGATCTATAAGGTGGGTATAAGGTTGCGGCCTATAAAATGGCACTTAATGGGTGTACACTCACACCCACCGCTCGCTTGATTGGTGGAGGGTCGTTAGCCGAACGGGTAGGATAGGGCAACCTCATCCTCTCATTAAAAGTATAATAAGAAATACGAAGTAACTAAATCCTTTTTAAATTTCCCAATCTTAGTTACTTTAGGAAAAGTGAATTGATGCAATTCCATGAAATTACACTTTGCACCTTGCTAAGATGTTAGTGGAGCGTGTGTGGTTTACCGGCACACTAATTGGTTCTAAGCGAAGGTGGCGGAGGGTGATTCATTGTTTATCATAGTTCGGTGGAGCGTGTGTGGTTTACCGGCACATCGAATAGGTGATCGTAACAATGAAGGCACCATGTAAATTTGCATGGTAATTCACACCCGCTTTGTGATCCTCGGCATCCCAGTCACAAACAAGAGGGGCATATCGAGATTTAAACATGCCATTGAATAGTTCAATGAATCTCATCCGAACCTAGGAATTCTCAAAAAAAACACTTAGGACTAAAAGTTTAAGTTTTGTGATGGAGAATTAGTGAATCGTCATTCACTTACCTTCAATTTATTTGCATGTTGGATTACGGCATCCCTTTTCTAGTATGTAAATGTTATTGTTGGATCCTAGCCCTAATTTTTCTTATTGGGTGATAATTAGGGATTCTTGTTCTAATCTATCTTTGTCCTTTCTATAGATGTCAAACGCAAACAACGCTGCTAGTTCTTTCACGTTGATGAGCCTTTGCCAAAAGGTCACCTTCGATGGAACGAACTTTGGCGAATGGATAAGATACATTCGCACCATTGCTCGCTATGAGGATAAAGAGTATGTCCTCGACGAGAAGCTCGAGAAAATCAACCCCGAAATTGCTACTCCTGCTGAAATCACCGCCTTTGAAACCCATGAGCGAGATGCGATGAAAGTACATTGCATCATGATCGCCACCATGAACTCCGAGTTCCAAAAGTCCTACGAGGACATGTATCCATACGAGATGCATCAAGACTTGTTGGAGAGGTACCACCAAAACGCGAGACAAGAGCGTTACGAGATCTTCACCAACATGATTTCCGCTAAGATGGGTCATGGAGAATCTCTTACCGTGCACTTGCAAAAGATGCAAAGGTATGTCGACCGCCTTCGCAAGTTAAACGTTGACTTCGGCGAAGACTTGGCGATCGACATGGTGCTTCACTCTTTCCCTCCGATGTACAATCAATTTAGGATGACCTACCACATGAACAAAGAGGAGGTCACTCTAAGTAAGCTCCAAGGTCTCTTGAGGGTTGCTGAGAGCAATTTCAAGGACAAGTCTGTTGCACCAACTCCCAATCCGTCTGCTGCTCCTGTCTTGGCAATTGGTCAAGGGAAGGGAAAGAAGAGGAAAGCTTCTTCAAATAACTATCGAAAGGTGAAAGCCCGAGATGGTTCCTCTTCTAGTGGGACAAAAGTTGATCCCTCTAAGCCCTGCTCTAACCCGAAGGAGGCAGAGTGCCACCACTGCCACAAGATAGGACATTGGAAGCGAAGCTGCCCGGACTACCTGCAAGCCATCAAGGAAGGAAAGATCAAGCCATCTTTCGCAGGTATATATGCAATAAAATCTAACGATTCTAATCATGCTATTTCTTGGGTTCTTGACACCGGTTGTGGTTATCACATTTGTTCTAATGTGCAGGGACTAAAAGGAAGTAGGGATGTGGAGCAAGGAAGGATCAATCTAATCATGGGGAACAGAAGATCGTCGCCTGTGACCAAGATTGGAGTGTATTCTTTGGTGCTTAAGAATAGTTTAGTTTTAAATTTGAACAATTGTTGCTATTCGCCAGAAATGGCTAGAAACATCATTTCATTTCATGGTTTATATAGACAAGGTTTTAGATTTTCTTTTAATAATGAGAATGGTTCTATTTTGGCTTATCTAAATGGTGTCTTTTATTTTGAAGCTATACCATGTAATGGAATATATGAAACTGTTATGATTGTTGATAACTTAGGAAATGATGTTTTGAATATTGATTCTTCCACTAGCATGGATAAAGCATCCTTGTGGCATTGTCGTCTTGGACATGTCAACAAGAAACGCATAGCCCAACTCCAAAAGGATGGAGTGTTGGAGTCATTCGACCTTAGGGAAGATGACACATGCGAATCTTGTTTACTTGGAAAGATGACTAAGTCACCCTTCACGAGTACTTGTGAAAGGGGTGAGGGACTATTAGACCTAATACATACCGATGTATGTGGACCTTTTAGATCAACCACGAAGGATGGGAACCGCTTCTATGTGACCTTTACCGATGATTATAGTAGATATGGGTATATCTATTTAATCAAGCAAAAGTCAGAAACCTTTGAAAAGTTCAAAGAGTTCAAAAATGAAGTGGAGAATCAATTGGGCAGGAAAATCAAGATGCTTCGATCCGATCGAGGAGGAGAGTACCTAAGTCTTGAATTCCACGATTATCTCAAGGAGTGTGGAATAGTTTCGCAATTGACGCCTCCTAGGACACCGCAATTGAATGGTGTGGCAGAAAGGCGTAATCGAACCTTATTGGATATGGTTCGCTCTATGATGAGTCGTGCTTCACTACCTATCTTCTTTTGGGGGTATGCCTTAGAGACTGCCGCCTATATCCTTAACCGAGTCCCTACCAAGAAGGTTGCCAAAACACCTCACGAGATGTGGACGGGGAAAGTTCCCTCGTTGGCACATATCAAGGTTTGGGGTTGCGAGGCTTTCGTAAGACGAGATACTCACGACAAGCTTGAACCTCGAAGTGAGCGATGTATTTTCATCGGCTACCCGCAAACTTCCTTTGGATATCTCTTCTATAGACCGAAAGATAATGTTATCTTTGTTGCGAGGAGAGGAGTTTTCCGAGAGCGAGAACTCATAAGCCAAGGAGACAGTGGGAGGCAAATCGAACTTGAAGAGATTCAAGAATCGATAGATGAAGGAACCTCTACCGCTGGCGTTCAACCCGAGGAGGAAACTCCGGTTGAACCGATTGACGAATCCTTACCTCTTAGACGTTCCGATAGATTTAGAGTTCAACCCCAGTTTTATGGTTTTCATATTACTAACGAAGGGGACACGTATATTAGTGATGGTACACTAATAAATCTTGATGAACCTAATAGCTATAAGGAAGCCATGGCAGGCCCGGAGTCTGCAAAATGGAAAGAGGCGATGGATAGCGAGATCCAATCCATGTACGATAACCAAGTTTGGAATTTGGTTGATTACATGCCCGAACGTAAGACCGTAGGGTGCAAGTGGATCTTCAAGAAGAAGACCGACGTGGATGGGAACGTACACACATACAAAGCGCGATTGGTTGCGAAGGGCTTTACTCAAACTCCCGGAGTTGACTTTGATGAGATCTTCTCGCCAGTTGCGAAGATTAAATCTATTAGAGTGATGCTAGCAATTGCCGCATTTCATGATTATGAGATCTGGCAAATGGATGTCAAGACCGCTTTCCTTAACGGAAAGTTGGCTGAGGATGTTTACATGGCTCAGCCAGAGGGGTTTGTGGATCCGAAGCATCCGAATAGAGTGTGTAAGCTTGAGAAGTCCATTTATGGACTTAAGCAAGCGTCTCGCAGATGGAATCTTTGCTTCGATGAGAAAGTCAAAGAGTTTGGATTTGTACAAAGCGAAGACGAATCTTGTGTATATGTCAAAGCCAGTGGGAGTGTAGTAAGCTTCCTCGTTCTATATGTCGATGACATATTACTCATAGGAAACGACATCCCGACTCTGCAGGAGGTTAAGTCCTGGCTCGGGAAGTGCTTCGCTATGAAGGACCTCGGAGAGGCTTCTTACATATTGGGAATAAGGATAGTAAGAGAAAGAAGTAAGAGACTAATTGGACTTAGTCAGAATACTTACTTGGAGAAGGTACTAAAACGTTTTAGTATGGAAAACTCAAAGAAGGGAGAACTACCGATACAAGGAAATGCCAAGTTGAGTAAGACTCAAAGTCCGAGTACCGAAGCCGAGATAGCAGAAATGAGCCGAGTACCATATGCTTCCGCAGTTGGCTCAATCATGTACGCTATGACTTGTACTCGCCCTGATGTAGCCTTCGCTTTGAGCATGGTTAGCAGATATCAAGGGAACCCTGGCAAAGCACATTGGATTGCGGTGAAGAACATCCTTAAGTACCTTCGGAGAACGAAAGAATGGTTCTTAGTCCTTGGAGGGAGTGATGACTTGAAGGTGCGAGGGTATAGTGACGCCAGCTTTCAGACCGACAGGGACAACTACCGTTCGCAGTCGGGCTGGGTCTTTACCCTAAATGGAGGAGCAGTGACATGGAAAAGTTCCAAGCAGGAAACCGTAGCTGATTCAACGTGCGAATCAGAGTACATCGCAGCGAGCGAAGCGTCGAAGGAGGCAATATGGCTGAAGAACTTCATCGGTGATCTTGGAGTTGTACCGGCCATAAAGGAGCCCATGGAGATTTTCTGTGATAACGAAGGTGCGGTGGCCTTGACCAAGGAACCGAGGGATCATGGTAGATCTCGACATATCGACAGAAAATATCACTTCATTAGACATCGTGTAGAAGAAGGACAACTCGTAGTGAAGAGGATATCATCAGAAGATAACCCAGCAGATCCGCTTACGAAGGGACTGAGTAGGGTTAAGCACTTACAGCATGCTAGGAGTATTGGGCTGAAGGATGATATTAGCATAGATTAGATTGTATTAGAAACGTATAATAGATAAATGTAATTAACATTTGATGATTAAATAAAGAAGTTTTATTTATGAGTAAAGTTACTATCACATGTTAGTTGTTTAACTATTGTTTCACTTTGCATGTTTTGACTTCCAGAATAATTGAGTTTATTAGGAATAATCGAATTATTCAAATGGTCCACAATCGTTCATATGTTGGGAGTAGATATGAATGAAGATTGTCGTGAATTGGTGTGTAGAGTGTCTAAAGGGTGTTAGACATAGCAAGAGTTGCTGCAACGTTCATGAGTGCTTACGAACTGGTTTTGAGCATTGGAATAAACCCGCGCTTGCTGGAATCATCTTATGGAATACGATATAAAAGGTGATCGCAAGACGATAATATCATATGGTCTTAAAACCTAGATATATGGTTTATTATTTGTTGATTGATTGTGCATTGATAATGCGAAAACGCATCAGTAACTTGATGTTATAAAACGCATTGTTGTGTATAGTTGGTTAATGAATAAGTAAATGCATATAAGTCAAAGTTTATCTGTAAATTTTATCCCAAGAGGGTAGAAGAGATATCTTGGCCACTCGATGATTTGATTTGACTTATGTGCCGGGCCCGGTCAGAACTGAATTGATGTGTTCGATTAAGTTCTATGTCAAATAAATCGAAGATCGAGAAATCTAAATGCTAGACTAACCATTCCATAGGATTGTCAGCATGATATCTAACAGAGGACTGTACGATCCCTTATCTAAAGGACAAGATTGATTAGATCAGAGTTGACAGCGTCTTTGAGAGCTACGATTGCAAACCGTATTATACTTGTATAGTTACTAGACTTATCCAAGTGGGAGACTGTTGGAATAGTGTCTAAGGCTATAACTATATTCGGTGGTGCATGGTCCTTTTGGGTTTCCTTCACCATAGCAACTTGAAGGATGATTTGTTAAGAGAGAGTAAATATTATAAGGAATAATATTTAGCTATTTGATTAATATAAGTCATAGATTAATTGGTATTAATTTAGTGACTTAAAGAGATTAATTAAATAAGAGGGTATAAACTGTCAATTGTTTGATAGTTAGACTTTAGACTATAAATCCATTAGGATGGACTTTGGACGGTTTCTAAGAGCTTTAGGATAGCTCAAAATAGTCCATAAGGATATCTATGGAATGGATTTGGATAGCCTTAAGTGAAGATTATCCAATTAGGGTTTAGGGTGAAACCCTTAAGGAGTCTAAAGGTATAAATAGGCCCTTGGGGTGTGGAATTCGTGGACAAGCTTTCAGAACCTAAAGAAAGGAACCTCTGGCCGAATTCCATCCCCTCTCCTCTCTCCTAAATCATCTTGCTTGCTATTGGTGTTTGTGAACCATCAGAGGAGTGACAATTGTGACTCTAGAAGCTCCAAGACAAGAAGATCAACAAGGAACTCAAAGGTATGATTCTAGATCTGTATTAATGTTATTGTTTAACCTAATTAGCCATTAGAAGTCTTGGATTCAAAAGCATGTTTGATAGAAAGCCTAGATCCAAGCAATAGGGTTTTGCATGCGCACATAGGAAAGTTCTTATGGCTAAAACCCAACAGTAAGATCATATCGGAGGTAAGCTTTGTTTGGCATATACAGTATACTGTTTGGAAAACTGTAACGCCCGAATTAGGTATGTATTATCTTTAATAGTGAGAAGTTTAAAGTTTAGTAATTTCCCTGCTCACGACGTGAAGATTTCCTTTTTCATGTCGTGAGGATTGATCTGGACGCGTGCATCATTTAAAATTTCACGACGTAAGCAGTATAGTGCTCACAATGTGAAGGTGGCTGACAACCAAAACCTTAGATTTTCAGTATCTAAGGGAAAGTGAGGGCTAGGGTTTCTCACCCTCAGCCTCTATCACTCTCTAAGCCTCTAAAAACTCTAATCTTACCTCTCTTTAAGATCTTTTGTCAATTAGGTGCATTGTTGCTTTTAGGAAGAAGAAAAGAAGAAGGAACAAGTGCTCTAGTGTTGGTGTGGTCAAAGAATCAACATCATCATCATATTTTCCTGCTTTTTGACCCTTGTAAGTATCAAAGGCTCCAACTTTAATCCTTATCATGGATAGATCTTGAGTTTTGTCCATCTTATTGATGTTATTACATGATTGAGTTGAGTAGATCCATAAAATTGGCAACTTTATGGATTCTAAGAGTCCCAAGAGCATTATAGTGTTCAGATATGGAAGTTGGTATGGATTTGAGCCATTTATGCAAGTTTGAAGCTCATTTCTTCCCTTTTTGACCTAAAAAATGGATGTTCATGTTTAGTGCATGCATGGTCATAAAGGAAACATTTTTATGGACCTTAGGGGTGCCATTTAGCTTCTGGAAGAAGTGGACTCAAATACTTAATGGAATAAGGACTTAAAATGAGGTTTTTACCCTCATACAACGCTCACGACATGGGGTGTGAGATCCCACGATGTGAGATTTGGAGCAGTCCCACTTCTGTTAGAACCCTTGGAGCCCACTCCGTGAGAATAGGTGCTTAACTCGTTATGTTAGTTCGGGTGGTTTCTCTGACTGATTTAACTAGTTTAGGTCGAGTCTTCTGGTAATCAGATAGGGATTCGCTGTCACGACGTGACCAAGGCCTGTCCACGATGTGAGGATAGTTTTCTTTGACTTTGACCAAGTTTGACCTTGAGCGTATTTTGGGATTTCGATGGAATTGGTTAATTGGTTGGAATAGGCGTTGATTAGAGAGCTAAGATTTGGAGTCCAGCCTCATCAGTTTGGTTCAGTTTGTGAGGTAAGTTTTCCTCACTGCACTTACGGGTCGAAGGCACCAAGGTCCGCCCTTTGGATTTTTATCTTGGTTTATCATATGATTGTGTACTGTAGTGATATGTTAGAACGGTATCCTAGTAGATAGGATGTTATAATGCGACAATGAACTGCAAATTTTCCTATTTTTCTGATGCCTAGTTATATGTTTCTTAGTGATGTGTATGTCGATATGTTATGGTTGGTTGGTGTAACGCCCGCAGATCCGGGCTAGTCAATTTAGAGGCAATATGTGTCGAAAATGACTTTTAGATAAAAGTTTATTTAGAATAAATAATCTTACCCAAGTTGTAGAATATGTCTTAAGGGTTCCGTACATATAAAGAACGCCAAAATCTGAGTTATAACGAAGAAGTTATGACCCGTCGAAGTTTTACGGCAAAACCGACACGACTCCAGGAATCGTAAAAAGTAAATTTACAATAACATAATTTCTAGCCTTAGCGATCTAAACGAAAGTCGTAGTATAAGTTAAACTGAGAGCGTGCATAAAAAGAACGTCTAAATCTGACTTCGTATAAGGAAGTTATGATTTTTCTAAGATTTATAATAACAGTGCACAGCCGAAAATTCAAATTTTAGATCGGTTGATTTTTAGCCAAAATCATCTAAATGAGAAATGAAGATATCGTTAATAGGAGTTAAACGATAAAAAGACAGTCGGAAACGGAGCTTGTATGCAAAAGATATGGACAAAGCTTAGTCTCTACTCTTCGGCGAATTCGATGCAGATTTGTAAATCTGAGATAGAATAAGAATTGGCCGACGAGATCTAAATGAAAGTTTTAGTACTCATAAATACCAACACATGGATATAAAGAACGTCGAGAATAGAGCTCGTATGAGAAAGATATGGACGTAATTTAGTCTCTACTCTTGAAGCGCAACGAATTCAATACATTTTTGTAAATATGAGCTACAAGGAGAATTAGCCGACGAGGTCTAAATGAAAGTTGTAGTACTTGTAAATACCAACGCTTGGATATAAAGAACGTAGAAAACAAAGCTCGTACGCGGAAGATACGGACGACACTTAGAGACTACTCTACGATAAAACCCCTATAAATAAAGGGTGAATCCTTCATATTTCTCACACCTTTCACTCTCTCTTTCTCTCTCTGACCTCTTTAAAACCATACCAAGTCTAGGGAACCTCCCTAGAACGAGAAGGAAGCTCCGGAGCGCCCGAAGGCTCTGAAAATAAAAACTTTCGGCTCGGAAACGTTGCTCCAATGAAGCCCGATTTTTAATAAAATCTGTTGTAAGTGAGCTACGCGTAATCTATATTTAATATAGATTTTATTTAAATATAGTAATGTTATTAAGACCTTATAATAAGTATTTGGACTATTATTATGAGTTATATAAGTGTCATTATAATGTATTTTTAACCACTCACGGTACGGAGAATCTGGTCATGGGGGGCCACTTGGGTTGTTGGATTCAGAAGTGCTATATGCCAAAATGATCCTGCCCTCCGGTGTTTCATTTATGGCCCTGTCTATACATAGTGGGTGAAGAGTATTGTTTTAACTCTTATATAATTGTAATAATAGCTAGACTATTAATTAGTCTCGGTAAAACGTTAGACTAAACTCTAGTGGTAATGGTACTAGGTTTTGTCGAAGGAAATTGTTTTAATGTAAACGAAGTGTTGTCCGAGAACCGCATCACCACCTTATCAGGTGAGTGCATAGTTACTTTCATCATACACATAGATACGAAGTATTTTATATAAATTACGTGTTGTGAGTGCATAGTTACTTTCATCTTACACATAGATACGAAGTATTTTATATAAATTACGTGCTATGTGTGCATATTATCTAAATACTTGCTATCTATGTTGGATGAACGATTTTATACATGCTTCAAATGAATTAAACTGTATATGTATTTTATATCTACAAAATATGTTGGGTAAAACATGGGTAGATGAAATATGAGTCGGATGATGAGATGAGAGGTGATATAGACCATGAGATAAGGGTGAGAGGTGAACAATGAGATAAGCCTTTTACCCAAATGATGGACTCGTCATCTAACATAGTATGGATGAAAACCGTGGACTATTCTAGACAGTCCAGTGGAACACTAGAAGGCTCATAACCTGAACGTGTTTTGAACGACGTTTTCACCCAATGTACTCTAAACCTTGGTGACTATGCAGACTAAGTGCCTAAACCTTGGCGATCATGCAGACTTGGTGCCTAAACCCTGATGACTATGCAAACTTAGTACCTAAACCCTGGAAACTATGCGGACTTAGTACATGTTGTATAAACCCTGGTGACTATGAAGACTTAGTGCCTAAACTCGGTGACGATGGACTTTGTGCCAATTCCTTAGGATAATCCTTAGGAATAAATGAACGAGGAATAACTGATTTTTATGGTAGATCTTTAAGAGTAAAGAAGATAATGGGGATGGGTTATTGAGTTGACTAACTATTTGAAGATTAAACATAATAATTATATTATTGTGGGTTGAAACCCCTATGTACTCACCAGGTCTCCCAACCTGACCCACTCAGTTTATTCATATCACATGTGTTGATATGAAGTCACATTACATCGAGAGATTAAGGAGATATAAATCACTAGTGATAATGAATGTAAGTTTTATGCTTATATTTCTGTATTGACGATGACATCCCAAATGTTTTAAAATAAATAAAAATACGTTTCTTTTGAAATACTTTGATAACGTATTTATCATATTTTAGTGGGATCAAATTCCGCAAGATTTTTACTAAAAGATGTACATTGATTTTTATAAAGCATAAACAAAATCGGTCTTTTCTGGTCATGAAAATGGGGATGTCACAGTTAGGTTGAGGCGGTCCTGTTTTGTGCTGAAGACCAGGACACCTAGGGTGGACCGGATAGACTGTAGGCCTTGCGAGGCATTCTAGTCAGGACGAATGCCCAGAGGACGGTCCAGACAAGCTGAAGGCCTGATGCGGCGGACCAGCCATGTTAAAGGTCCTATGAACGGTCCAAATATGCTTAAGGACTGTAAGGCAGACCAATCATGCTGAAGGCTTTGTATGCATGTTATTTGTTATTGTTATATGTATTGTGTGTTGGTACTTTGGGAGAAAGCTCACTAAGTGTTGGCTTATAGTATTGGGTTATATTTCAAGTACCTCAGATAATTGCGGGAAAGAGAAGGCGTGATCGTGCACCTCCTCATGTTTTGATTTATGGTTTTGGGAAAACTATGATATTAAACATGTTTTGAAAACTGAATTGTAAACAATGATGATTTGTGGATTGGTTTTAAAAGTTTAAATTTTTCATGAATTTTGTGGATGTTACAAAAACCCACTTTAAACACCTCACTAAATCAAGCATTGTCATCATCCCTGTAGGTAGATTAATTAGTATTACGAATTGGGATTATTGATAAATCTTGTTTATAGGTTCATAATAATAATAATGAACTTAAACATAAGTTATACTTAAACCACGGTAAGCATAACTCAACTTACAGGTGGTTTAGCGAAAAACTGGACTTTGCGTGGGCAGAACCTCTAAACTGAAAGCTCTATTTCTTGGGGGATTTTTGATGCTCCAAAGCTTCGCTACTAACACTTAGGAAGTGCTAGAGAACGGCCTTAGGACCTTGGAGGTTTTTGGAAGAGAAATGACTAAAATGTGTGAAGAAATGTGTAAAAATTGACTTCTATTTATAGGCAGGCTTATGTTGGGCATCCTCAAATTATGTTGGGCGTACTAGGGGCCACATGTCATAATCTGGTGGCAAGTCGTGGGGAGAACGTTGTGTGCTAGATCACGACACGTGTCGCATCATTGTTAATTCGAAAATTATTTATCTTGTAAAATTCTCAACTTTCACATGCGAGTTCCATTTTTGACGTTCTTTATATCCATGCGTAGCTATCGATGAGATCTACAACTTTCATTTATACTCTTTCGGCTAATTTGACTTTATTTTTAAAATTATATTTAAACAGGTTTAAACAGTTAAAGTCTATTAAAAATTCATAATTTTGTCATCCGATGTCCATTTTCAACTGTCTTTATATCGTTGAACTCCTATTAATGAGATTTTCAATTCTCGTTTAGATTGTTTCGGCTAAAAATTGACCGATCAAAAATTTGATTTCTGAGGTGTATGCTGCTATGCTGAAACTTCAAAAAATCATAATTTCCTCTAATGAAGTTAGATTTAAACGTTTTCTATATGCATGCTCTCAGTTTGACGGCTACTACGACTTTGGTTTAGATCACTAAGGCTAAAAAAAAAAATTTCAAAAATTTACTTTTTACGATAATTAGAGTTGTGTCAATTTAATCGCGAAACTTTAACGGGTCATAACATCTTCGTTATAATTCGGATTTCAACATTCCTTATATGTCCGAAATCCTTGTAATATATACTATAAATTTGGTTAATGTTATTTATCCTAAATAATATTCTATCAAAAAAATATTTTTAACGCTTATTATATATCTTAATTGACTAGTCTGAATATGTGGATGTTACAGTATTACTTATAAATCTTATTTATAACGTCATAATAATGATTATAAACATAAATATAAGTTATACTTAAAGCACGGTAAGCATAACTAAACTTACAGGTCGTTTAGCGAAAAATCGGACTTTGCGCGGGCAAAACTTCAAAACCGAAAACTCTAATTCTCTGGGCTCTTCAACGCTCCAGAGCTTCGCTACTAAGGCCTAAAATGTACTAGAACTGAGCCTCGAGGATTCGGGAGAGATTGGAAGTATTAGAAAGTATTTGGCAAAGAAAAGGCTTGCAAAACACGTCTATATATAGCTGAAAAACAAGGCTGCTAGATCGAAACACGTGTCGGACTCCTGTGGTGCCACGTGTCGCTTCCGATCGGCCGGATTTCAATATTTTGTAAAATTCATACTTTTGCATAGAAGCTCTTTTTTTTCAACTGTTTTTATATTTACGCATAGTTATTGGTGAGTACTACAACTTTCATTTAGACTTAGTCGGCTAATTTTCAATTTAATTTTCATTTTACGACCTGAGAAGGCTTACACTATAAATAACACTGCGAAATTCGTAACTTCTTCATACGAACTCTGTTTCGACGTTATTTATATCTTTGGTATCCTATTAAAGACTAATACAACTTTCATTTAGATTATTGCCGCTAACAATCAACTGATTTTCATTTTGATTTCTGTGTTGCACGTTGTTATACGATGTCGCATTCGAAACTTTGAAAAATCATAACTTCCTAATAGAAAGTCAGATTTGGGCACTCTTTATATGCACACGTAGCTATTGACGGGTACTATGAATTTTGTTTAGACTTCATCGGCTACTTTTCACTTTATTTTTATTTCGTATTTTTAGCATTTCATCTCGTTTTTAATCGTAGTTTTACACAAATAATATTTTGTTATAATATTTATATGTATAACATCAATACATATTATGAACAAAGAACAATGCCTAAGCATATAACACATAAGAAAAACTTATCATTTATTATTTATTTACAAACAAATTACATTTAAATGACAATATAAATAAGGGCCTATCTGCGAAATGTCTAATGAAAAGTGCGAGAGTTACAATTAAAGATTTAAAGTAACGTTTCACATAAACATAAAAGCAATTCGAGGTGTGGGGGGAAGCCTCCGCACTTTCCTAAGTAAGGTAATGTCGAAAGAGATAAATCCTTCAAGCTTAAGCTCACACTCTCTTTCTACTTCCCTTTTCAGGCAACCTCTCATCCATGCGACCATGCCCACTTGACTGTAATCGTCTCCACTCTTATAACAACCACCGTCAATTGTGTACTTTTGACATGTTCAACCCACTAGCATCTTTTTCCTTTAATTTATTGTTGATGATTATAACGATAAAAGTGGATGATTATACCTGAATGATGCGTCGGAATATTCTTGAGGATGGATTGCATTGGGTATATGAATGATTATGTGGATGGTATTGGATAGACGTTCTGCTATTCAGAAATAGACAAACTATTTCAACAGAGGAAGAACTTTAAGATCAACTCAAGTTTTAAAACTCTCAAACTTAATCTGTTTATTTCATATGGGCAAAGGTCCTAATTGTAGGCTCAAGGGAGCCGATTACATAATTGAATAGTATGATTGCAATACAACCAACCTATTTACAATATAATCCTTAGACTATTAAGGGTTACACACTTTATGTAATATCTTACAAACTATATGTTATATTTGATAAGTGACGATTCCTGTTTTATTCCCATCTAGTTGATGATTTATCTACATCAATTGTTGATTTTATGGGATGCATTATCAAATTGAATGGAATCCAATTTGCAATCAAGTTTGAGCGGCTATAGTTCCCTTATTATTGGGATTACGTTGATATAACAAAAACGTATCAAGTAGGTGCTGATTTAATGGGATTGAAGCAATTTAAGTGCATTTGTGTAAATTAACTTGATTGTAAAATGAGCGGGAAAAGAACGTCGGGACGAGAAGAAGACATTGACAATAAAACACTCTATTATTTTATTAAAATAGGATATAGCCTAATAGGATATGCAGTCATCCAATTTAATATTATAGTAAAGCCTTTAGAATTAATTTGCTTTAGAATTATCAAATCCTAAATGAATTTTTATAATGGTATAAAAAGAACAAAAAAAAATTGCTTAAGAACTTTAAAATTTTATCTTTTTCCTAAATTTTTTACCCGTGGTTCTCACGGGTTAGTAACCTAGTTTAATATTAATATTATAGTAAAGCCTTTAGAATTAATTTGGCATTTTTCACGGATGAAACTTGATGTTTAGAATTTAATTTCTATTAGTAATCATGTTCAAAAAGTGTTCCATATAAATACTAGCAGACACTTGACATGCTAACAAGCGCATTTATCGTCAATTCCATAGGTGTATAGCAAAAATGGGAGTTTTGTACCTGAGGGTTGTAATTTTAAAAAGTATTTACCTAATCATTGTTGTTTCAAAGTTATTTACCAAAACATAATATATTGGGTTTTAGTAGTTAGATTCTAACCGTTTGCATTTAATAAAATGTAATTTAGATTTTACATTAATTTTATAGTTAGTTTACAATAATAAAAAGACCACGTAATCATATTTTTTTTTACCAATTCATTATATTCAAAATTATTCGATTGTTTTCTTGAACAGTTAAAAAAATTGAACTATATTAAATTATAAAGAATAAGAAGTAATTCATAATTGTTTTATTGTACATAGTTTATTTTTTTTATAAACGTTTGGTTTTATATTTTATAACCATTTTAAATACAAACATAACAAAATACCAACAAATGTAACATGAACATCAAATGGTATAAATATAAATATAACTCGGATAAATCTTATATAATCAATCATTACTAATATAAAATGAGTTATTTTTAACATATATAATGAAAAAATCTAGAATAAATACTACTCAATCAAACACATTCACATATCCATAGGTGGTTTTCTAGGCTTAGAATGTAACGCCTGTGTTTCTGGGCTTACCATTTTTTAGCAATGTAATAGTCTAGGTTAACCTTTGTAACCTGTTTTAAATAATAGAAGTGTATTATTTGAGTATTATGTGTTTTGTGCTTAATTGCTTAATTATGTGGTTTGATTAATTAAGAATAAAAATAAGCGTCAACATTTAAGTGTAAAATAAACTTGATATCTTTAGATAATGTTGTAGTAGTTGAAACAAGGTTTCCGAAGATATAAAGAATGCCGAAATCCGAGTTATAACGAAGAAGTTATGACCTGTCGAAGTTTCGCGACAAAACCGGCACCGCTGAATGATGTAAAAAGTGAAATTTGCGTTAGAGCGATATTTAGCCTTAGTGATCTAAACGAGAATCGAAGATCTCGTTGTTAGTATCAAAGCGATAAAAAGTTAGGCGAGAACAGACGTCAAACGAAGAAGTTATGAATTTATAACGAAATTTTCTGTCCCGGCCTATTAAAAATAAATAATAAAAATAAAGTCAAAATTAGCCGACGGAATCTAAACGAAAGTTGTAGAGCGTAGTCTCACATTCGCATGGATATAAAGAACGTCGAAAACGGAGTTCGTATGAAGGAGATATGAATTTTCGAAGTTTATTAAATAATTAATAATTAAATTTAATTATTAAATCCGGCCTTATCCGAAGATGAGTCAACGGACTCATCCGGAGTACGCCCCGCGTACAGCAAGAAATGTCGACACTTCGGATGAAGCATGCAGTGACGACTTCGAAGCCATGTACGCCCCGCGTACTGGGAGATTCCAGCCTCCTATAAATAGGATGCGAGGGGTCCGGGCATAATTGCTCATTTCTCCTCCGTTTTGTGCCGAAGCTCTGCGTTTTTACCCCCGAAGCCACCCCGAAGCCCCGGTAATATTCCCGAGTCTCGAAGCAAGTCCCGAGATCCCGAAGATCCCAAGAGGTGCGGTTTCCGAGCCGAAGCTCTGCGCGCGAGAAGTTCGATTTTTGAAGAGATCTTTCAGATCTGCTGAGGATTACTACTTCTACGAGCCGTAGTGTTGTCCGATCATCTTTTGATCAAGTGAGTGTGTAGTTACTTTCTTCTAATGCATAATTATGAAGTATTTTATACAAAATACGTGTTATGTGTAGAATTTTGTTGTTATGTGCGTGAATGTATATTCACTCTCTTCAATCTCATAGATCTGATTTTTTTTTCTATGAAATACGTGTTATGTGGGTATGCCTCATCTGTTATGTGAAATATGTATTGAATGAAAATGCTATACAGGTTTTAAACTATATATAAAAATATATATTTTTATCTACTGATATGTTGGGTAGAACATGGGTAGATAGTTGGTGTATAATAAATAGATGAGAGGCCTCGATGTTGTTGTTGTTGACCTAGTTATTCAGCGGAGTATGGATAACAACCACAGACTCCTTCTAGACAGTCTCGTGGAACGCTAGCAGGTTCATAACCTGTAGGTGTTGTGAACGATGTTTTCACCGGTGTACTCTATCCCCCTCATGGTTGCCTTTATGATATCTATTGTTGAGGAAACCCCTTAGCAGTAATGTCCGTCCCGATGAAAATCCTAGATTAGGTCCCTTGAGATAGATGTTGTTTTAGGGACGTAAAGTGATGATAATGGGAATGGGTAATCGGGATAGAGATTGGTTGGTGAAATTAAATATAATTTATTTATTGTGGGTTGAAAACCCTATATGCTCATCAGGCTCCCAATCCTGACACACTCAGTTTTTATTTGTATTACAGGAAGTGGCGCAAGGGCATAAGATGGATGAACCATCAAGTTGTTTTGTTTACAAGTCTATATATGTATATATTTGTTGAATGACTTGTAATGTTATTGTTTATCCTTAATGGTCTGTATCGGAACATGACACCCCGGGTTTTGATTATATAATGAAAATACATTTCTTTTATGAAATGCTTTGGTAAACATTGTTTTATCATGTTTTATTTTTGGGAACAAATTCCACAACTCTTTCAAATCAAAAGGATTTACTCTGAAATTATTTTAAAAGCATAAATGAAAATCGGTCTTTTCTGGCCGTGATTTTGGGGATGTCACATAGAAGGACATGTTTTTTTTATTATGACCACTTAGTCTATACAATCCACAAAGATTAGCTTTCTTTCCTTCTTTAATGTTCATTCCATTTTGTAGCCTTGTGGAGCGAGGACGACCTTTTTCCTTTCGTTTTAACTCTGAATTTGGAAGCATTCCTTGAATAGACGTCTCAGGCCAATATGCTTCATGAGGGATTGGGGAAAAGTCAGATGCCCACGTAGCAGAATATTCAAAAATTGAGTAATATCGTTGAATATATTGACTAGTATTTAAAGAAAGATAGGCACATGAACTCAAGACATGAGAACACGGATACTTATATATCTCCCACTTACCACATGTGCAAGTTTTTTTTCTCCAAATCAACTACTTGCATATTTTTTCCTTTTTGAGTTACCACCTCAATTATTCCTTTTTGTCGGTTGAAAGATTTGAGGGTGTGTGCACTAGCTTTTGACATTGATGCCGCTTGTTTTACAGCAACATGAGGAGTAAAAACATCTCCGTTAGCTTGAGCAGTAGGTCCCAAAGAACGCCTCACATCAAAATAGTGAACTAATCTATAAAATGTAAGTTTGACACATGGAGTGATTGGTAAAAAACGAGCACCTTTAAGTACACTTCTAAAAATCTCTGACATATTTGTAGTGAGCAGCCCATAGCGTTTTCCACCATCATGTGCAAGTGTCCATCTAAAAAGTGAATGTCCCTCGAGCCATTGACAAGCTTGTGCATTTAGTTTTCCAATTTCATCCATGATAGAGTTGAACTTACGAACTTGATTTTGATTTCCAGCACGGTAAGCTAAAACTTTTAAATGTGAATTGCGAAACTTGTCATGAAAGTTATTGACAAAATGTCGCAAACAATACCTATACAAATCCTTTCAAATGTGAGAATTAAATTAAATGTACCATAAAAGTGGTTAACAAAATTAAATAAAAAATACCTGTGAAAACTATGGGGCTCCAGCCATGGTGATCCTTGCTCATTAACTACCTTTAGGATTCCACTATGACGATCAGATATTAAACAAATGTTGTCACGTTCTTTCACCACATGTTTCTTGACATGATTAAGAAACCAATACCAACTATTATATGCTTCATTCTCAACAATAGCAAATGCAAGAGGAAAAATCTGATTATTACCATCAACTCCCATTGTAATCATCATCTTTTCCTTATACTTACCATATAAATGTATTGCATCAATGCTAACAACAGGTCGACAATGCGCAAATCCGTTGATAGAAGGAGCAAAAACCCAAAACACACGTCTGAACTCCACTTGATCCACACTACTCTCCTTTTGGTTCATATTACTATCTATGTGATCCACATTACTTAATCTAGCAGTGCACCATTTAACTATAGTCCCTGGATTGTAAAATTGAAGTGCAGCCATAAATTTTGGTAAAACAATATAAGATTCCTCCCAGTTTCCAAATATATGTTCAATCTCCTTCTGTTTTCCTACCCAGACCTTCCTGTATGCATGAGTATATCCTAATTTATCAATTATTTCAGCTCTCAAGGTAGGAATGCTAATAGATGGTTGTTCTTTAATAAGGTGTTCAGTTTCTTGAGCGATCAAGCTCGCATCTAGATTTGGATGATCTTGAGTAATCTTATACTGGGAACAAGTGTGTGGACCAATGTATTGTGTTATCTCAAAATACCCACTACGTTTACGTTTACATGCACGTAATTACCACTTACAACCAGTTTGTGAACACAACTTACATCTTATCTTCCAAATTGTTGGACATGTTTCAACCACTTCATATTGTCGATGTGTCTTGATCGTGTAAAGCTTGATAGCTCTAATAAGTTTGTCTTTATTCTTAAAAGAATTTTCACCCAATTCTTCAGTTAAATGATTTTTACTCTCGGAGTGTGACACCGTCCAAGTGTCAACATTAGCCACATCTATTCCTTCTAAATTAGTAAAATTAGAAGGTATCTCAGCTCCATCCATGGTTAAATCTCCTCAGTTTTCAGTTTCATTTTCATCCCCACTTTCATATCCGTCATTGTCTGTGTCAAATCCACTATTCATTCCATTGTTCACAACAACAAATTCAGAAATTATATTGAAGTCCTCATTGTGAATCATGTCTGACACAACATCAATAGGATTCATAGTAAGTAATAAAATAGTGTTCATTTCTTCTTCTATCAAATCCGATTCTTGTGTTCTGCAAGTAATGTAACAAAAAAAATGTGTAGGTGAAAACAATAACAAATTATAATTATGAAATTGAGATGGAAAAAATAATAAAAATGTACTAAAATGGATTGCTTTTTCATCTTTATGATGAATGCATACAGAGATAGAAACTAAAACAAATGGGAAAACTAAAACAAATTTGAATATTTTTAATTCTCCTAGGCGTGTACTGTCCTATTCTATATGTAAGCAACATGAAAATTTTCAGTAGGCAAGATTATAAACTTTTCCTCAATGGCAGAAATAGCCACAAACTTATTATACAATGTCACATTCTTCACAAAAGTTCATCAACAAAACAATATAAGGTAAAATTTTGAAAATTGATGTGTAATATGAGTTTTAATACCTGGGTGTTATATCCATGTGATTTTTATTTCGATTGACGTCAACCTCTAAGTATAGATCAATGTTGCTTAGTTCTTGATGAAGACTAAGCACATCAAACATAATTTCAACGTCATTATCGTCCTTGATCGGAAGAGGAATATATTTCATTACCTTTCCAACAACCGATGGGTATCTACAAATTACTTTAATATGATATTGTTGCTTGTCAATCAATGTTGCAAAATAGATTTGGTTGACCAGATCATTGAATTTTATTCCATGTTGAACCTTGATAGCTTTACTTGGAGACTTGTCGTAAGTTATACCTTCTTTCCCGTCACAAATTTTTCCGTCTCGATAGCATAAAAAAGTAACAAATTTTGATGCCATGTTGATAAAAATCTATGGAGAAACAAAAACAAATTTTAAAATAATGTAACACATTAATTTATACATATCTACATTTACTACAAAGCCCATAAAATATAAAAAATAAAATTTTGAAAGAAATTCACGCCATCATGATAAAAAATAAACAATAAAGTCAACAATCTTATTGATTCAATTGATGCTACGTATTGGATGAAAGGGAATCAAAAACAATAAATTTAAGAGTCTTAAAATTAATATACAAACAGCAAGTATCTTGGTGAATGAGCCGATTAGTCTTTTTATCCGGTCAAAATCAACCTATAAAAATTTCACTCAAACATAAACAAAAAGGTCAATGTGAATAAAACTTTACCGTAGAAAAAATTGAAAAAAGATGATGGTAATTAATGTTTTCAACGACCGGCGGCACATGGAAGATGAACGATGAGGCAAATAAAGCATTGGGATGTTGGAGACTGTTTCCTAGGCTAATAGGCTTTTTTTTTTAACAAATAAAACTACAACTATTTTGTAAATAAGTTTTAAACTACCCTTTTGTTGTAAATACTTTTGAAAACTACTATGTTTTTGTAAAAAAAATCCAAAAATGGACATCCGAATGCAAAATTATCTTATTCGAATTCGAATAAGATTTTTAAAAAATCTCATCACCTTTTATTTGCACCCTGTTTTTCACATGAGTGTGGAGGGTTTACTTAAAAAAAATGTTGATGGATTTATGTTTGCAAAGAACGGACCTAACTACATCATCAAGCAAATAAAGATTTTCCAATAATATTTATACTAGTTTACAAAACTGTTGGAACCACGTTTATAAAATTAATTAAATTTTTATAGTAAAAATCAAAATTATTAATCAACTAGTTGTGATACTCATGTATTACATGTGTTAATTTAATATATATATATATATATATATATATATATATATATATATATATATATATATTTGAGAACTTTAAATTTATAAGAAAATAAGAAAAACAATGAATTATTATAATGAAAATGTTTTTTTATCTTTTAAATTTATACAAATAATTTAAATAAAAAAACTAATGATCTTTAATTTTAGGAATTTTGAAATTAAAATGTAAGTTTATTAATGAAATAGATATTAATTTATTACTACATTTATTACAATTATTACATTAAAATATTATATGAAATTTAATAAAAAATAAAAACTCACAAAATGACATGTGGAAAATAAAAATTCAAAACTAACATAAAATGATATTTGACAAATTGAATGAGAGTATGACAAGTGGAAAAAAACTTTCATTTATTAGAGAGGATTGTTATTACATTAAAATATTACGTGAAATTTAATAAAAAAGAAAAACTCATAAAATGACGTGAAAAATAAAAATTCAAAACTACCACAAAATGACATTTGATAAATTGAATGAGAGTGTACAAGTGGCAAAAAAACATTCATTTATTAGAGATGATTATTTTAAATAAAGTATTAATGAAAAGATATATTTTTAGTTATATAAAATTATAATCGTTGATTTAAATAAATACGTGATCTTATAATCTGTATTAATTTTATTTTAATTTTTATTCTAATGTTATTAATTTAATGTAACTAGAGTGAGAAATTTAAAATTTAAAATTTCAAATGGAGAAACAATAGGTTGACAAGTGACATGATATTAACTAAAAAACCTAATAGGATGACACATAACAAAAAGAGAATAAACCTATTCTTTTATTAGAATAGGAAGAATTATATATGTTACAAATGTGGTAAAATGCCAAATGTTTTGATGGTTTAACTGATGCTACTAGTGAAACATCAGGCATTAGAGATCGGATAGAACATGAGCTTGCCATTTATAACCCCAGTCAGTAGAGGTTTGTATTTGCTTGAAGGATTACTTGGATTTGTTGGAACGTATACAGTCAATGGCGAGTATACATTAGATGAAGGTAATGAAGGTAGGTCACTTCACCCACCTAAAAGAAAAATAAAAACTACATTTTTTTAGGAAATATATAAAGTTTATTTGTGACCTACCTAAAATTTTATGAGTGACCTACTTTAATTTGTTTGGCAAAAAGATTAATATAAATTGAAACTTTTAAAACTCACTTTTTATATCTCAACAGTTTAAATTTATTTAGTTACATATTAAGAATAACCCAATACAATTTTTAATGATAGTTTAGTATCATATATTTAAAAAAAAATTATTTAGTTACATATCAAGAAATAACCCAATACAATTCTTTAATGATAGTTTAGTATCATATATTTACAAAAAAATTATACAACCTGACTTGTGACTAATATTTTTTTTTTACTATTTCATTTTTATATATTAAATTCATTTAAATAGTGAACCATATAGGTTTCTGTTGTAGACTTGACACTGTATACAACATATGTCAACACTCAAAGACCCAATTCAAGACAATGTTGAGTTGAAAATATTAGAACAAGAGATGGAACAAGGCTTATCCACACCTTTGAAATCAACTTATGGCAACCCCGATGTGACGATGATGTTGATGACTATGAAGACGAAGATGTTGATGATGGTTTGAAGATATCTCTTACCCTATCTATGGAGGTGGTTGAAGAACAAAAAAAAGAAGATGAACCTAAAGTACACAACCACAAAAGTAAAAATTACGTGCCAAATTGTACGTTTAATGTTATATTTTAAGCTCTCTAATGAATCTATGTTATATCTGTTGGAATCTGATCAAAACATGTTTCAATCTGGATCAAATATTGGGTGGATCGGATTATGTGTGACCTTTAGCAGATCAAATCATCTTGGATTCTTCGTTTGTGCACCTGTAGTCAATTCTGTGAAAAAAAATGTTATTGATTATCTTTATAGGAAACCTAAAAAATGGATCAAACAATAGTTGGAGAGGAGTATGATAAATGTGCAATTAATGTAAAAGATGGTATAATTCCACCAAAATTACTCTCTATGACTTGAATGATTTAGATGTAATAATGCATACGTATGGATTGGGCTTCGAAAACTATACAAAAATGGGTTGAGTTGATTTTTGAGGATAGCAACAAATTTATATTTGAATAGGTGGAGAAGTCTAAGGGGTTGTTTGTTTTTTGTGTGAAGATCTGTGCAACCATTTTTTTCTTGTGTCGCGCAGACAATGCACAGACATATGCCCTCCCAGAGTGTTAGTTTTATGGAAGTGTGCAGATCAAAAAACGTCTGTGCGGGGTCTTCCTGGCTCAGACATGGGCCACTGTCTTCAAAGGTCTTCAGACCTCATTCTAAACTAAACCAAAAAAAACATGGGCCACCGTGCAATTTTTTTCTTTCTTTTTTTGCTGATAATGCATTTTTAATGTTTATGACATGAAATTAAGTTTGAAAATTCAATTTACTTCAACAGTCGCAGACGTTAAAAACAAACAGTCTTCTTATTGCAGACTGCAGACATTTGGTCCACCTTTTCTGCCGTAGAGGCTTGCAGATGTGGTCCGCAGACCGCAGACATTTTAACTTCAAAAAAACAAATAGCACCTAAGTAATTACTTTAACAAATAAGAAAATAACTTAGTTTAGGTACATACAATGATGCACTGGCATCCCAACATAGATGGATAGACAGACAAGGCAAAAAAACATGAAATCAATAGGCGAAGGACCAAAAGAGTGCACTGAGTTGTGCTTAAGCTTGGGTGTCCTAAAATTTTTAACGATGGACACATAAGCCGTTAATTAGATTTTTTTCATTTTTACCATTTTTAAAAACGGTTAGCTTGTTGTGTTTGTGTTTACCACTGGCAAAAGAAGAGAGAGATGTGGTGAATTTGATTTTTGTCATCGGTGAACATGTACTGCCAGTGTATTATCACAAGCCAGTGTTCACTGTCGGTAAAAGCTGTCAACTCAGCTTTCCGGCGGTAAAAACACTACCACACCCCACAACCTTAATGAGAAATCTGAGCAGTTTGGTCAATTGGACCAACTTCGGCTAAAATGTTGGGTTACATTTTATTCATACCCTTTTTTTGTAGACTTATTTTACGTGGTATATAACCCACCGTTAATGATAAATATGGTGGGTGTGATGATTGGGTGTTATGTTACTATCATCTAATCATCACACACCACATTAATTTGGTATATTCACCACTTCACATCATTATATATTTCTTATTTTTTTTATTATTTAAATAATTTTTTTAATTATTTAAAATGTAGAGAGAGGTAGAGAAAGATAAATAGATAGAGAGAAAAAAATATATATGTTTAGGTGTTATGGGGTGACCATAACACCTAATTGTGGGTGTAAGGTTTGTTGTTTCAAAATTCACACCTTCACGGCATGGTTGTTGCATGTTCACGTAGGTATTTCTCCATAGTAAGTGGGTCATTGGATTAGTTATCTATTCGTATTTTATAGCTAGGTTATTCGTTCTTCGTCATCCGTTGAAGTCACTCGAGGATTTTGAAGTTGTATCGGTGGAAGGTGCTTGGAGATATCAAGTTTTCGTTGAGATATTGGGGTGTATTTATCTGGATTTTGGGATGTGTGTACGCTAGGCAGACTAGTCATAAAATTGTAGTTCTTGCAAGCTCAGGTTGTTGCCAATCTTGAGTGCTGAAATTGTGGATGGCTTGGAAATTCGAATGGTTACACGGTTGACAGGGAGTAGATGATTCAAAGTGGGGGAGAATCACTTGGGATTAATAGGAATATCTCCACATGCATGTGAGTTTTAGTGTTATCTCTTCACTTTTGACCTAAAATGGATTGAGGACATGTATGAAGCATGCATGTCCATAAAGTAATCATTTTTATGGACCATTGGAATCCCCCTAAGCTTTTGGAAAAGTTGGTGTTAGAGAGTTAATGGATTAATGACTCAAATCTTTGGGATGTTGCTTCATACTGCAGTCACGATATAACGTCCCAAACATACGAGCCAAAAATTTCATTTTTAAAACACATACTTAGCAAAAAATTAGAAATAAAACATTCACTGATCATGTCATTTTATAAAAGATGTGCGTGTCTGGAAACCAGTTCATAAAAACATAACAATGTCAGAGTACAAATCCCCAGGAAGATCTCATAGTGCGGAATACAAAGCGTGTGTGTGATGTGTCGTTACCATGCCAGCTCCTCCCCCTTCGAAGAAGAGGTACCTGAAACCAAAACTAAAAACTATAAGCACGAAGCTTAGTGAGTTCCCCATCATACCACATACCATACAATCACATATCATACATACTACCGGGCAATTTTGGGGTGCCCGACTTACCTGGTACGGCCATTCTGGGGTGCCGACCTACACATGTCAAGCCATTCTGGGGTGCTGACTACCCATGTCAAGCCATTTTGGGGTGCTGACTACCCATCGGCCCTAACAACCGATCCTCATGGACTATTTCACCCCCTACTGCTACTATCACATATATCATAACATAACATATTATCAGACATATGTGGGGTGCCTGGACTACCCTTCAGTCCTATCAACCGAACTTAGGGACTGGTCCCCTCCTACTACCTCTATCGCATATAACATAACAAGCTAGCATGCAAACATATCATCACATACTGTCAGACGTATCTGGAGTGTCTGACTACCCTTCGGTCCTAACAACCGAGCTCTTCTACTATCACATACAACATATCATGCTAGCATATAACATATTAGGTAGTAGCAAACCTCGATGATATCACAAAGACAATCATCTATCATACATCTCCTACTGGTGGGTCGGCATTGTGGCCTTAGACCCACCGCTACTGGAAGGTAACTCACCTCGTAGTAGCTGTTGATCTGCGTGGGAACGGTCTATCTGCTACTGCTGCTCCGGAAATCCTCCGGCTGCAATTCCCACCAAACACTCAGTCAAATACTGCTAACCGACCTCAGGGTAAAATGACCATTTACCCTAACCAAACCAAGAGTCAAAGTCAAAGTCAACTTCCAGTTGACCCGACTCGCCGAGTTGGCTCGCCAATTCGTCAAGTCCCTATCCATTCGATTGACCATAATCCCGTCTCTACTCGTCGAGTTAGGCATTGACTCGACGAGTTTTCCTTCTAAACTGATGTCCAATAGTCCTTCATCCTACTCGCCGAGTTGGATGAATAACTCGTCAAGTTCATCTTCATCCGAAGAACATTCTATGCTGAGACTCACCGAGTTGTATGAACAACTCGCCGAGTCTGTTCTTGAGGCAAGAAGATTGTCTTGAACTCACCGAGTCAGGGCATTGACTCGCCGAGTTCCTTCATCAGTGAGTCTGGCTTCCAACCCACTGAGTCACATCCCATGACTCACTACTCCACCCAGCAAACACGAAAAGGGGGAAAACTCGGGGACTTGCGACTCGACTCGCCGAGTCCGATAAACGACTCGCCGAGTCTTTCTCATGCAAATACTGTTGGAATAGTGTCTAAGGCTATAACTATATTCGGTGGTGCATGGTCCTTTTGGGTTGCCTTCACCATAGCAACTTGAAGGATGATTTGTTAAGAGAGAGTAAATATTATAAGGAATAATATTTAGCTATTTGATTAATATAAGTTATAGATTAATTGGTATTAATTTGGTGACTTAAAGAGATTAATTAAATAAGAGGGTATAAACTGTCAATTGTTTGATAGTTAGACTTTAGACTATAAATCCATTAGGATGAACTTTGGACGGTTTCTAAGAGCTTTAGGATAGCTCAAAATAGTCCATAAGGATATCTATGGAATGGATTTGGATAGCCTTAAGTGAAGATTATCCAATTAGGGTTTAGGGTGAAACCCTTAAGGAGTCTAAAGGTATAAATAGGCCCTTGGGGTGTGTAATTCGGGGACAAGCCATTAGAGGAACCTCTGGCCGAATTCCATCCCCTCTCCTCTCTCCTAAATCATCTTGCTTTCTATTGGTGTTTGTAAGCCATTAGAGGAGTGACAATTGTGACTCTAGAAGCTCCAAGACAAGAAGATCAACAAGGAACTCAAAGGTATGATTATAGATCTGTATTAATGTTATTGTTTAACCTAATTAGCCATTAGAAGTCTTGGATTCAAAAGCATGTTTGATAGAAAGCCTAGATCCAAGCAATAGGGTTTTGCATGCGCACATAGGAAAGTTCTTATGGCTAAAACCCAACAGTGGTATCAGAGCCTAGATTGGTTTTCTACAAATTGTTGCTTGTATAACTGAAACAAACCTGCAAAATTCGATTTTTTGGTTTTTGAGTCACTGACTCGTCGAGTTCCAAAGTGGACTCGGCGAGTAGGCCTGACTCGGCGAGTCCATTTGTGTACTCGGCGAGTCCAAGCGTCAGGAAAGGCCAGATTCGGGATTTCTTTGTGTTTATCTTATCCAAACTTACCATAAACTAATTAGATCAATATGAATCCGTTTTTTTGATAAATACAAGTGTTATATTGATCTAGTTAAAGGTAATTATCAACTAATTAAATATTTAGTTTCTTTATATGATAATTAATTAATTGTTTTAATTATTTTTGGGTAATTATCTTCAAAGAAATCAAAGATAAATCAAATAAAGATAATTAAGATATTAATTGTTAATTGAAATTATTTGTTATTTGATCCTCCATGTTTTTAAATGTTTAAAACCTACCCTATAGTTTTGAAATTTAAATTTGTGATTAAAAGCTTTAATTTAGACAACTTAAATTTCAAACCCTAGATTTTGAAAAAGTTTATAAATACAACCCTATACTTATATGACATTATTAGAATAATATATATATATGTATAACTAAATGCTAGTCTTACCGCTAGTAGGCCTCATTCACGAAGCCGATCTATAAGGTGGGTATAAGGTTGCGGCCTATAAAATGGCGCTTAATGGGTGTACACTCACACCCACCGCTTGCTTGATTGGTGGAGGGTCGTTAGCCGAACGGGTATGATAGGGAAACCTCATCCTCTCATTAAAAGTATAATAAGAAATACGAAGTAACTAAATTTTTTTTAAATTTCCCAATCTTAGTTACTTTAGGAAAAGTGAATTGATGCAATTCCATGAAATTACACTTTGCACCTTGCTAAGATGTTAGTGGAGCGTGTGTGGTTTACCGGCACACTAATTGGTTCTAAGCGAAGGTGGCGGAGGGTGATTCATTGTTTATCATAGTTCGGTGGAGCGTGTGTGGTTTACCGGCACATCGAATAGGTGATCGTAACAATGAAGGCACCATGTAAATTTGCATGGTAATTCACACCCGCTTTGTGATCCTCGGCATCCCAGTCACAAACAAGAGGGGCATATCGAGATTTAAACATGCCATTGAATAGTTCAATGAATCTCATCCGAACCTAGGAATTCTCAAAAACACTTAGGACTAAAAGTTTAAGTTTTGTGATGGAGAATTAGTGAATCGTCATTCACTTACCTTCAATTTATTTGCATGTTGGATTACGACATCCCTTTTCTAGTATGTAAATGTTATTGTTGGATCCTAGCCCTAATTTTTCTTATTGGGTGATAATTAGGGATTCTTGTTCTAATCTATCTTTGTCCTTTCTATAGATGTCAAACGCAAACAACGCTGCTGCTAGTTCTTTCACGTTGATGAGCCTTTGCCAAAAGGTCACCTTCGATGGAACGAACTTTGGCGAATGGATAAGATACATTCGCACCATTGCTCGCTATGAGGATAAAGAGTATGTCCTCGACGAGAAGCTCGAGAAAATCAACCCCGAAATTGCTACTCCCGCTGAAATCACCGCCTTTGAAACCCATGAGCGAGATGCGACGAAAGTACATTGCATCATGATCGCCACCATGAACTCCGAGTTCCAAAAGTCCTACGAGGACATGTATCCATACGAGATGCATCAAGACTTGCTGGAGAGGTACCACCAAAACGCGAGACAAGAGCGTTACGAGATCTTCACCAACATGATTTCCGCCAAGATGGGTCATGGAGAATCTCTTACCGTGCACTTGCAAAAGATGCAAAGGTATGTCGACCGCCTTCGCAAGTTAAACGTTGACTTCGGTGAAGACTTGGCGATCGACATGGTGCTTCACTCTTTGCCTCCGATGTACAATCAATTTAGGATGACCTACCACATGAACAAAGAGGAGGTCACTCTAAGTAAGCTCCAAGGTCTCTTGAGGGTTGCTGAGAGCAATTTCAAGGACAAGTCTGTTGCACCAACTCCCAATCCGTCTGCTGCTCCTGTCTTGGCAATTGGTCAAGGGAAGGGAAAGAAGAGGAAAGCTTCTTCAAATAACTATCGAAAGGTGAAAGCCCGAGATGGTTCCTCTTCTAGTGGGACAAAAGTTGATCCCTCTAAGCCCTGCTCTAACCCGAAGGAGGCAGAGTGCCACCACTACCACAAGATAGGACATTGGAAGCGAAGCTGCCCGGACTACCTGCAAGCCATCAAGGAAGGAAAGATCAAGCCATCTTTCGCAGGTATATATGCAATAAAATCTAACGATTCTAACCATGCTATTTCTTGGGTTCTTGACACCAGTTGTGGTTATCACATTTGTTCTAATGTGCAGGGACTAAAAGGAAGTAGGGATGTGGAGCAAGGAAGGATCAATCTAATCATGGGGAACAGAAGATCGTCGCCTGTGACCAAGATTGGAGTGTATTCTTTGGTGCTTAAGAATAGTTTAGTTTTAAATTTGAACAATTGTTGCTATTCGCCAGAAATGGCTAGAAACATCATTTCATTTCATGGTTTGTATAGACAAGGTTTTAGATTTTATTTTAATAATGAGAATGGTTCTATTTTGGCTTATCTAAATGGTGTCTTTTACTTTGAAGCTATACCATGTAATGGAATATATGAAACTGTTATGATTGTTGATAACTTAGGAAATGATGTTTTGAATATTGATTCTTCCACTAGTATGGATAAAGCATCCTTGTGGCATTGTCGTCTTGGACATGTCAACAAGAAACGCATAGCCCAACTCCAAAAGGATGGAGTGTTGGAGTCATTCGACCTTAGGGAAGATGACACTTGCGAGTCTTGTTTACTTGGAAAGATGACTAAGTCACCCTTCACGAGCACTTGTGAAAGGGGTGAGGGACTATTAGACCTAATACATACCGATGTATGTGGACCTTTTAGATCAACCACGAAGGATGGGAACTGCTTCTATGTGACCTTTACCGATGATTATAGTAGATATGGGTATATCTACTTAATCAAGCAAAAGTCAGAAACCTTTGAAAAGTTCAAAGAGTTCAAAAATGAAGTGGAGAATCAATTGGGCAGGAAAATCAAGATGCTTCGATCCGATCGAGGAGGAGAGTACCTGAGTCTTGAATTCCACGATTATCTCAAGGAGTGTGGAATAGTTTCGCAATTGACGCCTCCTAGGACACCGCAATTGAATGGTGTGGCAGAAAGGCGTAATCGAACCTTATTGGATATGGTTCGCTCTATGATGAGTCGTGCTTCACTACCTATCTTCTTTTGGGGGTATGCCTTAGAGACTGCCATCCATATCCTTAACCGAGTCCCTACCAAGAAGGTTGCCAAAACACCTCACGAGATGTGGACGGGGAAAGTTCCCTCGTTGGCACATATCAAGGTTTGGGGCTGCGAGGCTTTCGTAAGACGAGATACTCACGACAAGCTTGAACCTCGAAGTGAGCGATGTATTTTCATCGGCTACCCGCAAACTTCCTTTGGATATCTCTTCTATAGACCGAAAGATAATGTTATCTTTGTTGCAAGGAGAGGAGTTTTCCGAGAGCGAGAACTCATAAGCCAAGGAGACAGTGGGAGGCAAATCGAACTTGAAGAGATTCAAGAATCGATATATGAAGGAACCTCTACCGCTGGCGTTCAACCCGAGGAGGAAACTCCGGTCGAACCGATTGACGAATCCTTACCTCTTAGACGTTCCGATAGATTTAGAGTTCAACCCCAGTTTTATGGTTTTCATATTACTACCGAAGGGGACACGTATATTAGTGATGGTACACTAATAAATCTTGATGAACCTAATAGCTATAAGGAAGCCATGGCAGGCCCGGAGTCTGCGAAATGGAAAGAGGCGATGGATAGCGAGATCCAATCCATGTACGATAACCAAGTTTGGAATTTGGTTGATTACGTGCCCGAACGTAAGACCGTAGGGTGCAAGTGGATCTTCAAGAAGAAGACCGACGTGGATGGGAACGTACACACATACAAAGCGCGATTGGTTGCGAAGGGTGTTACTCAAACTCCCGGAGTTGACTATGATGAGACCTTCTCGCCAGTTGCGAAGATTAAATCTATTAGAGTGATGCTAGCAATTGCCGCATTTCATGATTATGAGATTTGGCAAATGGATGTCAAGACCGCTTTCCTTAACGGAAAGTTGGCTGAGGATGTTTACATGGCTCAGCCAGAGGGGTTTGTGGATCCAAAGCATCCGAATAGAGTGTGTAAGCTTGAGAAGTCCATTTATGGACTTAAGCAAGCGTCTCGCAGATGGAATCTTTGCTTCGATGAGAAAGTCAAAGAGTTTGGATTTGTACGAAGCGAAGACGAATCTTGTGTATATGTCAAAGCCAGTGGGAGTGTAGTAAGCTTCCTCGTTCTATATGTCGATGACATATTACTCATAGGAAACGACATCCCGACTCTGCAGGAGGTTAAGTCCTGGCTCGGGAAGTGCTTCGCTATGAAGGACCTCGGAGAGGCTTCTTACATATTGGGAATAAGGATAGTAAGAGAAAGAAGTAAGAGACTAATTGGACTTAGTCAGAATACTTACTTGGAGAAGGTACTAAAACGTTTTAGTATGGAAAACTCAAAGAAGGGAGAACTACCGATACAAGGAAATGCCAAGTTGAGTAAGACTCAAAGTCCGAGTATCGAAGCCGAGATAGCAGAAATGAGCCGAGTACCATACGCTTCCGCAGTTGGCTCAATCATGTACGCTATGACTTGTACTCGCCCTGATGTAGCCTTCGCTTTGAGCATGGTTAGCAGATATCAAGGGAACCCTGGCAAAGCACATTGGATTGCGGTGAAGAACATCCTTAAGTACCTTCAGAGAACGAAAGAATGGTTCTTAGTCCTTGGAGGGAGTGATGACTTGAAGGTGCGAGGGTATAGTGACGCCAGCTTTCAAACCGACAGGGACAACTACCGTTCGCAGTCGGGCTGGGTCTTTACCCTAAATGGAGGAGCAGTGACATGGAAAAGTTCCAAGCAGGAAACCGTAGCTGATTCAACGTGCGAATCAGAGTACATCGCAGCGAGCGAAGCGTCGAAGGAGGCGATATGGCTGAAGAACTTCATCGGTGATCTTGGAGTTGTACCGGCCATAAAGGAGCCCATGGAGATTTTCTGTGATAACGAAGGTGCGGTTGCCTTGACCAAGGAACCGAGGGATCATGGTAGATCTCGACATATCGACAGAAAATATCACTTCATTAGACATCGTGTAGAAGAAGGACAACTCGTAGTGAAGAGGATATCATCAGAAGATAACCCAGCAGATCCGCTTACGAAGGGACTGAGTAGGGTTAAGCACTTACAGCATGCTAGGAGTATTGGGCTGAAGGATGATATTAGCATAGATTAGATTGTATTAGAAACGTATAATAGATAAATGTAATTAACATTTGATGATTAAATAAAGAAGTTTTATTTATGAGTAAAGTTACTATCACATGTTAGTTGTTTAACTATTGTTTCACTTTGCATGTTTTGACTTCCAGAATAATTGAGTTTATTAGGAATAATCGAATTATTCAAATGGTCCACAATCGTTCATATGTTGGGAGTAGATATGAATGAAGATTGTCGTGAATTGGTGTGTAGAGTGTCTAAATGGTGTTAGACATAGCAAGAGTTGCTGCAACGTTCATGAGTGCTTACGAACTGGTTTTGAGCATTGGAATAAACCCGCGCTTGCTGGAATCACTTTATGGAATACGATATAAAAGGTGATCGCAAGACGATAATATCATATGGTCTTAAAACCTAGATATATGGTTTATTATTTGTTATTTGATTGTGCATTGATAATGCGAAAACGCATCAGTAACTTGATGTTATAAAACGCATTGTTGTGTATAGTTGGTTAATGAATAAGTAAATGCATATAAGTCGAAGTTTATCTGTAAATTTTATCCTAAGAGGGTAGAAGAGATATCTTGGCCACTCGATGATTTGATTTGACTTATGTGCCGGGCCCGGTCAGAACTGAATTGATGTGTTCGATTAAGTTCTATGTCAAATAAATCGAAGATCAAGAAATCTAAATGCTAGACTAACCATTCCATAGGATTGTCAGCATGATATCTAACAGAGGACTGTACGATCCCTTATCTAAAGGACAAGATTGATTAGATCAGAGTTGACAGCGTCTTTGAGAGCTACGATTGCAAACCGTATTATACTTGTATAGTTACTAGACTTATCCAAGTGGGAGACTGTTGGAATAGTGTCTAAGGCTATAACTATATTCGGTGGTGCATGGTCCTTTTGGGTTGCCTTCACCATAGCAACTTGAAGGATGATTTGTTAAGAGAGAGTAAATATTATAAGGAATAATATTTAGCTATTTGATTAATATAAGTTATAGATTAATTGGTATTAATTTGGTGACTTAAAGAGATTAATTAAATAAGAGGGTATAAACTGTCAATTGTTTGATAGTTAGACTTTAGACTATAAATCCATTAGGATGGACTTTGGACGGTTTCTAAGAGCTTTAGGATAGCTCAAAATAGTCCATAAGGATATCTATGGAATGGATTTGGATAGCCTTAAGTGAAGATTATCCAATTAGGGTTTAGGGTGAAACCCTTAAGGAGTCTAAAGGTATAAATAGGCCCTTGGGGTGTGGAATTCGGGGACAAGCTTTCAGAACCTAAAGAAAGGAACCTCTGGCCGAATTCCATCCCCTCTCCTCTCTCCTAAATCATCTTGCTTGCTATTGGTGTTTGTAAGCCATTAGAGGAGTGACAATTGTGACTCTAGAAGCTCCAAGACAAGAAGATCAACAAGGAACTCAAAGGTATGATTCTAGATCTGTATTAATGTTATTGTTTAACCTAATTAGCCATTAGAAGTCTTGGATTCAAAAGCATGTTTGATAGAAAGCCTAGATCCAAGCAATAGGGTTTTGCATGCGCACATAGGAAAGTTCTTATGGCTAAAACCCAACAAATACTACATACTCGATTTTTCTTGAAACCAGCTCATGCCATATATAGATCTAGGTTCTTAGGGCCTGATTAACACGTATAGTTTCCAACTTTACGTGTACATAAACACCAATGAAGGTTTTAGGACTCAAAATGCACTAAAGGCAGTAGATCTGAGCTCCTGGAGCTCAATCATGCCTAGATCTAAGGGTTAATCAACTTATTACAAATCCTAACTCGAAAACAAGCTTGGAAATGGCTCAAGAACGACTTTAATGGAGCTACAAAGGAATATGAGCATGAAAACAGAGGGAAACTGAGTTATACCTCAAGGAAATCACTGAAATAACACAATAATGTCTGGCCTCCTTCTTCTCTTCTTGATCTACTCTTCTTTTCTCTCAAAATCTTCAAGAAACACACCAAAACACTTCAATCTCTCAAGAAATAAGGGTTTGGATGGTGTTGGGAGCTCTGAGGGTGAAGGGGGCTAGGTTGGGGTGCATAAGGTTGGTTTAAATAGGGTGCAAACCCTTGAAATTTAGGGTTTCATCAGACAGTGGGGACTCGCCGAGTCCAGGATATGGATTCGCCGAGTCGCTAACTTAAACGTGTTCCATATCCCGTCTCTACTCGGTGAGTTGGGCTTACAACTCACCTATTCCAAGGCTAAAATTGCAAATACTTAGATAAATTTTACGTACCAAGAACCAGGTGTTACACATGACATGACACTAAGGGTGACACGACATGACCATGAAAGGAATATGCGCTTGTTTTGTCCTTTTTGCTCACAACGTGATAGAGAAATGTTTACATCGTGAGGTTTGCTCATTGGATTGCCCATGGCCAAGTTGGCTGAGTTGGAGCGAGTCGAGTAAGAATACGGCCTAGTGTGCTCTCATGACATGACCAAGGGTTAGTCGCAGTGTGAGACTCAATGGTGGACAATGTTGGTTGTTGACTTTGACTTAGTCCGTTGACTTTTGGCATGGGTTGAATTTTGGTCAAATTCCTATTTTTTAGAGGGTAGACTTAAGGTCTACCTTATGTGGGTTATTCGGAGGTGTTTAGCACCCATTCGTTGGCTGGGGGAGAATTGTTAGTTGTGGATGATGTGGTATTGAGCTGAGTTAACTATAGAGGAGACACGAGCAACTTCTAATGTTGCAGGTGCGTATCTTTTTCTTTCTTATCAGTTTTTATTTATGATTTTATTGCTATTGTCTCGCATCCATATGAGTAATAATATATTGGGGTCATACTTCTTGCTTATGTTCAGGTTATATGTCATTTTCATACCATGAGTCGTAGAGTAGTAGTGTGAGGTCATCTCCTTATATAGTAGGTTCTCAGGATGCGGTCGCTATAGCAAGTGTGATTGGAACCCAGGAAGTGTTCCAACAGTCTTCAAAAGTCTTACGCGTTTAGTGTTTGTTAGTCTTGGGAACACTAAAAGTGGTAAGCGTTGGTTGCCAACAAGATTGATCCATGGATGATATGAAGGATTGGGAAGCCTTCCATCCTGGTGTGTTGTAAGATGTTCTTGAAGCAAAGTGGGGGAGAATTATTCAAAGGTTCGGGAACAAAAGGAAGTGTGAATTTAGGATGAGTTTGCATTCTCGTTAGGAAGGAAGGCGGCCCAAGTGGCTGATTGGATTGAGAGGTATGTGTGTTGGGAGTTTAGGAAATTTCCCAACATATGGTTTGCGTCTTTTTTGTGTTCGATAGTTGGCTTTTGGGACCAGGTTGAGGAAATTCCCATCAGGACGTGAGTTCGGTCAGGATGTTAGGTCGTGTGCATGATCAGCGTGGAAGGTGTTGTAAGACTAAGGGATTTCCGTAACATTCACTAGCAGTCAGACATCGTGGAAAGTGTTGTAAGACTGTGGGATAGCCTTAGCATTCACCACCAGCCAGACAACGTGGGAAATGTTGTAAGACTGCGAGATGGATGCAACATTCATTAGCGGCCAGTTAGCAGAGTGTGGGCGGGGGCCCGTATCTCCCTGTTAGCAGAGTATGGGAGGGGCCCGTATCTCCTAGTCAGCAAAGTGTGGGCGAGTCCTGTATATCCTAATTAGCATGATCAGAATCAAGAAAGGATAGGTAGATAGAATTCGAGAGAGTTGTACATGTGTAGCCCTAGATAGGTGAGACCTGGGGGCAAGGCCACTCCGTAGTATGGTTTGGGTGAGACCCGTGGGCGAGGCCCATGCGATCATAGAAAGGCAAGTAGGACCTGACAGATACCGTAGGGACGATATATTGGATCGGGGATTCTAGGATTTATAGAGCCAAGAATGGCAAGATGGATAGAGTAGTTTCGATAACATAAGTTTTCTTCGGAAGTCGTGGGGAGCGAATAAGAGGGTGTACATTGGTTCAATAACCGGGTAGAATCCGGTACTTTGGAAAGTTGACAGATAAGTTGTGACTAGGGTGGTCTCGATTCGTTCGGAAAGCAGACAAGAGGCAACATCATGTTCAGGTACAAGTGGTGATGTGAGAATTCTTGTGTGGGAATAGCTTGCGGGTCAAAGATGTTAAGACACTTACAATTGGATTAACTAATCTCAGTGTAAGTGATTTGAACCTATTGCGCAGCTCTCATCTGAGTCTAACCGTTTCAAGGATAAATCTTCTACTCAAAGGATTATTTCATCCTTCTAGCAAGTATAAGTATTCTACAGCTGGTTATAGATAGGGATTTTGTTCTGATAGTAGCATCGGGATAATCAGGGTAAGAAGTTTTATGGTTGAAGATCTATTCAATTAGGTTTTGGCATGGTAGTGTTTGGAGCACAGATGGTCCGTCTGGGAGACAGACCATTATAGACTTCAAATCTCGGAAAGACATAAGTACTTCTTCGTATGTCAGTAACGATTATCCTTCATCGGGTTTGGAAGGTCTTGATAGTTGGGTACAGTTGCCCTTGGAAGGCCATTGATTACACGGGATGATGGTTGTACGGCTAGGATGACGGGTATCAGTGGCCATGGGAAATTGTTAGTTGGTTCGAGGCAGGTAGGAAGAAAGTTGCGGGCATGGCGCATGAGATGATTGTAGGGTAGGTGACAGTAGCAGACTTCGAGGACGAAGTCCAGTTTAAGTGGGGGAGAGTTGTAACACTGAAAAACTAGGAGGATAATTAAGGAAAGATATTATGCAAATTGAAGGTCATCTTTTCGAGTCCAAGGGGGATAACTTGACGAGTAGGAATAAGTTTGGACGCGGGTTTCAAGCAATCTACTAGACGAGTTGAGAACCCTCAACTCGGCGAGTAGGTCTGCAAGAGTGAACCCTAAATTTGGGTTTTTGCACCATATTTAAGCATATTAATCCCCACTTTATGGCCTCATTTCTAGCCTCCAAGTCCCAAACCCTAATCCAAGAAACCCTAGAGCCTTGTGTGAGCTTGTGAGCCATTTTTTAGGGAACTTTGTGTGATTGGAAGCTTGTAGAAAAAGAAGAAGAAGCTAGAGGATTCCAGGAGAAGATTGTAGATCTAGAAGCAACATCTCATCCTCTTCATTTTTTGTTGCGGGTCAGGGTGGAGCCCGAGCTCCTTCGTTTTGGGAGTTCAAGGCATGTGGAGCTCCAGAGTTCTTCGGGGTCAGGGACCCCATTGTGAGCAGACGCTGGGTAGAGGACATTGAGAATGCCCAGCGTACGAGTTCTTGCCCGGAGGAGGCAAATGTTGGATTTGCTTCTTGTATGTTGAAGGACAGGGCCTGAGATTGGTGGGGCGAGGTTAATAACCAGGTGGGAGCAGCCGATGTGGCTGAGATGTCATGGGATGAGTTTGTTCAACGTTTCGATACGGAGTTTGCACCACCTATTGAGATGCAACGGTTGGTGAGGGAGTTTCATGGGTTGCAGTAGACCACCGAGACTGTGGAGGAGATCACCACCAAGTTTCGAGAGCGAGCTTTGTTGATTCCTCAGTATGCTACGGATGAGGAGATGAGACGGACCCGATATCATGCTATGTTGAGGGACGATATTCGAGAGTTTGTGAGCTTTACTGGGTGCAAAACCCTGAACGAGATGGTGGAGAAGGCCTGTAAGAGGGAGATGGAGTTGGAGTCTCGCACGAAGCGGAAGACTGAGCAGGTACATGCAGCAGGGGCTCAGGCTAAGAAGACTAAGACCTGTTATTGTTCGGGTAGGGGCCAGCAGGGCTGGGGCCGGTGTGCCAAGTGCGGGAGGTTTCATAGTTGGGCTTTTCGGACAACCGGGATATCAGGATGTTACTCTTGTAGCTAGCACGACCACATAAGTAAGGATTGCCCCCAACAAGGGCTTGATATGTTTCCACTGCAACCAGATGGGCCATAAAAAGGCCGATTGTCTGAGGTTACAGGGAGGAGGAGGAGGATCAGTGGCGGCCCCCGCGCCCGCCACTATGAGGATTACTAACGGCCGCCCTATCAAGGCGGAAGCTCCAGCGGTGAAAAGTCGCACTTTTCAGCTGACTACCGAGGAGGCTTGAGCAGCACCAGGGCTGGTATGTGTTTATTCTTCTCTATCTTGTGTTTGATAATTGTTTATATGTATGCATTATGTTTTCCATAGGGACCTTTTTGGTCAATAGTATGTCGGCTCATGTTTTGTTTGATTCGGGTGCTACCCAATCGTTCGTGTCTCTTGCGCTTAGCAAGAAGTTCCGAGATGCACCGGGGACTCTAGATACCCTGCTTGAGGTGGAGATTGCATATGATCGCACTGTGAGTGCTTCAAGGGTATATCAGGGTTGTGTCCTGAATGTTCATGGCGAGAGGTTTCGCGTGGATTTAGTTCCCATACCGTTGCGAGGGTTGAAGGCGATCATTGGGATGGACTGGTTGGGGGCCAATGGTGCCTTGATCGATTATGAGCGACAGTTGATCCGGGTTCGAACCCTAAGTGGGGGAGAGTTGGTTATTCATGGTGAGGGGGCCTTGCAGGGACCAACCCTCTGTTCGGCTACGAGGGCAAGGATTTTTCTACAACAGAGTTGCTTAGGATTTCTGGCTTATGTTTCGGATACGAGAGCGGAGGCCGTAACGGATGTGGGCAGTGTATCGGTTGTGCATGAATTTGGGGGCGTATTTCTCGAAGAATTGGGTCGTTACACCATTTAAATGACGGACACCTCTCAAGCCACCTAAACTAGCAGTATCATGTAAAGAGCTAGACATCAATGACTCATCATAGAAAAAAGGATCACAAGCATTCAATGGGACATTGTTTTTATCACTCTTAGAGGAAGACTTAAGCTTGAAAGGAAACACAGATACACAAAATTTTACATCCCTGGAAACAAAAACAAGATGTGTATCAAGACTGAGAGCTTTATAACATTTTTTTATTAAAGGAATAACCAAGAAATATGCATTTATCAACTCTTTCATAAAATTTGTTAGAATTTTTTTGTTTAGTAGCAAAACACAAACAATCAAAAACTCTAGGTTTATCAAAAGTTGGTGATGCTTTATAAAAATGTTTATAAGGATAAGCACCTTTTAAAAAATAAATAGGAGTTCTATTAATTAAGAAAACAAAAGTCAATGTAGCTTCTCCCCAATATTTATGAGACAAACTAGACTAGAATATCAACGATCTGGCAACATTAAAAATTTGCATGTGTTTTCTTTCCACAACTGAATTTCGGTTGTGGAGTATTAACATAAGATGCTTGATGTAAAATTCCTTTAGACTCAAAAAGATGTTTCATTTTGTAATTTAAAAACTAAGTTCAATTGTCAAATCCAACAATTTTGATTTTAACTTCAAACTGATTAAAAAGAATTTTAAGAAAATAAAAACACAACTAAAAACCTCATCTTTGGACCTTAAAAAATAAACCCAAGTAGCTCTAGTGTAATCATCCACAATGATCAAAAAGTATCTAAATCCTTCCGAGGTAGTCACTCTATAAGGGCCCAAAATGTCCAGATAGACTAGCTCACCAAGTTTAGAAGTGACATGTTGACTGGTGGGGAAAATCTCTAGTCTGTTTAGCCTTGTGACATATATCACAGGGAGGAAGAAATTCATTTCTTAAATTAAGTTTATATTTTGAAGAAAAAAAGCTTGATTGGAAGGGTGACCGAGTCTGTTATGCCAAGTAATTTTGTAAACACAACACATAGAAGAAGAGCTATTATTAACCCTAGAAATATTACATGAATGCATACTATATATTGAATAGAGACCTCCAGATTCTATACCATTCCCCACTATCTCCTTGGATTGTAAACAATGAATTTTACAACTATGTTCATTAAAGACAACCTCATAATTACTATCTTTACAAACCTTATGAACAGACAACATATTTTGTAGCACCTGATTCCCGGTACGTACTCCTTGTAATTAACATTTTTTTTAAATCAATGCATTTTGCCATGGACTCGGTGAGTTGATGGACTTACTCACCGAGTAGGAGGTGGATAAGGCGCAAGGACTGAACTTTGGACTCAGCGAGTCGGTCCCCGGACTCGGCGAGTAGACCCTATTTGGGCAAAAACCCTAATCCGGGTGTTTGCACCCTATTTAAACGCTCTAACTTGGCCTCCTTTGTCCCTAACACTTCCAGAGAGCTAAAGAGTGAAACCCTAGCCCCCATTTTGTTCTTGAGAGTGATTTTGGCTTTGTGAAGAAGATTTGGAGCTTAGAAGAAGAAGAAAGAGGTTGTGGTGTGCAAGGAGGAGAGGTAGATCCGAAATCTACACTGCAAGAGGCTTCCATTCAGGTAGAAAATCCCCTACCTTGATCACTAGTTCCTTAGATTCCCTTTTGTCCCTAAAATGGTGGTTTTCAAGCCCTAAAACACCATACTCCTTGTGTTTGTGCTTAATGGTCCGAAAGGACTTCATATCTAGACAATATGGACGTATTAGAAGTATAAAGTTTCTGTGGTAGGAGTGATTGAGGTACCCATTGAGTGTATGAACTCATAAAAAGCTTGGATAATAGATCTATGGTTTTGAAGCGTTGCATGTAAAGTTTCTGTGGTAGGGCCATGCATGCACGTAAAGTTTGCAACTTTACATGATAAGCATGCCCTAGGATCATAGATCTATGGTTTTAAAGCGTTGCATGTCACAGATTTGGTCTATATGGGAAATGGGTGAAGGGACTCGGCGAGTCCCAAAGTGGAACTCGACGAGTTCTATGATGATGGCCTTAGACTCGGCGAGTTGGATGAACAACTCGGCGAGTCCTATGAAGATTTCCTGGAGCTCGGCGAGTTGTTCTTCAAACTCGGCAAGTCGGGTCGCGATTTGGTTCAATTGTCCCAAGTAATGAGTTAAGGGTGATTCAATGAGTGGGAAGAAGGACTGGTCGAGTAGGACCGGGTTAATAGGAGAAGGACTCGGCGAGTCTATGCTGTGACTTGGTGAGTCCAGTCAAATGGACGTTGACTTCGACCAAGGAGTTGACCTTGGACCAAGGGAGGGTCAGTCTTTTGATCTAAGGGTATTTATGGGTGTCTAATATATGTTCATGATTTATAGCCGAACGATTACCGGTTCAGCAGTCAGGCGCTCATCAAGCAGACTTTGAGCAGCTACTTCGAGGTGAGTTACCTTCTAGTAGCAGTGGGTCTAAGGCCACAATGTCGGCCCAATAGTAGGAATTGTATGATTAGATGATTGTCTCCGTGATATTCATCTAGGGTTGCTACTACCTGTATTATATTTATGTGTTTGTATGATATGATGCTTTGTGCTAGTGATAGTAGGGGAGATAGTCCCCAGGTTACCGGTTGATAGAGCCGAAGGGGCAGTCATGCCCAGCCATGCTAAATAGATTATGTGATATGTGTTATGTGGTAGTCATAGGGGTGAAATATTCCCCAATATCCGGTCGAGAGGACTGAAGGGGAGACCAGCACCCAGATATGCTAGTCAGTATCCGGTCGAGAGGACCGAAGCGGAGACCAGCACCCAGATATGCTAGTCAGTATCCGGTCGAGAGGACTGAAGGGGAGACTAGCACCCAGATATGCTAGTTAGTATCCGGTCAAGAGGACCGAAAGGGAGACCAACACCCAGATATGCTAGTTAGTATCCGGTCGAGAGGACCGAAGGGGTAGGTTGGGCACCTAGATATGCCTGACAATATATGTATGTTATGTGATTATTTGGTATGCGGTACGGTGGGGGAACTCACTAAGCTTCGTGCTTAGGGTTTGTATTTGTTGTTTCAGGGACCTCTTCAGCCAAGGGGAAAGAGCTGGTGTGGTAGCGGCATATCACACACACGCTCTTGTTTTTCCGCACTATGAGACATTCTGGGATTTGTACTATGATATTATTATGATTTACGTTTTGGTTTACAAACACGAAGCATGTTTTATTAAATGATATGGTTGAATGATATTTTGTTACAAACGTTTTGCAAATCACCTAATTAAAAATGAAATTTTGGGCCCTTATTTTGGGACGTTACAAGTTGGTATCAGAGCCCTAGTTTGAGGGATTCGGACACACCTTCGGGGGTGTCTGAACTTAAATCAAGGGATTAAGGAATTTCAAAAAAAAAGATTTTATAAAGGATTAAAGTAAAGAGTTTTAAGAAAGAACGAAGTGTGTGATGTGCGCGACCGGCCAAGCTCAAGTAAGTATTCCCCAAAGTACCCATACAAGTTTATGTTATGTTTAACAGTTTCAGTAGAACAGCATGCTAGAATAGGACTAAGGATCTAGGAGTGATGCCTTACGTGCCTTCTTTATGTGCTTCATCTTATGAGAATTGCATGCTAGTATTGAGTAGACAGCAGTAGGATAGCCTGTTTAGGTTATACCTGACTGTATGTGTTCAACACTGTATGCTAAACCCGTTTCTCTCTATGAGGACGGAATTGCTTGAGGTTGTTCCCTTTTGTCTAAATGTTGCTTGCTTTGTTCTTTGTGGGGCTTTGAGTGATGGGAGTTAGCCATTAGGTGAATGCATCACGTCACATGTGACCAGGGTTGAATAAACTCAGAGTGCTGGATTTGGCCCTATTGCGCAGCTCTCATTTGAGTCTAACCGTTGTAGGGACGAGTCAGTTACTCGAAGGATTATCTGAGCCTCATCACCTATGATGGTATTCAGGTAATGACTAATTGGCATCACAAGGAGGCCTTCAGCAGCTGAGGACCGGGTAGCGTGGAGTCATAGGTTTCCCTAGGGCAAGCCTAGGATGAGTATAGCAATGATTAGTAGTAGTGAAAGGGATCTGGTGGAGTTGAGGCAGTCCTTGAAAAAGGTACGGATAGATGTGGAAGGTAGTATGAGCCCGTACTACTGAAAGTAGAGAATCCGTACCCGAAATAAGGAAGGCTGAGACAAGACCAGGGAACTTGAAATAGATGTGATTCCCTTAGAAGTATCAGTATCACTAATGGTTGCCGTGTCTATTGTAGAATGGTGGTACTACATCAAAGGCCAACTGGTGGCAGTTTTGGAGAGGGATCGGGTTCGGTATTAGGTTCCGAGCCAGTAGATGAGAGGCTACGTGAGTTCATCGTGTTGGAGATCACCAGAGGCATCCGTGAGTCGACCCCCATCATTTTTGGGTCGATCAAGGAAGGGATAGTCGAGCTGATGGAGGACCGCCTCAGGGCGTTCAGGAGTGACATGACATCTGGCCAGTCAGGATCTCGCACACTGTCCTTTAAGGACTTCAGGGGCGGTGGTGTGCCGGATTTCCATGGGGCGAAGGACCCCATTGACCCCATTGCTGCCAGACGATGGATTGCGGACATTGAGTCCGCACAACTAACTAGCTTCTGCCCCGAGGGGTCGAAGGTGAGATACGCAGCAGGGTTTTTAAGAGACAGAGCTAGAGATTGGTGGGAGTTTGTCGATGACTCGTTGGGAGCCTCGGCTGTTGAGGCTATGACCTGGTCGGACTTTGTGACCAGGTTCAGGGCAGAGTTTGCGCCGGTTGTCGAGCTTCAGCAGCTGGCCAGGGAGTTTTTAGATATGAGGCAGATGACGGAGACTATGGCGGAGATCACCGCCAAGTTCCGGGAGAGGGCGTTGTTGGTGCCCCAGTACGCGGGTGATGAGGATATGAGGAGGACCCGCTATCATAACATGTTACGAGCTGATATTCGGGAGCATGTCAGCTTTTCAGCTAGCCCTACCCTGGACTCTATGATTGCCAGGGCAAGGGAGAGGGAGATAGATCTGGAGCACATCCGGAAGAGGAAGGAAGAAGAGGGGCATGTTATAGGGGCTTCGGGGAAGAAGCCCAAGGGACCAGATGCGGGGCCGAAAGGCCAACAGAGGCGTGGCCGCTGCAGGAAATGTGGCAAGGCGCACGAGGGAGCATGCAAGTTGGGATCGTCAGGCTGCTATAAGTGCGGCAAGTCAGGGGACTTCAGTAGGAATTATACCGCCCCTGCACCTGTGATACAGACGCCTGAGTTGCTATGTTTCCATTGCAACCAGAGGGGCCACAAGAAGGCCAATTGACAGCAACATCGACGCTAGTAAAGGTGCCAGCTCCAGCGACCCTGCGGATCACTGATGGTCGGAAGGGCAAGGCAGAGGCTCCAGTGGTGAGGAGCGGGGCGTTTCAGCTGACCACCAAGGAGGCACGCACCGCACCCGATGTGGTGACGAGTATGGTTCTTTTCCTCTATTTTATTTACATGATGTTATGATATTGATGTGTGCTCTATGTATTTGCATTAGGATCATTCCATGTGAATGGTATTCCAGTTCAGGTGATGTTTGAATCGGGTGCCACCCGATCGTTTGTTTCTCTTGCGCTTAGCAAGAAGTTTTCTGAGTCTTCGGGTATGTTGGATTGCCCTCTAGAGGTAGATATTGCCGATGATCGATCGGTGCGAGCATCAAGAGTGTTCAGGGATTATGTTCTAAGGTTGTTGGAGGAACGCTTCTTGGTGGATTTGGTTCCCATTCCGTTGCGTGGGAACAAGGTGATCATAGGCATGGATTGGTTAAGCCCTAATGGGGCGGTGATAGATTACGCACAGCAGCTGGTGCGGATCAGGACCCCAAGTGGGGGAGAGTTGGTGTTCCACAGTGAGAGGCCACAACATGGACCCACAGTATGTTCAACAGCGAGAGCTAGGCGCTACCTTCAGCAGGGTTGCATGGGATATGTCGCGTATATTATGGATACCCGGGAGGCGAGTAGGGCGACGGTGAGCGAGGTTCCAGTGGTACGAGACTACGCTGATGTGTTCCCGGTGGAGCTTCCTGGAGTACCTCCGGAGCGTTAGGTAGAGTTTAGGATCGACCTAGTCCCTGGTGCGGCTCCGATAGCAAAGGCACCGTACCGGTTGGCTCCTCCCGAGATGCAGGAGTTGTCTACGCAGCTACAGGAGCTATTAGACAAGGGATTCATTAGACCAAGCAGTTCACCCTGGGGAGCCCTGATTCTGTTTGTGAAGAAGAAGGACGGGTCGTATCGGATGTGTATAGATTATCGGGAGCTGAACAAGGTAACGGTGAAGAACCGTTACCCACTCCCGAGGATTGATGATCTCTTTGACCAGTTGCAGGGGGCATCTTGGTTCTCCAAGATTGATTTGCGTTCAGGTTACCACCAGATGAGGTTCAGAGAGGAGGATGTATAGAAGACCGCGTTTCGGACGCGTTATGGCCATTATGAGTTCGTGGTGATGCCGTTTGGGCTCACCAATGCTCCTACCGCGCTCATGGACCTCATGAACCGCGTGTGCAGACCGATGCTGAATCGGTTTGTGATAGTTTTCATTGATGACATCTTGGTTTATTCCAAGACACAGGAGGAGCACGAGGAGCATCTGAGAGAGGTTTTGGAAACCCTAAGGAGGGAGAGCTTGTACGCTAATTTCTCCAAGTGCGAGTTTTGGTTGCGCGAGGTGCAATTCCTGTGGCACCTTGTCAACCAGAACGGTATACTGGTTGACCCGGCCAAGATAGAGGCTGTGATGAGATGGGAGGTTTCGAATTCTCCATATGAGATTTGGAGTTTACTGGATTTAGCGGGCTACTATCGAAGATTCCTTCAGGACTTCTCCAAGATAGTCGTACCCCTGACACGCTTGACTAAGAAAGCCATAGTCTTTCGATGGGGGCCTGAGCAGCAGGCAACATTCGAGGTTCTGAGACAAAGATTGTGCGAGGTGCCAATCTTAGCCTTGCCAGAGGGTGTGGAGGATTTTTTGGTATATTGTGACGCGTCCATTTCGGGGTTGGGCGCAGTACTGATGCAGAGAGGGCACGTCATTGCCTACGCTTCGAGGCAGCTGAAGCCTCACGAGGCAAACTACCCGACACATGACTTGGAGCTGGGGGCGGTTGTGTTCGCCCTCAAGATTTGGTGTCATTGCCTCTATGGGGTTCGCTGTACCATTTACTCGGACCATAAGAGTTTGAGGTACCTCATGGATCAGCCGAATTTGAACATGAGGCAGCGTCGGTGGCTTGATGTGGTGAAGGATTATGATTGTGAAATCCTTTACCACCCGGGGAAGGCCAATGTGGTGGCCGATGCGCTTAGCCACAAGGTGGCACCGATCAGGGATATTTGCATGCGGATGACATTGGTGACTTCGCTTTTGGAGCAGATTCGGGAGGCCCAGCAGGAGGCGAGTTGATGGACCTACTCGCCGAGTACCCCCAAAATCTCCACGAGTAGGAGTGGGATAAGGCGCGAGGACTGAACTTTGGACTCGGCGAGTTGGTCCACAGACTCAGCGAGTAGACCCTGTTTGGGCAAAAACTTTGGACTGAACTTGCCTCCTGAACTTTGGACTCGGCGAGTTCAGTCCTCGCGCCTTATCCTACTCCTACTCGGCGAGTAGGTCCATCAACTCGCCGAGTCCATCAACTTGCGGATTCGGGAGGCCCAGCATGTGTGCTAGATTTTGGGGGTAGTTGGGATACCTATCTTCCTTTAGCTGAGTTCTCATACATGGGACAACTGTTGTTTTTATTCAAGTCTTAAGTTGATTGTTTGAAACATTATACAATGAATAATGTGTAATCGATATGGTGATAAATAAAAAGTGGTTTTATTTATATTTAAAAGGGTTCTGAGACCCTATTGGATTCGATTATTATTGTGTTTCACTTTGCATGTTTTGACTTCCAAAATAGCTAGGTTATTCTTTTTGAATGACTAAGTTATTTAAACACTCCATAGTCGTTCATATGTTGGAAGTAGGTATGAATCAAGACTGTCATGAATCGGGTTTGTAGATGGCTAAATGGGTTTAGTCATAGCAATGGTTGCTACAACATTCATGAGTGCTCATAAGTTATGAGTATTGGATTAAACCCACGCTCACTTGTATCACTTCATGGAATTTATCTCGAGTGATCATGAGACGGTAATATCATATAAATCTTCAAACCTAGAGATATGAGTTGTTACCTATGAGTTGGTTGTGCATTGATTGCACGTAAACGCATCAGTAACTTGATGTTATAAAACGTGCCTTTGTGTACAATTCAACAAGTAGTAGAACAAGCATATGAGTCGAAGTTTACCTGTTCCTTCTAGAAATAGAAGCGATATCTGGGCCCCTCGATGATCTTGTTGTGACTTATGTACCGGCCGGTCAGAACTAAATTGATGTGTTCGATTAAGTTCTTTGTCAAACAAATCGAAAATCGGGAAACAAACTGCTGGACAATAAGTACGACATTGTTCCATGTTTTTTTCTGGTTGATATCATGAGAATAGAGGATTATATGATCACTTATCTAAAATGGCGCTTCATTGTTCAACAGAGTCTTCATAGTTCAACGGAGTTTTCGAGAGCTACGATTGCTGGTTGGTTCCTGAAGTAACATACGCAAATACAGTTATTAGACTTATCCAAGTGGGAGTCTGTTGGACAAGGTGTCTAAGTCCATAACTTATTTGGTATATACTTGACCCGACCTGGCATGGTCCATTTGGGTTGCATCTCATCCAAACTATTTATGGATAATTTTATGAGAGTTATACACATATGTTTATTAACATATTATAAGTTATAATATATTAATATGAGGTTATGTTATTTAATTAGTTTTAGTCTTAAATTAATTATGAATTAATTTAGAGATTAAAAGGAAGACTAATTAGATTATGGGCTATTGGTTTTATATAGTGTGGGCTAATGCTCTTTTGTTAATGGGCTAGGCTTATATGGAAGTCCATGGATGATCCATGGAGCTTTTAACCCATGGATCCTTGGAAAGGAAAGGTCATGGGTTATTAGGGTTTCACCCTAACCATGCACACTATATAAGCATGCTTATGGAGCATGAAATGGTGCCTAAGTGTAACTAGTGAACTAGTCTGTGTAAGCTTGTGTGTGGCCGAAATTATACAAGTGTGTATACTCTCTCAAAGTTTTCCAAGAGTTTGTGGTGTTTTGTGATTCCATTTGAGGCATTCACACTATTGGTGCTTGGCCCTCAAACTCCTCAAGAACCAAACTCATCAAAAAGGTATGTAATCTCTTCTAACTCTTTATGTTGAAATGTTCCCCATGCCATGTTAGATAGGTTATAAACCTTGGAAAATTATTATTTTGCATGTATTTAGACAAACATAGATCCAATGTTTATTAGGGTTGCATGCACACTTAGGAAGTGTTAGATTGCTCATAACCCAACAGATGGAGCACTACACCGAGCTGTTTCAGGATCGAGCAGCAGAATTCGAGGACGAAGTCTATGATAAGTGGGGGAGATTTGTAGCACCTGATTCCCAGTACGTACTCCTTGTAATTAACATTTTTTTTAAATTAATGCATTTTATCATGGACTCGACGAGTTGATGGACCTACTCGCCGAGTAGGAGTGGGATAAGGCACGAGGATTGAACTTTGGACTCGGCGAGTAGACCCTGTTTGGGCAAAAACCCTAATCCGGGTGTTTGCACCCTATTTAAACGCTCTAACTTGGCCTCCTTTGTCCCTAACACTTCCAGAGAGCTGAAGAGTGAAACCCTAGCCCCCATGTTATTCTTGAGAGTGATTTTGGCTTTGTGAAGAAGATTTGGAGCTTAGAAGAAGAAGAAAGAGGTTGTGGTGTGCAAGGAGGAGAGTTAGATCCGGAATCTACACTGCAAAAGGCTTCCATTCATGTAGAAAAGCCCCTACCTTGATCACTAGTTCTTTAGTCCCCCTTTTGTCCATAAAATGGTGGCTTTCAAGCCCTAAAACACCATACTCCTTGTGTTTGTGCTTAATGGTCCGAAAGGACTTCAGATCTAGACAACATGGACGTATTAGAAGTATAAAGTTTATGTGGTTGGAGTGATTGAGGTCCCCATTGAGTGTATGAACTCATAAAAATCTTGGATTTGCCTTTTGGAGCTTGTAGGGTCATGCATGCACGTAAAGTTTGCAACTTTACGTGATAAGCATGCCCTAGGATCATAGATCTATGGTTTGAAGCGTTGCATGTCGCAGATTTGGTCTATATGGGAAATGGGTGAAGGGACTCGGCGAGTCCCAAAGTGGAACTCGGCGAGTTCTATGATGATGACCTTAGACTCGGCGAGTTGGATGAACAACTCGCCGAGTCCTATGAAGATTGCCTGGAGCTCGGTGAGTTGTTCTTCAAACTTGGCGAGTCGATTCGCGAGTCGGTTCAATCATCCCAAGTAATGAGTTAAGGGTGATTTAGTGAGTGGGAAGAAGGACTGGTCGAGTAGGACCGGGTTAATAGGAGAAGGACTCGGCGAGTCCAGTCAAATGGACGTTGAATTTGACCAAGGAGTTGACCTTGGACCAAGGGAGGGTCAGTCTTTTAACCTAAGGTTATTTATGGGTGTCTCATCTATGTTCGTAATTTAAAGTTGGAGGATTACCGGTTCAGCAGTCAGGCGCTCAACAAGCAGACTTTCAGTAGCTACTTCGAGGTGAGTTACCTTCTAGTAGCAGTGGGTCTAAGGTCACAATGCCGGCCCACTAGTAGGAATTGTATGATTAGATGATTGTCTCTGTGATATTCATATAGGGTTGCTACTACCTGTGTTATGTTTATGTGTTTGTATGATATGATGCTTTGTGCTAGTGATAGTAGGGAGATAGTCCCCAGGTTACCGGTTGATAGGGCCGAAGGGACAGTCATGCCCAGCCATGCTAAATAGATTATGTGATACGTGTTATATGGTAGTGGTAGGGGTGAAATAGTCCCCAATATCCGATCGAGAGGATCGAAGGGGAGACTAGCACCCAGATATGCTAGTCAGTATCCGGTCGAGAGGACCGAAGGGGAGACCAGCACCCAGATATGCTAGTTAGTATCCGGTCGAGAGGACCGAAGGGGTAGGTTGGGCACTTAGATATGCCTTACAATATATGTATGTTATGTGATTATTTGGTATGCGGTACGGTGGGGGAACTCACTAAGCTTCGTGCTTACGGTTTTTAGTTGTTGTTTCAGGTACCTCTTCAGCCAAGGGGAAGGAGCTGGCGCAGTAGCGGCATATCACACACACGCTCTTGTTTTTCCGCACTATGAGACATTCTGGGATTTGTACTCTGATATTATTATGATTTACGTTTTGGTTTACAAACACAAAGCATGTTTTATTAAATGATATGGTCGAATGATATTTTGTTACAAACGTTTTGCAAATCACCTAATTAAAAATGAAATTTTCGGCCCGTATTTTGGGATGTTACATATTTACATTGAAATCAGACACAACAAATATAACGAACAAAGTTAAGGAATTAAATAAATTCATATTTCCAATTTTTTTCAATTTTGGTAGAAGTACCATTAGGATGACTAACAACATGATCTAACTTTTAACACGTCTACAGTGTCATGAAGAAAAGATTCAAAAGCTATCATATATTGATTGGATCATGAATCTACAATCCATTTTTTAAAATTGATAGAAGAGTTAAAAAGATTTAAAGAGGGAAGTACCTACCATATTAGAACTAGTAGATGCTTCCGCATTAGATTTCTTATCACTGATAAGTTACAAGAACTTAATGTACTGATCCTTAGTTAGTTGATGAAATTTTGAGTCTCTAGAAGACCTAGGCACATTGGAAGCAAAAGAACTTCTAGTAGAAGTAGTAACAAAATTCATAGAAAAACTTTTATTAATGTTGTTTTGATTATTAGATTCACTTCTTGATTTGAAATCCTTATGATATCCAATGATTTTGTAGCATTTATCTATGGAATGACCTTTAATACCACACTTTTTACATTGAAAAACTTGACTCTTATCCTTATTAGAATTATTGGACTTATTATTAAACCTACTGTTAAAAGCAGCAGGCTGAGACTTAGAAGTGATAGGAGAAGACTAAGATGAAGACAAAGGACCATTTTTTTTGAAGTGACTCTTCTCTAGAGACTACAGAAAAAGCAGTTTTGACACTAGGTAAAGGTTCCATAAGCAAAATATGACTCTTAACTTAACAATAAGAATCCTCAAGTCCACTAAGAATCAGCAGAAGTTTCATGAGATTTGAATGATCCTTGAGTTTAATAGCAGCTTCACAAGTACACTCTGTTAAACTAGTTAACCCATCAAACTCTTTCGAAAGAGCTTTGAGCTTATTAAAGTAATTAGACAAAGAAATAACATTTTGTTTAAGGGAATTAATTTTTTGATGAATATTTAAAACCACAAAATCATCTGATTTATTATATGTTTCAAAAAGATTTTTCCAATATCCTCAACAACTTCAAAATAAGCATAACTAGCATAGATGGATTCATAAATGGATGAAAGAATCCAAGAACACACCACAACATTAGCCCTATCCCATTTGCAATGTTTAGTTTGATCAACACTATTCCTTTTCAAAGTACCATCTGCTAGACCTAATTTGTTTCTAGCTTTGAGGGCCCTAAACATAGAGCTCCTCCACAATTTAAGGTTTTCATTACAAATTAATTTCACAGTAACAATTATAGTTACATCATTATCAGATGGATGAATGTAGAGATGATCATCAGAGTTAAATTGATCATTCTTTCCACTTCCTCCAGGAGGATCATTAGGACCAGCCATGAGAATAAATCAACGACAAATAGCAAAAAAGAACACAGATAGCAACAAAAAACAAGAAATTAGACAACTATATTGATCTAAACAGTCCAGATGGTCACCACGTTTGTCGAGGCGTAGGGCGATCAATACAGAGTCAAAGAAAACCAAACAGATGCACGGAATAATTGGTGTACTTAAGACAACCAGGATCTCCCAATAGTAGAAAATATGAAAAAGGAACAAAGAAACCCTCACAGTACAGATGAAAACACAAGACGAAGAGTCGACTCCTTTACCCATTCTAACTAGGGTTTATCGGTGATAAACTCTGACCCCTAGAGAGTTATTTCAGAAGAATAGATTAATCGAAAGGAACAATCGAATAAGTAGCAGAAGCCAACTTTAAAGCATCAACACAATGTCGAAGCATCAAAGGACGTGAAATACGCCACAAATCACAACCTATCAACCTACAAGAACACATAAGATCCCACAATACCAGGATTTTGAAAGAAAACTGATGTTTGTTTCGATTTAGGAAAAAATTGTGGAAACCCTAGATCGAAACAATGAAACAAGATTATCATAGTTTAAGTATGAAATCTAAAGATCCCAAGAAGATAAATCCGGATTTAACACAAACTGTAGTGATCTAACATAAACAAACCAAAAAAGATCAGAGAAAATACCTTTAGAAATGAAGAGCGGAGAAGAAATCCTCAATAGAGGTAGAAGACGAAGAATCGAAGCCCATAACTCTGATACCATGTAAGAAAATATGAAAAACACGAACTCAACACTTTCCCAACATAATCAATTCATTCACTATCAATCAGATTGTGTACATCAAACAAATTACAATGGGAAACCTCTCTACATTTACACTCTATCACTCGGGATTATACATGATTTACAACATAAAATGAGAAACCCTAATCTGATACAAAGAACAAGAGTAAAAGAAAATATGTGAAAATGAGAAAATGAGACTACAACTATTGAACCAATAGGTGCAACCACATATATACTCCAAGTCAGGAGATTGATCCATAAACAAGAATATCCAATTCATATTCACAATATTAACACTCTAGCCCCTGCACAATAAATAAGATACCATAAAATATCCAGAAACCAAATAAACAAATATTTAGTTTGAATATTATAAATGTATACATTTTTAACACATGTACTTCATCCAAAGGAGGGCTTGAGGTAACTAGGGTCTATGATGCATAAGGATGAGGTTTTGAGGACGACGTTACCCACCACATAAAGGAATGATGGTTAAAGTGGTTAACAGTCACATGAGTTTTGTATGACAAGAAGATCTCACTAAAACTAAAAAGAATTTCTCTAAGGTAGTCGTAAGGCCAACATTGTCATATGAATCCAAATGTTGGGAGACTAAGGAGCATGAGAGCAAAATGATGGTCTCATAAATGAGGTTGCTACAGTGGACTTGCCACATAAGGTTTTGTTGGATAGGGTCTCAAACTCGACATTTAACTCTAACAAACGATTGTATTTTATTTTCATTTATTAGAGTTCATTAAGATGATTTTTTTTTTTTTCTTTTGTTAGAGTTCATTAAGAAGATAAGAGATTGAATATTATAGATTTAAACCTCATAACTCAAGTATGTTAATGTTCATGTTATATATTTTAGTAATGTCTTTGCTCTTTAAATCGAATTGTAAAATCCGGTCGACTAAATTGTTCTTTGTTTGGTTCCGCTCTCATTTACATGTTTTGAAAACAAAATTAATTCTAATTCTCTTGATCAAATCATATTGAACCGATTCGGTCATCGAACGCATCTACAATATGGTTACATGTATTATGTATCGGTTGAAGATATTCTTACTATGATAAAATTATACATTTTGTTGAAAGTGTCAAAATAACATTATTTTAATACTCTTCCTAGAAACCATTAGACTTGAATAAAACCAAATACAAGATGAAATGGACAGACTTCCCAACTCAATTATTTTCCTTCACAACCATACATAACACATTTTACAGCAAAACCTGATTTATTTTGAACCTTTTTATTCTAACCATAAAACAAAACAATACAACAATTAACCAATTCGTTGATGAACGAACTATCTGCACCAATAACTCGAACCCGAAACTAGGAAACAATAATTTCCCAGAAGTATCAACAAATTTAGAAACTTAATTTCTTTGCAGCATTTTTAAGCTTTTAGATATCCTTTTTCTTCCAAATAAGAAATCACTTTTTCCGCCATAGTTTCAGGTGGAGGACAGACCTCTCCTTCTTGTCGTAACACAATCTGTTCAAGCACATATGTTACTTTATTTAATTCTTTTTTATTCTTTTGTTAAGTTAAATCTTTATAGAATAGACTTCAACCAAAAAGGTTGAAAATCTATATGATGGGAACGCAATCCGTTTCGGAGTGCTTAATTCCCAAATGATCACCACTAGACCATATTGATGTTAATAGAAAATTAGTCTATGTGATTGTAACAATTTATCATATAGTGGATTTTTCTCTCAAGAGGTGTACCTCAGAGTTCAGTGGTGCTTCATATGGATCATCGATTCCAGTAAAACCTATCAAGATAACAAAGTAAAGTTACACCATCAATAACCATAAAAAAAAATTAAAAAAAAAAAAGTTATTGTTACCTTTAATCTTTCCAGCTCTTGCAAGCTTGTATAACCCTTTCGGATCCCTTGCCTCACATACATATAAAGGTATATCCATAAATACCTGTTAAATTACAAGCCTTATGTAAGCCAAAACAAAAAGTTATATCTCTAATAAGCAAAAAAAGTTTATATAAATTATAAAAGAAACCTCGATAAAGTCTCCATCTGGAAGTATCGATCGACAAGCAGCACGATCTTTTCTATAAGGAGATATAACACTCGCTATACATATAACTCCAGCATCAGCAAACAACTTAGCAACCTCTCCTATAGAATCATGAAAATATATATCAAATTGAGACTGAAAAAAAAAGAACCCCACCAACTACCAATACGATGTATAAGATTATGAAGAATGATTGGAAAAAAAAAAATAAAAAAGAACCCCACCAACTCTTCTTATATTCTCTGCTCGATCTTCTGATTTAAAAGTTAGGTCACGATTAAGACCATGCCTAACATTATCACCATCAAGAATATATGTCAGCTTTCCTCGAGCATGAAGGGCTCCTGTTAATGCACAAGCCACAGTGCTCTTTCCTGAAGCAATAATCATACTACTTAGATGAAGAAATCACACTTTAATTTCGAATTATGTTGAATTGGTTTATGAACTCTGGCTTTCATGTGATCCCTAATTTGATTTAATGAGGAAAAAAGTGAACAAAATTTAATTAACATGAACTAACCTGAACCACTGAGGCCAGTAATCCAAATAACACAGCCTTTTTGCTGAAGTAATTTCTGTCTATCGATTTTGTGGACCGAACATTTATGCCAGACTATATTCTCTGATTCCGTTCCATTCGCTAAGCTTTTATGAAGAATCGAATCTACACGATCCCAATTCTAAAACTAGCAGAATATACAGAAATCAAATGATCCAATCATAAAAATTTTAACGAGTTTTTACCATTCGAATCATTCGTAACTGCATGTCCGTTCGGCTTGACTTCAACATATGAAGGCATTATTGAACCTTCCATGGCTTTAATTGGCGCCAAATTCTTCGAAATTGACGTCATATTCCGTTGATAACCAATTGATGGTGTCCGGAATTTCGCGAACCCTAGCTTTGTCGACGGTGGGGGGTGAGCAAAGTCCAACTCCGGCGAAGAAGTAAAAACCAACGAAAATTTTGCAGATGCAGTCATTTCGTCGATTAGGGCGCGAAAGGATTAATAACTAAAAATCAAAATTTTAAACAGAAATGTATAAATCTAAATGAAGATTCGAATAAGAATCTAAGAACGGAAGGCTCTTATGAAATTTGAAGGAATAAAATCGAGATATATATATGGTGAGGGGAAGAGGAGATTCATACAAGTGAACTGACGGTCTTGATTAATTAACAATTAATTTAATATTAATGAGATACACCAAAGATTTGGATCTAACCAAATACCAATACCATGTATAAATATAGGGGTAAATGGTAAAAAAAAAAAAAAACACTTCTTTTAGTATAGAAATTCGATTTTGATACTGTATTTTTTTTTTTGTGTCAATTTTGACACTGTGTTTTTCAATTTGTTACAATTCTAACCATTTGACCGATTAACTAGGTTAAATGTTGATGTGATATGATGACGTGACATGCTGACATTATATGCTGATGTGTTAAAATTGAATTTTTTCTCACAAAAAACACTAAGTTTTCAATTTTTTTCGATTTTAACACTAAGTTTAATTTTTTCTTTCAACTTTGATACTATGTTTTTTTTGTTCCAAATCGAACATCATTTTTTTCCAATTTTGTTCAATGTTGACAATTTTCTATTTGAAACCGTATCAATATTTTTTTAATACATTTAAACCGTATATATATGTTTTTTTTTTCATTTAAAAACCATAGTTTTGTATAAATACATTTTTTTTACACTAAAACCATATTTTTATATATAAATATGTATTAGTTATATAAAAATTGTATGTTATATTAAATATGCAACTTTAAAATGTGTTTCGAGGTTTGGAAGCGTGTAGTCGATCAAAACTCAGATATCAAGTTTGTAACTCATCAAATTTTTACATCTTATTAGAAGCTTATGATTAGTGTTATTCTCATGATATAACTAATGCTTTGAATGTATGAAAAAAAAACACATTGTATTTAAATAAAAATGTGGTTTTTAAACGAAAAAAATATGTTTATACAGTTTAAAATGTAATAAAAAAATATATTTATACAGTTTCAAATAGAAAATAGATAAAATTGAACAAAATTTGATAAAAGATGTTCGATTGGAACAAAAAAAACATAGTGTCAAAATTGAAATAAAAAGTTAAACTTAGTATCAAAATCGAAGAAAATGAAAACTTAGTGTTTTTTATGGAAAAAAAACCAATTTTGACACGTTAGCATGCCACGTCATCAAAACCGACACGTCATCATGCCACGTCAGCATATAACCTGGTTAACCGGTCAAGTGGTCAGAATTGTAACAAATTGAAAAACACAGTGTCAAAATTAACAAAAAAAAAAAACACGGTGTCAAAATCGAATTTCTGTGTAAAAAAAGTGTTTTTTGTGACATTTACCCTAAATATAGGGATTTGTCAATTTGAAATAAATTATTATATGAGATTTTATAATATGTGCTCTAATATAAGAAGTATTAATTAATAATAATTATTATCATGATTAAAAGTTAAACAAATTAGTTATAAGAAATATTACCATAATTAAATATAAAATTCATTAATAATCTCTATAATTAATGAATTTCACATTTAATTATGGTAATAATTGTGATTAATTAATACTTCTTATATATGCCTTAGGGCATATATTAGAAAATCCCTTATATATATATATATATATATATATATATATATATATATATATATATATATATATATATATATATATATATATATATATATAAACACTTATACAACTGGTTCCGACGGGTACCCAGCAGGTAGCGGTTCCGAAAAAATGAGAACCAGAACTGAAACTGCTTAAGGTGGTTCCAAAACTTTAGGCGGTTCCGGTTCTAAAAGCGGGTATCGTATTCCAATACTCACCCCTAGCACTCCGCAGATTTTGTGACAAATACAAAACAAAATATTAAATATTGTAGGTCCCAAACCGAACCTTTTTATGTTATGAAAATTTAATGCGAAACAAATTCTTACACTTAACTAGTTGAATTTATTTACTTTATTTTTAACATTGTAATTTTTTAGATTAATATGGTGTTTTTGGTTTTTAATTTTAATTATATTTAAAATAAATTTCTACTTTTTAAACTATTTAAACAATATGTGAAAGATGAAAAAATATTGAGGAAAAAATTTGATGAAACATTAATTATAGAAAGGATGAAAATAAATGTTTCCTCCATTTTATACTAGGCAAATACCTATAGGTTGTGTAGGAAAAAAATTATATGGTTAAAATATATTAATATTTTCTATAGTTCGTCCATGTTTTTTTTATTTTATTTTATTATTTATTATTATTAAATTTTTTTGAATTTTCCATGTTGTTATAATAACTTTTATTAACACGTTTTTGTTAATAAAAATGAGCAAATAACAATACTACGATATTTTGTATAATGCGTTCGATCATAAATGACGATATATGTTTTAACTTAAAATTACGGTGAAGATTTGATATCTTTTATAGAGAACATATATAAAAAGTTAGTTTATCATATTGCAATAGAAATTTATATAGTTTATTATATTGTAATTGAAGTTTATATTTGAAGGTTGTTAAACAAAATAAACAAATATTCCAATATACCAAACTTTATATATTGAAAGCTAGAATATAAAAATGAATTCTTATGGTAATATATGTCACTTCAATTTTGAAAGCTACAAAACTATTAGTAAAATTGATATGACCCCCCACAAACACACACATATATATATATAGGGTACTCCTAAATACACGAATAAATTCGTGTATTGTATAAAATTCTGTGAAAAAACGTCATGTACGTCCAATCCATTTTAATTGTCAATTTTTCATTAAGACCCTAGAACTTAGAATAATAATATATATAGCCCCTTTAACTTTGAAATCTTGTCATCTTATTTTTATTTATAATAATAAATTTAAAACATGTAAACTTTAAAACATTATATATATATATATATATATATATATATATATATATATATATATATATATATATATATATATATATATATATATATATATATAAGATGAGTGTCGTTATTGAATTTCCGATTTGATTCCGACTGTCGTCAAATAACAAAATCATTAACACCGACCCAGGATAAAGATGGTTTTTTTGGGTCTTTGGCTAAAAGAGAACCATCTTGGTGAGGTGTAGTAATGTTATCTTAGAATTTATGGATAGAACCCCCTCATGGGGAATCCCTGGCATTGTGGACATATTTTATCCATTGATAAGTTTTAGAAAGATTCTTTTCATCTCTCGTTTAAAATCATACAAAAATTTAACATAATTGGTTTCGAATTACGGCCAAACCATGTGATTAAATGACTATCCGGTTAAATGGTCAACCGTTTGAATTATCAATTTATAATGGTTAATAATTAAATAATGAGTTATCAAAATCTTTTTTAGTAACTAATCCACTGGTTTAAATATAAAATATTTATTTATAGATATAAATTATAAAAAATATATATTAACTAAATAGTTTATTCAATTTTATCAGTTTATCCGAATAAGGTATCTTTATTTGGTTAATCAAACCGAATGAATCAAATATCCGAGTAACCCGAGCCAAATCAACCAACCATCATTTGGTTTGGTTCAGTTATTCGATTTAAGTTTTTTTTTATCATACCCTTATACTTTATAATCATGATACCAAAATTTTAAAATATCTTGTTATTTGTTTAATACAAAGAAAATGATTATTTTGTTAACGTCTATAGTATACATACTAATTCTTAGAGGTTATCATTTAAAAAAAAATTAAAAGTAACAACCATCATTAGTAATTAACATATACATCATGTGAAATTAAAAAAAAATATATATATGGAAAATGATAAAAAAAAATTAGGACTATACAAAAACATAATAAAATAAATTAAAAACCTAAACCAGTAACTTGATTATTATTTGAGTTTAATTTTATTAAAAAAAATTAAAAATTGTATTACGTTAATATCATAGAAGATTAGAAGTTATCTTTTTGACAAAACAATTTAATATATTAGTTTAAACCAATGGTTTTATCTAATTGTCCCTATTTATATACTTAATATATTAGTTTAATACATTAACTAATTTTAAAATATATCTATATAATAAAAAAATAAAGGTACGATTAAACTAAAATTATACATATAATAATAATAATAATAATAATAATAATAATAATAATAAATTCACATTTCAAAGTACTGTATTCATTTGAAAAAAATAAAGGTATAGAACCCTTAAACTACGTCGTTTTGCTAAGTTATAACTTTTTAATCTTGATTTAACTACGTCGTTTTGCAAAATATGGCAAATACTTTAGGTTATGTCATCGTCATAAAAAATTCTAAACGTAACTTTAATGTTGTATTTCAATGTGACCGTGGAGGTACATACAAAAGTACACAAATCTCCAAAAAAAAAAAACAGGGACAAAAAAAATTAATTGTCCATTTAGCCTACAGGGTAAATATTCGTCAGTAGATAATTCTTGGAAGATAAAAATGATATGTGAATTTCATAACCATGAGCCGTCATTATATTTAGAAGGTCATCCTTATCCACGACGACTAACTGAATATGAATGTCGAATAGTGGAAGATTTGTTGAAAAAAAATGTCAAACCAAAAGATATATTATCTGCACTAAAAAACCTAAATCCGAAAAATGTATCTACTCTCAAAACTATCTACAATGCAGACGAAAAACTTCGACGTAGGGAGAGAGAAGGTAAAACTCAAATGCAAGGTGTTATGGAATTTCTAGATCAAAATGGATATGTTTATTATAGTCGTGCAAATGTTTTGACAAATAAGTTAGAAGATTTATTCTTTGCTCATCCAAGATCATTAGAAATATGGCGTGCATTTCCACATGTCTTGTTAATGGATGCAACATATAAAACAAACAAGTACGGGATGCCTCTATTGGAGATTGTTGGTGTAACTCCAACAAATATGACATTTTCCATTGCATTTGTGTACATGCATGAAGAAAAACAATCCAACTATGTTTGGGCTTTAGACTGTCTAAAATCGGTAATGGAAGGATGTATGTTGCCGCGTGTTATTGTGACTGATAGAGAAATGGCTCTCATGAACGCATACACTATTATATTTCCAGATGCTAAAGGATTACTTTGCAGATGGCATATAAATAACAATATCATGAAGAAATGCAAATCATGTTGGGATGTTCTTTATACGTCATGGACGAGGTTGGTTAACTCTGAAACAAAGGAAGCATACAACAAGAATTTGGCACAAGTTGAAAAAACTACGAACAATTATCCAGGTATTTTTAAATATACACTATAATATGTTATAAATCATTACATCAACTGAAATTTTTTATGTATTTCAGATGCATTTTCTTATCTAAACAAAACATGGTTGACACCACACAAAGAAAAGTTTGTGTCTGCATGGACCAATAAGTTTCTTAACTTTGGCAATCACACAACTAATAGAGCTGAAAGTCAACATGCCAAGTTAAAAAGATATGTCGAAACATCAAGATCAGATATCGCCAAATCATTGAAGCGTATTGCTGATGTTGTTGAGTCACAATACACATGTATAAAAGCGAGTCTTGCGCATAACAAAATTTTCATTGTACATCGGTACTACGAAATACCACATCTAAAACCATTGTGTCGTTTCGTTTCAATTTATGCACTTGATATCATTTTCAAAGAATATGAGCGGTCCAAAGAATTTGGATTTGTTTATGAAAATTGTGGATGTCAAGTACGTAGAAGTTATGGGCTGCCATGTGCGCATGAACAAGCTATATTTGTTAAAAAAGGTCATTGTGTACCGCTTCATTCAGTAGATAAGTTTTGGAAGAAACTTGATTTATTAGAATGCAAATCGTTAGAAGATGATAAATTGGGTTGTGCAGTTGAGGTAAATATGTTTAATGCTCATTACGAAAAACAATCAAGACCTGTTAAGTTAAGTTTAGCAAGGAAGTTACTAAACTTAATCACGCCGTCAACAACTTCAGTTTCTGAACCTGCTACTCACAAAAATACTCGTGGGCGCCCCTCCTTAAAGAAGAAACTTTTCAAGAAAACCCATATCGATTTAAACCACGACCCACCAACTCAACATCCACCACCTCAAGATCAACCGACTCAAGCGCCACCAACTCAATATCCGTCTCGACGTAGCATTTCTACTTATACGCCTGATTATATGCGGTCTAATTTGTTTGATCTAAACCAGGAGCCGGATAGGCACAGTACGTACTCGTTCCGAGAACCTCCAATGTTCAACTCAACTTTTAATCAGGAACAATCGATGCATAGCTCGTACTTCAACCAAGAACAAGTAATGTATAATTCAGATCCACTTATGAATGAAATTCCGTATGAATTTCATCCATATGTCACAAACATACAAAACGTGAGGGGAGATGGAAATTGTGGATTTCGTGCAATAGCTGCGTGTCTCGGTTATAGTGAAGATAATTGGCGTCAAATCCGCTTAGATTTACAGAATGAGTTGTTAGCACACCCAGCTGAGTACGCACAGATTTTTGATTACGATTTAAACATCATACACCACTCATTGAATTTCAATGGATCATATTTCGCACCAACAGATCGTTGGTTGATTATGCCGGTCACTAGCTTTCTCATTGCTAACAAGTATAATGTAATAGTTATTTTTCTAAGCAAAGATAGTCCGTCAACATGTTTTCCACTATGGCTTGGTCCCCAAGACATCTCAACTCATAGAGTTGTTGTTATTGCTCTTGTTAGAGGTGATCATTATGTGAAGGTTGATTTACATGGAGGATATCCAATGCCTACTATTTTACCACTTTGGCGTCACAACAGATCATCACGGTCTGCTGGATGGGAAACTGTTTATGCTGCTCGCCTGAATTCCTACATTTCTCCATTTGCAACACACAATAATTGTAACAATTCTACAGTTATAATATCTGATAATTAGTAAAATCAAATTTATGTTTTGTTGTTTATAATTATTAAGATCTGTATAAATTAAAACAAAATTGTTATATATGTGCGATTATGATGTTTCTAATATATATATATATATATATATATATATATATATATATATATATATATATATATATATAGAGAGAGAGAGAGAGAGAGAGAGAGAGAGAGATGTTCAAGACTAAAACCATTAAATAATAAAATAAATAAAAAATAAACATAAATTAGTAACTTTCATTAATTATTAAATGCCTTTAATTTCATTAATTATAAGGCTTAAGGAATATGTGGCTGTTATGTACCTAATATTAGGTATAGATCCATTAAAAACAATATAGTTTTAATAAAATACAATCAAATCTCTCTACTATCTTTCTTGTATTCATTTTCCATATAACTCTTACCTATCTATATATATATATATATATATATATATATATATATATATATATATATATATATATATATATATATATATATATATATATATATATATATATATATATATAAAAGTTAAAGTTTCAAAAAGTATAAGGTATAATATGAAAATCAACTATAAATATAAGGGTATTTAATGAAAATTGTAAAGTAAACATTGATTTAGTTTAATATATTAAAAACTGTCAAAACTTGCGGTGATGATGTACGTCAATTCAATCAAAAATTCGTGCATTTGGAATTTATTTCGTGCGGTTAGAATTACCCTATATATATATATATATATATATATATATATATATATATATATATATATATATATATATATATATATATATATATATATATAATAATAATAATAATAAGTGAATTTTGAATTGATTTTTTAGTATTACAACCCTTGAAATTTCAATTAAATATTATTTAAAATTAAACTAATATAACTAAATATAAATTTTCATTTATATAATTACTTATAAAAATTAGTTGAACGGGATAAAATATTTAATTTATGTTTAGTCAATTAAACAAATAATATGATTATCTAATGTATAGATTGAATATTGTACTAAAATCTTTGAATCTACTATTACAAAGTTAATTATGTGCATCTAATATTTTATGTGGTATTTATATAAGATTAATTGTATAAAGTTATAAGTTATTATATAATTTGTTACTAAATAAGATTAAAATGCATAATATAATCACCTAATGTGTAATCCAAATATTATACAAAATCATTCAAACAAGTTATTAAAACCTTAATTATGTGTCTCTAATTTTTTATGTGTATTTATTTATATAGGAGTGTATGTTATTTTTTCTCAATGAGAATATTAATTAAATATATTATAAAAAGTTGTATATTTGAGACAACAATTTCCTAACTATGTTATAAACTTAAAGTTGTAGAATTCTACTTTGCAACAATCACATAAATACATAACATGATTGCAACATATTATAAAATTAAGTATATTATATGAATAGCTCAAAAGTTGTGATAATAAAATGATAATATTTTACATAAAATAACATATTTAAACTAGTAAATTAAGTATATTATCTTAAAAGTTAAATAGTTAACTTTAAAATTAGAATAATTATAAAATTTAAAATATTAAAAACTTAAATAATGTGGTTGAAGATAAATAAATTATCTATGAAACGAAAAAAAAAAACATATATAACTTTTATATTTTTTTCTCAATAAACAATAAATGTAAGATAGCAACACTTTACTCATAAATAAACAACAACTTTTATTGATTATTAAATGTCAAATACACTTTACAAATTTCAAAATTATCTACCTACAAAAACTAATATCATCCTTCAGCCCTATGCGACTCGCATGCGGGAGATGTTCAACATTGCCCAGTCCCTTCGTGAGGGGACTGTTGGGTTCTCATCCGATGATACCTTGTTTGCCACGAGGAGTCCTTCATCTATACAATGTCTGATGATATGATATTTTCTGTCGATGTGTCTGGATCTCCCGTGATCCCTTGGTTCCTTGGCTAAGGCAACTGCACTTTCACTATCACAAAAAATTTCCATAGGCTCCTTTATAGCTGGTACAACTCCAATGTATCCAATGAAGCTCTTTAGCCATATAGCCTCGCTTGCTGCTATATACTCTGACTCACAAGTTGAATCACCCACTGTCTCCTGGTTGGAACTTCTCCAAGTTATCACTCCTCCGTTTAAGGTAAAGATCTAGCCTGACTGAAAGCGGAAATTATCCTTATCAGTCTGGAAACTAGCATCACTATACCCTAATACTTACAAGTCATCACTCCCACCGAGTGTAAGGACCTATTCCTTAGTCCTCCGCAGGTACTTGAGAATGTTCTTCACCGCAGTCCAGTGAGCCTTGCCAGGATTCCCCTGAAATCTGTTGACCATGCTCAAAGCGAACGCCACATCAGGTCGAGTACAAGTCATAACATACATGATCGAGCCTACAGCAGAAGCATACAGAACTCAACTCATCTCAGTTATCTCATCCTCTATACTCGGACTCTGAGTCTTACTCAGTCTGGCTTTACTCTGGATCGGTAACTCTCCTTTCTTGGAATTCTGCATGCTGAACCTATTCAACACCTTATCCAAGTAGGTACTCTGACTAAGTCTAATTAGTCTTTTACTCCTGTCTCTCAAAATCCTTATCCCTAGGATATAGGCAGCTTCTCTAAGGTCCTTCATAGCGAAACACTTCCCAAGCTAGGACTTAACCTCCTGCAAAGTTGGGATATCATTTCCCATGAATAGTATGTCATCCACATACAGTACCAAAAAGCTAACTATACTCCCACTAGCCTTGACATATACACAAGATTCATCTTCACTTCTCGAAAAGCCAATCTCTTTGACTTTCTCATCGAAACAAAGATTCCATCTTCGAGGTGCTTGTTTCAATCCATAGATGGATTTATCAAGCTTACACACTCTATTAAGGTACTTTGTACTGACAAAACCCTTTGGCTGACTAATGTAAATATCCTCATCTAACTTTCCATTAAGGAAAGCATTTTTGACATCTATTTGCCACATTTCATAGTCATGAAATGCAGCAATGGCTAACATAACCCTAATAGACTTTAGTCTTTGCTACTGGTGAAAAGGTCTCATCATTGTCAACTCCCGAAGTTTGAGAAAAGCCCTTTGCAACCAGTCGCGCTTTATAAGTGTGTACATTACTATCCATGTCGGTCTTCTTCTTGAAGATCCCTTTGCACCCAACTGTCTTATGACCTGGTACATAGTCAACCAAGTTCCAAACTTAATTCTCATACATGGACTGTATCTCGCTGTCCATAGCCTCTTTCCATTTAGCAACCTCAGGGCCTGCCATGGCTTCCGTGTAGCTGTTAGGTTCATGTAGACCAATCAGTGTGTTATAACTGATAAGTATATCACCTTCCGCAGTAATATGGAAACTATAGTAATGCTCAGGTGCATTCCTAACTCTCGTGGAACGCCTCAGAGGTACATACTCTTCTGTTGGATCAACATGAGTTTCATCCTCGGGTCGATTGCTAGTGTTTGAGGTTCCTTCACCACTTGACTCTTGAATTTCTTTAAGGTCAATTTGCCTCCTACTGTTTCCTTGGCTTATGAACTCTCTCTCTCTCTCTCTCTCTCTCTCTCTCTCTCTCTCTCTCTTTCTCTCTCAAAAGACTCCCCTCCTTGCTACAAAGAACACATTATGATTGGGTCTGTAGAAGAGATAACCAAAGGATTTCTTTGGGTAGCCGATGAAAATACACCTCTCACTTCGGGGTTTGAGCTTATCGAGAGTCTCGCGCCTCACGAAAGCCTTGCAACCCCAAATCTTGATGTGTTTCAGATTTGGAACTTTTCTAGTCCATATCTCATGAGGTGTTTTGGCAACCTTTTTGGTAGGGACTAGATTAAGAATATGGGCGGCAGTCTGTAAGGCATACCCCCAAAATGAGATTGGTAATGAAGCTCAACTCATCATGGAATGAACCATGTCCAACAAAGTTCGATTACACCTCTCAGCCACACCATTAAGTTGTGGTGTCCTGGGAGGTGTCAATTGTGAGACAATCCCACATTCCTTAAGATAGTCAAGGAACTTTGTACTAAGATATTCACAACCTCGATCGGATCGGAGCATCTTAATGTTCCTACCCAATTGATTCTCCACTTCCTGCTTAAATTGTTTGAACTTTTCAAAGGTCTCTGACTTATGCTTGATTAAGTAGACATATCCATATATACTATAATCATCAGTAAAAGTCACATAGAAGTGGTTAGCATCCCTTGTGGTGGTTCTGAACGGTCCACACACATCCGTGTGTACTAGATCCAGCAAACCTTCACCCCTAGCACAAGAACAAGTGAAGGGTGATTTTGTCATTTTTCCAAGTAGACAAGATTCATAACTATCATCCGAATTTAGGTCAAATGACTCCAAGACTCCATCCTTTTGGAGTTGGCCTATACGTTCCATGCTTACATGTCCAAGACGACAATGCCACAATGATGCTTTATCCAAGTTAGTGGAAGAATCAATACACAATACATTATTTCCTAGGTTATCTACAATTGACACAGCTTCATACACACCATCACAAGGTAATGCTTTAAAATAAAGAACATTTTTAAAGAGAGCATTAATACTACCATATTCATTATCAAATGAAAAGGTAAACCCTTGTTTGTAAAAATCATGAAAAGAAATAATATTCCTCGCCATTTCAGACGAGTAACAACACTTATTTAAATCTAATTTTAACCCACTACTTAGCAACAAAGTATAAACTCTATTCTTGGTGACAGGTGATGCTTTCTTATTCCCCATGATTAAGCTTATCTTCCCATTCTTCACATCCTCACTTCTTCTTAGTCCCTGCAAATCAGAACAAATATGAACACCACAACCGGTGTCAAGGACCCAAGAATTATAATGGGGTGAGTTATTAGATAATATAGTGTAAATACTTGCATGGTTGGGTTTCACTTTCCCATCCTTTACATCTTGCAGATACTTTGGGCAGTTTCGCTTCCAGTGCGACTTTTCGTGGCAATAGAAGCCTTCAGCCTCTTTAGGGTTAGCAGAGGAGTGACATAACCATTCTTGGTTCCATTTGAAGAGGATCCTTTAAGGAAATTTCCCTTGGTTCCCTTCGAGGGTATCTTCCTCTTCTTCCTTTGACTTTCCTAATTGCTAAGATAGGGCCCGTGGTAGGAGTAGGAGTGGTACCAACCGGCTTATCCTTAAGAACACTTTCGACAGTCTTCAAAAGTCCTTGAAGTTTGTTGAGTGTAACTTCCTCCTTGTTCATTTGGTTTTTCAATCGGAATTGGTCAAAACAAGAAGGTAAGGAGTGAAAAATGATGTCAATTGCCAACTCCTTTGGGAAGTTCACATTTAGCTTCAGCAACCAGTCCACATACCTTTGCATTTTCTGCAAGTGGCCGGTGATGGGTTCACCATCCTTCATTCGGGTTGTTATCATGGAGCAGATGATGTCATACCTCTCTTTGAGAGCACTTTGATGGTAGCGTTCCATCAAGTCCTGGTGTATCTCAAAAGGATAATAGTCCTCATAGGACTTTTGGAGCTTGGTTGTCATCGTGGCCATCATGATACAAGCCACTTTTGTGGTATCTCTCTCATGAGGCCTAAAGTCAGCGATCTCCTCTGGAGTAGCAATGGACTCATCAATTTCCTTTAGCTCCTTGTCGAGGACATATTCCTTGTCCTCGTAGCGAGTGACCATCCTGATGTTCCGGATCCAATCCATAAAGTTGGAACCATCAAAGATGAATCTCCCACAAAGGTTCATGAGATAGAAGGAGTCGATAGGTTTGATCTAGAAGCAACATTATTTGAAGACATCTGAAAAGAGGTAAGACAAGTTTGGATTAGATATAAAGATAGTCCTTAATAAAACACCCAAATGTAATATTAAGGCTAGGACCCAACACAATATTTTAGGGATGCCATAATCTAAGCTATAAAGTATTTGAAGGTAGGTGAATGACGATTCACTAATTTCCACCATGAAAAATGAAATAAATTATTAGGTTTTAATTGGTTTTGAAACTCCTAGATTCTTTGAGATTCATTGAACTTTTCAATGGCATGTTTCAATCTCGAGTGTGCCCTTCAAGTTTTATGACTGGGATGCTGAGGATCACAAAACAAGGTGTGAAATAACCATGCAAATTACTTGGTACCTTAATATTTACCCCTCAATCGATGTGCCGGTCAACCACACACGCTCCATCGATACTATGATAAACATCAAGTACCCTTTGCTTACCTTGTTAAGTCCAAGTTAGTGTGCCGGTTAACCACACATGCTCCACTAACGACTTAAACAAAGTGCAAAGTGTAATTTCATGGGTTAGCACCTTATTCACATTTTCCTAAAGTAACTAAGATTGGGAATTTATAAAAACATTTAGTTACTTTATTATCATTATACTTTTAATGAGAATTTAAAGTCATTGTCCTACCTGTTCGGCTAACGACACTCCACCAGTCAAGGAAGCGGTGAGTGAGAGTGGACACCCATTAAGCTACCATTTTATAGGCAACAATCTTATCCCCCCCCTTATAGACCGGCTTCGTGAATGAGGCCTACTAACGGTAAAACAACTTTTTGTTCTTATATATATATATATATATATATATATATATATATATATATATATATATATATATATATATACACACTATTAACTTATAATATTATAATGTATAAGGGTTGAATTTTAGCTTTTAAAATTCTAGAGGTAGGAACTAAAGTTTTTTTTTCTTTCTAAAATGACTTTACCTGTTCCAAAACTTGAGGGCAAGTTTTGTAACTATACAAAACTTTTCATCTTTCATAACTTATGAGTTAATGATGTAATAAAATGAGTGACTTTTCATTTTATGTAACCTATGTGTTTCTTTAATGGACTTTAAAAGAAAGACTTTTGGTAATCCATAACTTGATGACAAATTATGGATTCCATTAATACACATAATGATCATGAATTAAACGTTTAACAAGTAATTCCTATGATCTATCAAGAACTCATAAGAACATGAATATTTCTATCAAAATTTCAACAACATAAGAACATGAAAATTTGATATTAGCCATTGTAAATGGATTAGAACAACCATTACACCATCTAAAACAAGTTTTAAAACACCAAAACAGTTTCGGATAATGTTTCTAGTCCATTTCCAGAAGCTAAAGTCGAAAATCTGCAGTCAGAGGATCCTACTCGTCGAGTGCATGAACCCACTCAACGAGTAGGATGAATTTATGATTGGACTCGTGGAGTCCCCCCCATGGAATCACCGAGTCCAGTATCCAGGTAACAAGATTTTAAGCTTTTTTCACAATTTAGCGTCAAATATCAAGCAAACAAGCCTATACTCTGATACTACTGTAGGATTTTGAGCATTCTAACACTCCTAAGGTGTACATGCAACCCTAGAAACCTTGGATATATGTTTTACTATGATACATGAAAATTTGATTTCCAACGTTTATATCCTATCTAGCATACATGGGGAACTTTTAAACATAAAAGTAAGTAAGAAAACATACCTTGTAGTAGTTTGGATTCCTTGAAAACCTTGTGAGCCTAGCACCTCAAGCGTGATTCCTCAAATGTCTCACACAACACCAAATGCGATTGGAATAACTTAGAGAGAAATGGAACACTTCTAGAAATCGGCTAGCCCTCACCTTTCTTACTTAGTGGCCGATTTTGGTGAAGAACATGAAGCTTATATAGTGTGTTACAATTAGGGTTACACCATGTAAACCCTAAATGTCATCACCTTTTATTTCCATGACCCATGGGTTCTATAAACACCATGGAGCATCCTATGGGTTTAAGTCATGAAGCATTAGCCCACTATATAAGTATGGATGATTTACACAATCAACCCATATCTTTAACTAGTCCCCTTTTGACCACTTAATTAATTCTTGATCAATACTAATTAATTAAATAATATTATCAATATATTAGAACTTATAATATATTAATAAACCTTAAGTGTTATTTCTCTCATTTTAGTCTATCCAAATACAAGATGCGATGCAACCCACATGGACCATGCCAAACCGGGTCAAGTACAAACTAGAAATAGTTATGGACTTAGACACCTTATCCAACACATTGTTGATGTTCTGAATCGCATGTTTGATGAGATGCTTGCCATCCTTGGGCCTTTGTTTGACCATCTCTCATCTGAGGTGCCAACTTTTGAAGCCTATGATGTACTCACCGATCAACTCAACACCAGTTTTCAAAAGGTGTTTAAAAAGTTTTCTAATTTGAAGGAGTCATTAATGCTTGCACCGGTTTCTAAGGCCATCGATACAAGAGGGGGAGAAGGCCCAAGCATAGTATGGAAACCTGCCTCAGAGTTTACACCCCGGGATGAAAATGAAAGTGATGATGATGATCTAAAGGTTCTTTCCAACTCTCCTACCAAAATCTCTCATGCAAACGAGAGTGGAGCTTCAAAAGAGATTACTGAAGAAGAAGATAGTGAAGAAGAGGAATATGTTACCAATAGATTTATTGGTCTTGAAGCTCCAAGGAAGCTTTTCCCAAAGCCAATAACCGAACAAGAAAAGATGATCTAGTATGCAGTTTCTTAGCCATCTTCTTTACCTGATGTTCTTCGAAGGGCAATCCAAATGGCTAGGGCGAAAACCCTTACCACTCAAGCTTTCCGAGCCATTCCTTTAATGTTACCACTAATTCTGGCTCCAAAGATCGATCCTATTGACCAAGGTTCTCCACTCTAGATCTGTGATGAAATCTCGAAAGAACTTCTTCCAATGCCCACTCTGAAATTTGTTATTGGTGAGAACATGGCGCATGTCGTCTCTGCCCTAACGAAAGAAAAAAGCAAGAAACCCATCATAACCGAGCATCAAGCAATCCACTCCGAGCATCCTTCAAATAAAAAATTTGGATGGTCGTAAGAGGAAATCAATAAAGCTTTCAAGGAAAGCATCCAGATCTAAGCTCCTAAGGATAATCTTGATCTGATGGGTGGAATATCCCCTCTATGCCGCGAAGGCATTCTTCATGATTCTGATATAGTACCTTTTATGTACTATGATCTTCCAACAAATGATTTCGAACAACTGATCTTCCTCTTTCTCCATACAACAAGTTCTACATTAATTTTTCTCCTCTTCACCCAAATGACGATTCGAAGATGATTATTCGGACTGAGTGAGAATGATTAAAAACCTTCTACTCCAAGAATACACAACCTCAAAAGGAAGTGTGGACAAGGAAAAGGATAACAAAGATCCAAAGGTTTAGAAGAAAGATTTGAACGGTTTTGAGCATTCTAACACTCCTATGGTGTACATGCAAACCTATAAACCTTGGATCTATGTTTTCTCTATTATACATGCAAATATGAACTTCCCAAGGCTTTAATCCTAGCTAGCATACTATGAGGCAACTATACTACAAAGACTAGTTAGATGACATAAATTTTGGTGTAGCTTGATGTCTTCAAGCTTTAAGAGATTAGCCCTAATAATTTGGAAGCCTCAAGTGGAATCACAAATCACCAAAACACCTTGGAAGACTTTGAGAATAAGAATACTTTGGTTCTCTGTAGTGAAATCGGCTAGCCCTCTTAGTGTACCTACACTAGCGCCAATTTCACCAACCAAGGACATCTTTATATAGTGTGTAGATTAGGGTTAAACCCATGACCTTTCATTTCATATGATCCATGGGTTAAAAAACACTCCATGGACTATCCATGAAAGCTTAGCCCAACTTAAATGAACTTGGCCCATCACACACATATATCTAAGAGTCCATATTTAATTAGTTCATTTTGATCACTTAATTAATTCTAAATTAATTCTTGATCAATACTAATTAAATATATGATTCCATATTAATATATTAGAAGTTATAATATATTAATATAATCATAAATATACTATTCTCAAAAGATTATCCATATAAATTGTGCCGGTGAAGTGCAACCCAAATGGACCATGCCCGGTTAGGTCAAGTACATACCAAATATAGTTATCGACTTAGACATTAATCCAACAAGATTTCGGTGAAATTTGAACTCAATTGTCAATTGTTCCGGTATCACATCATCTGGAACAAACCAACATACCGCACCATCACCGATGTTGACTTCTTGGCAATGAATCCAAATGACATTCTCACTTTAGCTGCTCACTTTTGTGGACTCCAAAATGATGATATCATCATGGGTTCTTACCATGCTGTTCTGAGCTTCCTCAAATATTATCTTGCGGAATTTTGTTGATGCGACTATAAGTTGGTTCATCTGTTCGGAACTAAAGACTTTGTTGCAAAGATTGATTATGTGCTTCCTGAAGTTGAATTGCTTGCATAAGGACCAACTGGGGAATAAGTTATAGGGTTTGTCTACACAACAAAGAAGACAAACAAGAAAGACTTTTTCAAAGTCATTGATAAACACCTAGTCCCTACCAAAGCTCTTTGGATGTTCATTAGCCGTGTGTCCAAGTCTGAAGTTCCGGAACAAGTGAAAGCAAAGTTTATGAGTCAGCTGACCTAGTACACCGATGCCCAAGAATGGTTGTTCCGAGCCTACACGTTCATCAATGAAGATGCAATCTAATCTAACTTGATTGCTAAGTTCACTTAGGGGGAGATTGTTGGAACCTGAAAGTGAACCTCTAGCGATTCTAAATCCTTTTGTCAATTCCGAAGTCAGCTGTATTTTCGAAGTGAAGTTTGCTTCGGAATCTGTTTGTGTTCAGACCTGATGTTAAGTTGGTGATGTGAAGAAAGAAATTGAAGGCATTCCGGAATGGACTTTGTATCCAAAATGTTTGATAATCTGGAATTTGTATTTTTTTTCTTTAGACATTAAATGTATTTGTCTTTTTTTTTTTATTTTATTTTATTTTTTATTTTTTATGTAACTAGTCATAGGACATAACTTTATTTGTCAAACACAGATATTTAGAGTGTTAGATGTAATTTTTTTTATCCAATCATATGTTTGTAATTGGTTAGTACCATGTTTCTTGTACTCCTATTTATACGAGATTTCAATGTTAAATCAATGACCGATTATTCAAACTTTTTAAGCAATATTTCATTTACTTCACTTTCTCGTTCTTTACAACATTCTCCTTGTTCTACATTTATTAACTTTCCTTTGATCTTGATTCTCATTTACTGAATACATTAACTCAGACTTGACTGGTCTATCCAGACTTGACTGGTATATTAATTAGTAAGCAGACATTGATCTTAAGCAAACCTTGTCCCTGCACTTAAGATCTATTTGTTCTCTCATGGAGGGTGGGTGTGTTGAGTATTATATTTTGATGTTTGACCTTTTCTATTATATGAGAGGGCATATGTAAGTGATGAGGATATCCATAGGATCATTGCTACCGAAGTGGTCGTGGTGATCAGGGAGGTGATTCCAGAGTTGTTTGGGTCGGTTAAGACTGCATGGATTGAGGAGTTTACCGACACTATGTCACATTTTATGCAGGATGGTGTTGCCACAGCCACTGCATCCATCACCATTGAAGGACTTCAGAGAGGTGGGGCGACGCAGTACCGGGATTTCAATAATACGAAGCCTCCAAAGTACAAAGGCGACAAGGACCTGACTATTTCTTTGAGATACATTTGTGACATATAGGGAGGTTTATACATGTGTTCGTGTCCTGAGGACCAGAAAGAGAAATTTGCACGGAATCTTCTTCGCTAGGGCACGGATGATTGGTGGGAGTTTGTGACTCAAGGCTTTTCGCAGGCAGAGCGAGCCACAGTGACTTGAGAATAATTTCTAGAGATGTTACATACATATTATGCGTTAGATTAGGTATTTAAGACCATATATATAAGTGGTATATACTTAAATTGATAGTAGCACGGTCCTTTTGGGTTGACCTTAAAACTAGAAAATAGACACGATGACTTTTGGAGAGAGGTTAAATTTATTATTTGATTAATAAATTGACATAATTGATTTATTAATGTATTATTAAAATAATATATTAATTTAAAATCATATTATTTAATTAATAGTTAATAAAAAATTAATTGGAATTAATTTTGGGATTAATTGAATTAATTAAAAGTGTAGTTAAGGAAATGGGCTCTAGAAGAGGTTGGACAAAAACATGAAGGAATGCCTTAGAATTTTTGTTCAAGGGCTCTTGAATGGGGATTCTTGGGCTGCTTGGTCCCTAAGCTAAGGGAATTAGGGTTTCCTCCCAAAACCCTACCTTTGGCTCTAAGCTACCTCACCTATTTAAAGGGCCTTACCCCTTTCTCATTTTTGGCCACTTGATTCCTAAGAGGAATAGCCAAAATTCTTAGCTCACCTTCTCTCCTCTCTCCTCTCTCATCCTCTTTCTTAGTTTGGGTGTGAACCATTAGAGGCGTGTCACTTGTGACGCTTCCTACATCTAAATGTATGTTTTTGTAACCCTACATCTAAAATTTTAAAATAACATAGATTTCCTAGGGTTTCTCGATTGATGTTCAAATGTTGTATGTTCAGTTAGAGAAAACATAAATCGGGAAAATTAGGGTTGCATGCACACATGGGTTTTTGTTTGTTAGGCTCAAAATTCATTAGTGGTATCGGAGTCTTAGCTTGTTTTCTATTGAATTGATTACAATCGTTGAACTTGATCAATTAGGATTTATGGCAATTAAACCCTTTTAAGCCAAGGGATTTTCGAAATTAGGGTTTCCAAAGGCCCTAAGGTTTCAAGAATAAGGAAAGGGTTTTAACCTTTTTCCTTGCCCTACAAGTTTTAAAATTTAGTGTTTCCTTAAACCTCAATGATTTTGAAAATGGCAAGGATTCAAATCCTTGCCTACCTCCCAACGATTTTCCCTTTTCGAAAATTCAAGTTTATGGTAGGGATTTCTTATTTTTGGTAATTATCTCCATTATTTGATTAATTGGATAATTATAAGAATTGATGTATCCCTCCCATGATTTTCGAAATTTAGTGGGGAAAGGATTAGGTTAAATTATCTTTCTAAATTTAATTGAATAATCCTCAAATTGATTTAATAAATCAATTAAATGTTTAACTAATGGATAATTATTAAATCATATGGTTTAATTTTAAAATTAAATTAAATGGTTTTAATTTTAGAAATTTAGTAATTAAACTGAGTATTTTAAAATGTTTTAAAATACACCTTATACTATATGTATAATTAAATCTATAATATTTACTATATGTATAAGAATAAGTCAGTCGAACCACTAGTACGCATAATTCATGAAGTCGATCTATAAATGGAGTTTAACGAAGCGGCCTATAAAATGACCGACATTAGGTATGCACTCTTACCCACCGCTCCCTTGACTGGTGGAGGGTCGTTAGCCAAACAGGTTTTATAGGGCATAACCTCATTAAAAGTATAATGATGAAAAGTAATTAAACTATTTTCTAAAATTTCACTCTTAGTTACTTTAGGAAAAATGCATGTGAATTTGATGCTACTCCATGAAATTGCATTTTACACTTTATAAGTCGTTAGTGGAGCACATGTAGCTAACCAACACACTAATATATGACTAATAATGTGTGGTAATGGTTCTCTTGAAAATTATTGTTTATTAATGGATTGGATGTGGTTAACCGTCACATTAAAAGGAGATGATAAATGACATCGAGAGTACCAAACTAATTTTCATGGTTATTCACATCTTGTTTGTGATCCTCGGCATCACAGTCACAAAGTGAGATCTTAATCAGGATTAAACATGAAATTGATTAGATTCAATGAATCTTAAATGATCTAGGAGTTTCATGAGATTGAAATTGGTAAATGCTTTACCTATCTAAAATAAATTCGAATTTGATTACAGCACCCCTCTTCAAAGTTCGAATAAATAATATGGATCATAGCCTTAATTTAAATTTATGGGTTAATAATTAAGATTTAAAATTAACTAACTTAAATTCCCTTTTCTCCTATTATAGATGTCAAGTTCAAACAACAATGGTCTTCCTCCTTCTTCTAGAAATGTTTTTAGTCCTTCTTCTGAAGATGATCTTCCATATTCTGGTCAATGTGAAAGTATATTCCCCTCTTCTAGCAATGTTGGAAATGGTGGTCATGCTTATTCAGGTCTTCCTCCTCCACCTCAAGTGACTCTCCCTAATTCATGTTTCTTTCAAGATAAAAAAATACAAAGTTACTGAAGCCATGTTGGCATGTAAACATCAAGATCGAAAGTTTGTGTGTGCGTATGTTCAAAAAATGAAATTGTACATAGACAGATTAGGGATGCTAGGTGTCGTTTTCCCAAGGGAGCTGGTCATTAACTTGATTCTACTTTTGCTCCCTGATTCGTATAGTCAGTTCATTAAAGGCTACTTTGTGACTGACCACGACGTGACCCTAGTTGATTTGATAAATATGTTGATTGTTGTTGGAGTAGAAATTCTTAAGAGTATATGTGAAACAAAAGTGTTTGAAAGACCTGTCTCCCAAATTTCCATGAAAATTTAAAATGGTAGTCAAGAAAAAGTTTCTCTTCGCAATGGAAAGGGATCAACCAAGGTCAAAACATTTGACCATATGGTAAAGAGAAAGGCTAGTTGTAAGATTGTTACATGCGCCAATCCAAAAAGGTCCATATGTTTCTATTGCCAATTGGAAGGGCATTGGTGGCGAAGCTATCCTGGCTCATGGGGTTTGAGAACAACATCAATCCTATGGTGTACAGGCAGACCCTAAAGCTTTGGATCTAGTTTGTCTAATAACATGCAATAATCATCCAAAGCTCATAAACCCTAGATCTAGCATATAATAATCGAATTAACATATGAATTAGGGTTTAGATATTACCTTGATGGTTATGTAGCAATAACAATCACAAATCTCCTTGATCTTAACTCTTGAAAGCTTAGTGCCTCAAATGTTGCACCTCTAATGGAATCACAAACACGATGAGCACCAAGATAACTTAGGAGAAGGAGGAGGAGACACAAAGACGTCTAAGAACCCTTAGGGATCACTTAGCCACGTTTTTGGGGCCTTAGGGGTTCCTTATATAGTTAGGCTTTGACAACCCGATATTTCGACTCTATGTAATAACCTAAAAAGTCAAGTATTGTAACCACTTTTGAAAATAATGAAATTAACTTTGAAAATAAAATGTACAAAAGTCTCTATTTGGTTACCTACTATATTAGATATCATTAAACCGTAAGCATACATAAGAAGAATGCCCAAATCTGACCTCGTATGAGGAGTTATAAATTTCCGAAGTTCAGTATAGCGGTAGACAGCTAAAAACTCAAAATAGAGATCGAGCGAATTTTGGCCAGAACAACCTAAATGAGAATCGAAGGTCTCGCCAATGTTATTATAATGGTAACAAGTCTGGCGAAAACAGACATCGGATGAAGAAGTTATGGATTTCTAACGGACTTTTCCTGCCCCGACCTTCTAAAAATAAATAATAAAAATAATTTCAAAATTTGCCGACGGGGTCTAAACGAAAGTTGTAGAGCGTAGTCTCAACTATGCGTGGATATAAAGAACGTCGCAAACGGAGTTCGTATGAAAAAGATATGAATTTTAGAAGTTTACTAAATAATAAAAATATATATTTAATTAAAAATCCGTTATTATCCGAAGGAGGAGTCACCGGACCAATCCGAGTTACACCCAAGGTACCCTTGTACGCCTAGCGTACTCGAGTGCTAGGCCTCGAAACGTCCACATCGCCCCTCTACATCTCTATGTCCCGTCCCATCCGAGCTCCGACAGTTGAGGATGCAATCATGCATGACGTACGCGTACACCTAGCGTACTGAGGCGGTTTCGCCTCCTATAAAAGGGATGCGAGGGTTCTGGGTAAAATTGCTCAATTCCTCTCTTTCTCTTGCGTTTTTACCCTGTTTTGCGTGCAAGAAATATCTTGAAGCCCCGGTTGTCATACCCAAGCCCCGAAGGAAGTTTACGCTCCCGAGATTCCCAAGAAAATCCGCTTTCTCGAGTCAAAGTTCTGCTGGGTTTTCGTCTCACCTTCTCCAAGCTATCAAGTGAGTTCATACCCATATAAAATACACTTACAAATCTTTTATCAATGATTTTTATACACTTTTAAGGGGGGAGGGGGGGGGGGGAATACAAGTAAACACACAGTTATTATCGTGTGTAACCTAAAGTTTCACTATATACACTTTTTATCAAGTAAATCATATGTGATTCATAACTACTACATGAGAACTTCGTATGTGATATATATATTCTCGATAACATCTTGTCTTTTGGAAAAACATGTTTATAAAAATATATATATATATATATATATATATATATATATATATATATATATATATATATAGACACACACACACACGAATCAAACACTTTATTTATACTTTAAGTATATGTGATCATTTATGTCACTATAAATAGTATACTTTACATAACAAGTGAGTATTACACTAGGGTTTACTATACGAATGAAACACACACTTTGAAAAACTATAATAGTATAGTTTATGAGAAAATCATGAACATTTACATACTAGAAACACTATATAAAAGAGATATTTTCAAACACAAGAACAAATGGACATTTTCGTACGTAAATCTGGTTTATACTAAGGTTTGTGAGACATTTCACGTACTTTCGAGTATGCATTTTAAGTCCTGTATTATATACCAAAATCCCTTATAGGGGGAGTGTGATGCTTGTGTATAGATCTATACGGGATTGACAATCCCACACCTAAGCTGTTAGCTACAGCTAGGTCGACAGGCTTGGGGTGACAAACGTCATAACTTTCCAACGCCTGAAGAACGTTGTTATAGGCATCCTGGTCAAATATCATGGTTATAAGACTCACATGGAGTATTAAAAATACATTGATTTACAGGGTTTTTCAAATGACTTGGGGATTGATACATAAAACTACTATTTTAGGCATGAAAAACACTATTGCATTACAGGTTTTGGAACAATTAAACTACCATCTACAATAGTAGAAAATATGGTATTTTCTAGGAACATTCAAACTTGTACAAACTATTTTCATTCTATTTCATACAAATATTGTTACTAAATACTTATGAACTCACCGGTTTAAATGCTGGTCTACTCTTTCAAAACTACTTGTATTTCTCAGGAATTCAGTAAAACAGGTAAACAAACAGCTTTCGAAGAAGGGACGCTATGGCGTCAGTTTAGTTTCATTTTGACATCATATTGTAATTTGTTTTTGAAACAAGTACCTTTCAAACAATGAAAACTTTTAAATTATATATATGATGGCTGTATTACTTTCTTTACTATGTATTCAATTGTTGCGATACTACATGAAGTCATCCGCCCTTGAACGATTCCGCCGTTCTGGTTTGGGGTGTGACAGATTGGTATCGGAGCATTGTTTATAGTGAACTAAGTATATCGAACCACATAAGATATACAAACTATAAATGCATAGGGATTCAAAGCCTCTGACAAAACGTTTTTACACTTGAACCGCGTTTCATTTTAACTTAAAATATTTGAGTCGTAGAAGCACAAATACATGCATACAACGATTTATTTTCATATTTAGAGCATTATAGAAGTATTATAAATAAATTGTGCAGTGCAGGTGTGCCTTGGGATATGTAATCGGAACTGGGATGAATATAGCCTGATCAACTATATTTGTCCGAGAGCCGACTAACGTATGCCATGGAGTGTCTGCAGTGGACAACTAATTTAAAACTTACCAAGATCATATCATTAAGAATACTATGGGAGTATTTGGGTATCTTCAACCGTCAAACATAGGGGGAAATTTTACATGCTTTAGCTTATAGTCAATTCTTAACCCTATTAACGTATAGACTCAATGGCTAGATTTCATCACCCCGACGACCCCTACTACCCTAACCAAGGTAATCAAGGATGGATTGTAGACGACCCCGAGGAGGAACCCATGGAAGACGAGGAAGAGGAAGACTCAGATAACTCAGCTTCAGAGCCCGAGGTAATCAATCCGCAAGTCGTCCGACCTCCATCGATTCGACCTCCTTTTAGGATGGGATTTCAAGGACCAACTCCCATCTGGGGAAGCCACATCCATCATTAGAGTCAGCAGCAAGGACTGTGCCCTCCTTACGATATGTGTCGGGACTTCTACGATGTTAGCAGAGGAAGTTTAGCTGATCGAGCACTCCCAGTTGTGGTAGGTAAACTTGCCAATCAGGCTTATCAATTTGGAGTCCAAGCAAATCGGATTCGCGAGGTTGACATAAGGATGGAAGAGAACGCAGCTGACATCCGTCACCTAGACATGCTACAAAGGAATGATCAACTCCACACCAACTCCCTCCAAGATCAAATGACTGCAAATCTCTCCGAAATAAGAGATTTGAGGGAGCAACAAGCTGCCTTTGACATGCGTCTCATGGGGGCCAAGCAATCAGATGCGGAGTCAAGCTCCAAGCGTAATCCGTGCAGTAAGTAGTGCTCGCCTAACCCCAAATTTTGATATAGAATAGGACCATCGGCTAAAAGTCTTACCTTCTTTAACTTTCTGTAATCAGAGACCTTTAGAAAGGTCAAAATTTTCTAACTTCGGATGTAATGCAACCATATGTTTAATATATATAGGGCATACATCTTTCGTGTGTTAATCCTATGCATTTCATTTGAGTTCATGAGTTTGTTTATTGTTATTCAAACTCCATTTGTGAATCAAACTCAAAGCCCTGTGTTGGTCAAACTTAATTCTCGAACTACTAAAGATAGCTAACTCATTATCATTCAACTCTCAACCACCAAAACTTATAATCTTTTATTTTTATTTCTTGGCAGCACGATGCCTCCTCGTCCAAACCTAAGACCCAGGCCGGGCAAGATACCTCCACCACCACCACCACCACCTCCATCGATGGAAAATGCCGCATTGATTGTTGTTGTAATAGCTACAATAACACCAGCAATGGTACAGGTGAGTAATAATGGGTCGGGAGGAGGAGTGAATAGCTCTACGAATGCCCAACGTTTAGGTCGTTCAGGGGATTGTACCTTCAAGGACTTGACCAATAGCAAGCCCATGACTTTTAACGAATCCTGAGGGATAATGGCTCTATCACAATGGATAGAGAAAACAGAAGTGGTTTTCGAGATCTGTGCATGTCTAGAATTGAGCAAGGTAAAATTTGCCGCTTGTACATTCTCCGAGAGAGCCCTGATGTGGTGGAATGGACACGTCAAGTCACTAACCCTGGTAGTGGCAAATTCTATAGGCTGGGAGAATCTAAAACAACTGTTAATGCAAGAGTACTGTCCAAGGGGTGAAGTACAAAAGCTAGAGCAGGAACTTTGGGGCCTTACTATGGTAGGCTTAGATATCACGACCTATACCAATAGGTTTAGTGATTTGGCAATCTTTTGCCCACGGATAGTTACTCTAGAAAGCAAGAAGATTGAACGATACATCTGGGGACTATCACCCCAGATTCGAGGAAGTGTACTAGCTTCCAAACCAGTCACTTTCGATAGCGCCAAAAAGTTGGCACAAGATCTCGTTGACCGTGGAATCTGTCAAGGCTTTGCGACTGTTGTCCCGGAGCAAACCATACGAAAACAACAACAACAACAACAACATCAGCACCAAAAACAATAGCAAGAAGAAGTTCTGGAACAAGAGGAAGGTTCAGTCTTCACAGGAACCTTCCAAGAAACAAAACTAGTGGCAATCCATGCTGCTACTACCCCCACTGCTGCCCCAGTTACCTCTTCCCCAGTGAAGCAATACGCTTGGAACCTACTGAAATGCAGCAAATGCAATTTCCATCACAATGGAAATTGTCGGGAGATGCACTGCAACAATTGCAACAAGAGAGGGCACACTTCCCGTTTCTGTAAGGCACCGGCATGACCAATCACCCAAGTCCCTGGAGTCGGGGTGGGCCAGGCATGTTATGGATGCGGTGAGGCTGGACATAACAAGAGAGACTGCCCCAAGGCAAGGAATGCTGTCGGCATGGGAAGAGTGATGGCAATAGGGCAGAACGAAGCAATAGCTGATCCCACGGTGGTTACGGGTACGTTTCTCCTCAATAATGCTTATGCATGCATACTTTTTGATTGTGGTGCGGAGAGGAGTTTCGTGAGTCATAAATTCAAGCACATACTAAAACAGAACCCTAAATCACTCAATAACATATTCACAGTAGAAATGGAAAACGGTAGAACAGAAAGCACAAATGATATGTACATAAGCTGCACACTAACTCTAAACGAACATTCATTTCAAATCGATCTAATGTCGATCACTATAAAGAGCTTTCATGTCATCATGGGTATGGATTGGTTAAGCCTACACCATGCCGATATACTTTGTCATGAAAGGGTCGTTCGCCTAAACCTGCCAAATGGCGAAACCCTTGTCATTTATGGTGACAAACCCAGTACCAATTTACAAATCATCTCTTGCGTCAAAGCCCAGAAATACCTACGTAAGGAGTAACATGCCTTCTTAGCCCACGTGGTAGATAAGGAAAAAGAAATGAAAGGCATCAAGGACATTCCAGAGGTCTGTGATTTTCTTGATGTCTTCCCCGAAGATCTTCCTGGTGTCTCACCAGAACGACAAGTCAAGTTCAGAATCAATTTAATTCCTGGAGCTACCCCAGTAGCTAAGTCGCCATATCGTCTGGTGCCAACTGAGATGCAAGAATTATCCAGCCGATTAAACGAACTTCTCAACAAAGGATTCATTAGGCCAAACTTCTCACTTTAGGGAGCACCAGTCCTGTTCGCTAAGAAGACAGATGGATCTTTCCGCATGTCCATCGATTACCGAGAACTCAACAAGCTCACTATCAAGAACCGATATCCCTTACCACGCATTGATGACTTGTTCAACCAACTCCAAGGAGTGAGTTATTTCTCGAAGATCAATTTGAGATCCGGGTATCATCATCTATGAGTCTTGTAAGGTGATGTTCCCAAAACAGCCTTTCGAACTTGTTATGGTCACTACGAGTTTGTAGTGATGCCCTTTGGATTAACAAATGCACCGGCAGTGTTCATGGACTTAATGAATCGAGTATGTCATTCATTCTTGGAAAAATTTGTGATCGTGTTCATAGACGATATACTTATCTATTCAAAGAGTAAAGATGAACATGGTCAATACCTCAGATAAATCTTGGAAACTCTAAGAAATGAAAAACTATACGCAAAATTCTCAAAGTGCGAATTTTTGATTCGGAAAGTAGATTTCCTAGGTCACGTGGTTAGCAAAGATGGGATACACATGGACCCCTCCAAAATCGAGGCAATCGAGAACTGGTCAGATCCTAAAACCCCAACGAAAATCCGACGATTCTTGGGCCTTGCTGGCTACTATCGAAGGTCTATACATAACTTCTCGAAGATTGCGAAACCACTTACCACCCTGAATCAAAAGGGTGTTACTTTCAATTGGGAAGAAAGACAGGACATTGCATTCCAAACACTGAACCAAGATCTATGCAGTGCACCTATATTGTCCCTACCAGAAGGAACATAAGACTTCGTGGTCTACTGTGATGCATCTAATCAATGTATTGGATGTGTCCTAATGCAACGAGGAAATGTCATCGCCTACGCCTCAAGACAACTCAAGACGCATGAGGTCAACTACACTACACACGATCTGGAACTAGGAGCAGTCGTTTTCATGCTAAAGCTCTCGAGACACTATCTCTATGGCACGAAATGCATGATTTTCACCAATCACAAGAGCCTTCAGTACATTCTCAATCAAAAGGAATTCAACATGAGGCAAAGATGATGGGTTGAACTGCTGAATGATTACGAATGCGAGATTCATTATAACCCATGAAAAGCGAATGTAGTAGCTGATGCTCTTAGTCGAAAGGAATACTCGGGCCGTCGAGTGAAATCCTTAACCATGACGATCCATTCACACACAAATCAAGGAAGCTCAGAGGGAAGCCTTGAGAACAGAAAACGTGGCATATGAAGCCTTAAGGGGAATGGATAAGAATCTTGAAGTAAAGGGTGACGGAGTTTGTTACTTCGTGGATCGGATCTGGACACCGAAGTTTGGGGGATTCAGAGAAGTGGTCATGAATGAGGCTCATAAGACTCAATACTCCGTGCACCCAGTTTTGGACAAGATGTACCTGGACCTCAAGAAATTGTATTAGTGGCCAAACATGAAAGCACTAATCACTACCTATGTGAGAAAGTGTCTGACTTGCACCAAAGTCAAGGTAGAGTACCAAAAGCCATCAGGATTGTTACAACAACCCGAAATACCACAATGGAAGTGGGAACAGATAACCATGGACTTCATAACCAAATTACTCAAGACAGTAGGTAGGCTAGACACCATCTGGGTAATCGTAGATAGGTTAACAAAATCCGCACACTTCCTACCCATAAAGGAAACCAAAAAGATGGAGAAGCTAGCTCGAACATACATCCGAGAGATTGTATGACTACACGGTGTATCAATATCCATCATCTCCGACAGAGATAGTAGGTTTACTTCACGATTTTGGCAGTCGCTACAAAAATCTCTTGGAACGAAACTAGACATGAGTACCACTTACCACCCACAAACCAACGGTCAAAGTGAGAGGACCGTATAAACCTTGGAAGATATGCTAAGAGCTTGTGTAATCGATTTTGGTAAAGCGTGGGATACCCATTTACCACTACTCAAATTTTCATACAACATTAGCTATCACTCCAGCATTAAAGTTGCTCCATTTGAAGCCCTCTACGGCCGGAAGTGTAGATCACCACTATGCTGGGCTGAAGTAGGTGACACGCAACTAGCCAAGGGACAAGTACCCGATAAAACTCTCACTGGCCAGGAGATCATAAGAGAGACAACCGAGAAGATTGTACAAATTCGGGAACGAATAAAGGCTTTAAGAGACAGACAAAAGAGTTATGCAGACAAAAGACGGAAACCCTTGGAATTTCAGGTAGGGGACCGAGTGCTATTAAAGGTATCACCCTAGAAGGGGTTAATACGTTTCGGAAAACATGGGAAACTAAACCCAAGGTATATTGGACCATTCGAGATCCTTGCAAGGATCGGTCTAGTAGCATACAAACTTCGACTACCGCAGGAACTCAATAACGTACATCCTACCTTTCATGTGTCAAACTTAAAGAAATGTTTGTCCGATGAGACCCTCATCGTCCCTTTAGAAGAAATCAAAATCAACGAGAATCTCCACTTTATAGAATAACCAATTGAAATCATGGATAGGGAAATTAAAAGAACAAAACAAAGTCGCATACACATCGTGAAGGTCCGCTGGAATTCAAAGCGAGGAGCTGAATACACCTGGGAACGCGAAGATCAGATGAAACACAAGTACCAACATCTTTTCCCCTAATCCACAAGTGTTTTCTTACATTAAATTTCGGGATGAAATTCCCTCTAACGGGGGGATGATGTGATAACCCGATATTTCGACTCTATGTAATGACCTAAAAAGTCAAGTATTGTAACCACTTTTGAAAATAATGAAATTAACTTTGAAAATAAAATGTACAAAAGTCTCTATTTGGTTATCTACTATGTTAGATATCATTAAACCATGAGCGTACATAAAAAAGAACGCCCAAATCTGACCTCGTATGAGGAAGTTATAAATTTCCGAAGTTCGGTATAGCGGTAGACAGCTAAAAACTCGAAACAGAGATCGAGCGACTTTTGCCCGGAACAACCTAAATGAGAATCGAAGGTCTCGACAATGTTATTACAACAGTAAAAAATTTGGCGAAAACAGACATCGGATGAAGAAGTTAAGGATTTCTAACGGACTTTTCGTACCCCGACCTTTGAAAAATAAATAATAAAAATAATTTCAAAATTTTCCGACGGAGTCTAAACGAAAGTTGTAGAGCGTAGTCTCACCTACGCGTGGATATAAAGAACGTCGAAAACGGATTTCATATGAAAAAGATATGAATTTTAGAAGTTTACTAAATAATAAAAATATAAATTTAATTAAAAATCCGGTATTATTCGAAGGAGGAGTCATCGAACCAATCCGAGTTACGCCCAGCGTACCCTCGTACGCCCAGCGTACTCGAGTGCTAGGCGTCGGAACGTCCACATCGCCCCTCTATGTCTCTATGTCCCATCCCATCCGAGCTCCGGCAGCCGAGGATGTGGTCATGCATGACGTATGCGTACGCCCAACGTACCGAGGCGGTTCTGCCTCCTATAAAAGGACGCGAGGGTTCCGGGTAAAATTGCTTAATTCCTGCTTTCTCTTGCGTTTTTACCCTGTTTAGCATGTAAGAAATATCCCGTAGCCCCAGTTTTCATACACAGGCCCCAAAGGAAGTTTACGCTTCCGAGATTCCCAAGAATCCTAAGAAAATCCGCTTTCTCGAGTCAAAGTTCTGCTCGGTTTTCGTCTTACCTTCTCCAAGCTATCAAGTGAGTTAATACCCCTATAAACTACAATTTCAAATGTTTTATCAATGCTTTTTATACACTTTTAGGGGGGGGGGGGGGGAATACAAGTAAACACACGGTTATTATCGTGTGTAACCTAAAGTTTCACTATATACACTTTTTATCAAGTAAATCATATGTGATTCATAACTACTACTTGAGAACTTCATATGTGATATATATATTCTCGATAACATCTTGTCTTTTGGAAAAACATGTTTATATATATATATATATATATATATATATATATATATATATATATATATATATACGAATCAAACACTTTATTTATACTTTAAGTATATGTGATCATTTATGTCACTATAAATATTATACTTTACATAACAAGTGAGTATTACACTAGGGTTTACTATACGAATGAAACACACACTTTGAAAAACTATAATAGTATAGTTTATGAGAAAATCATGAACATTTACATACTAGAAACACTATATAAAAGAGATATTTTCAAACACAAGAACAAATGGACATTTTCGTACGTAAATCTGGTTTATACTAAGTTTTGTGAGACATTTCACGTACTTTTGAGTATGCATTTTAAGTCCTGTATTATATACCAAAATCCCTTGTAGGGGGAGTGTGATGCTTGTGTATAGATCTATACGGGATTGACAATCCCACACCTAAGCTGTTAGCTACAGCTAGGCCGACAGGCCTGGGGTGACAAACGTCATAACTTTCCAACGCCTGAAGAACGTTGTTATAGGCATCCTGGTCAAATAGCATGGTTATAAGACTCACATGGATTATTAAAAACATATTGATTTACAGGGTTTTTCAAATGACTTAGGGATTTATACATAAAACTACTATTTTAGGCATGAAAAACACTATTGCATTACAGGTTTTGGAGCAATTAAACTACCATCTACAATAGTAGAAAATATGGGATTTTCTAGGAACATTCAAACATGTACAAACCATTTTCATTCTATTTCATACAATCATTGTTACTAAATATTTATGAACTCACCAGCTTAAATTCTGATCTACTCTTTCAAAACTACTTGTATTTCTCAGGAATTCAGTAAAATAGGTAAACAAACAACTTTCGAAGAAGGGATGATGTGGCATCAATTTAGTTTCATTTTGACATCATATTGTAATTTGTTTTTGAAACAAGTACCTTTCAAACAATGTAAACTTTTAAATCATATATATGATGGTTGTATTACTTTCTTTACTATGTATTCAATTGTTGCGATACTACATGAAGTCATCTGCCCTCGAACGATTCCGCCACTCTGGTTTAGGGGTGTGACATAGGCTATTTGGGTTACCAAACAAGGAAACCCTAATTTGACTCCTTAAGCTCTAAGCAGCCCATAGATTTCGTCCTTAGAAGCCTTGAACGAATTCTTATGGCTTTCCCCATAGATTTCGTCCACTACAATTTCTATGGAGTCCATTAGCCCATTTATGCAACTATCTTATAATTACAATATCCATCCCATTTATTTAATTAATCTCTTATAGTCACAAAACTAATTCTTAATTAATTCTTGACTAATATTAATTAAACAATATGATTTATCCTTTAATATATTATTCCTATTATATATTAATAATTCATAATTAATCTTCTTTCTCCTTAATTTATCCTATCAGTTGCTATGTTGAAGGCAACCTAAAAGGACCATGCTCGTAATCATGTCAAGTACATACCAAAATAGTTATGGGCTTAGATACCTAATCTAATAGTCTCGTACTTGGATAAGTCTAATAACTATTTTCAAGTACGAGTTCAAAACCTAATGAACAATCGTAGCTTTCAAAAGCCGCTGTCAACTCTGATCTTATCAGTAACGCGTCCTTTAGAGAAGGGATCATATATTCCTCCATTCTAGATATCGTATGAACTGAGACATGGATTTTAATCATACTCTTTGTTCATGTGTTGTTTCCCGATTTCCTATTTATTACGCTTGACAACAGGCCACAATTGAATACATCAACTTTGTCAAGACTTGGCCAAGCGCTTAGGATGTCATCACTAAATCATCGAGGGCCCCACGTATATCGCTTTTATCCTACTTTGGGTTAAAGGAACGGACAAACTTCGACTCAAATGCTTGCTTGTACCTACTCATCAAATTATTCATAACAATATGTTTTATAGCACCAAGTTACTGATGCGTTTACATATTATCAATATGCAACCGACTTGCAGAATACAACTCACACATATCGGTTTCAAGAATATAAGATATTATCCTCTCACCAATCAGTCGTGATAAAATCCATGAATCAATTCAAGTAAGTGTGGGTTTAATCCAAGTAAGCAAGCAATGAACAATTAAGAATCAAATACATCAAACAAATAGCATAGACTCTGATACCACTGATGGGTTTTGAGCACAATATCAATCCTATTGTGTACATGTAGACCCTAAAGCTTTGGATTTAGTTTGTTTAATAAACATGCAATAATCATCCAAAGCTCATAAACCCTAGATCTAGCATACAATAATCGAATTAACATATGAATTAGGGTTTACATCTTACCTTGATTGTTATGTAGCAATAACAATCACAAATCTCCTTGATCTTAACTGTTGAAAGCTTAGTGCCTCAAATGTTGCAACTCTAATGGAATCTCAAACACAGAGTTCGTATGCAAAAGATATGAATTTTTAACGTTTGAAAAAAACTAGTATTCCCCGCGTACATAGAGTACGCCCAACGTACTCAAAGACTAGGCCTCAGATTGTCCACGTAGCCTCTTTTCTTCGCAAGATGACACGTATCTCGGATAAACAACATGTCTCTAGCTAGGTGGCCATTACGCCTTGCGTACGAGAAGATTACGCCCATCATAATGATACTAGCTTTGGCGCGTGCCTCATAGACATACCACCTCCGAAGTTCGGATAAGGATCCCAGTAGTACGCCGCGCATACAAGAAGAACACCTAGCGAACTAATGATTTCACTTGTACACCACGTGTACGTGAATATTACTCATAGCGTACTGAGGCTAGAAGCCCTCCTATGAATAGGATGCAAGACCTCTGGGTTTTGTTTACTTTTTTCAAAACCTCTCTCTCTTTTCTACACACATTCTAGCCTCTCTAAACTATCCCGAAGCCCAGGTGACATATCTAACACCCGAAGCAAGCCCCGAAGCCCAAAAGTTCTCAATCTTGTAGCGGAAACTCTGCCCGAGTAAAGCCGACTTTTCATCAAAAACTCTCAATTACAACAAGAAAACTCCTTTCTAAGAAACGAAACATTGACCAAATCACCACCTATCATGTGAGTTCATATCCTCGTATTTTCATGGTTTGTACTGTTTTAAGGGGGCCGGGGGAATACAAGTCTAAGACAAGGATTTTGTGTTACAAACAAATGATTTCAAATTGTGATAAAATGACATCAAGTCATCAAAAGTATTTCAAAATGTTAAACTCTTTTATAAACTTATATTTTTCCCCCAAAATTATATATATATATATATATATATATATATATATATATATATATATATATATATAAGATTTAAAAGACTTAGGACTGGTAACTCATTTTATTTCCTTTTCCTTGTTTGGATGTGGATTTAGGGTATCAGTTATTTGTACGACTGTCGTTTCAATTTTAATTACATATATATATATATATATATATATATATATATATATATATATATATATATATATATAAAGGTTATTTCCTTTAGTGTCAAATACCCTTTGTAACACGTCGAGCAAGGGGTTGCATTCATGAACAATTAATATTAATACAGAAAGTACATATAAATTATAATAGGTATAATTTATGATTCAAGAACACTAACTCACGAGTCAAGTACAATAGAGTACACAATTTTACAAGGACAAGGGTTTATACTATTGTACAAGAACAAGAGTTTGATTCAAAAGTAAACAAGGGTATACAACTTTCAAGCACATTTAGTGTATAATTAACTAAACATGAGTACATTTTCAAAGTACTAGTTTACAAAGATTCAATTTATAATATTACATTACAGTTTACAATAATAGCTGGTGGAGCTAGGCACATTCACTTTTATAGGTTTTACAAAAAGGATACAAACACATAACTATCGTTTGCAAATAGAAAGTTTTTATGAGATTATAACTACTTTTCATATAAAGCAAAAAATATTGGATTTTCTGGAAAAGTTTACATATTCAAGGAACAGAAAACATACTTTTAAATATAAATACTTATGTACTCACTCAACTCTATGTTGATACTCTCTTTTCAAATTACTTGTATTCCCAGGGAAACAATAAATAGGTACTCCCCATGCTTTTGAGAAGATAGAGCCGTTTTGAGTCATATCTTTTGTATTTTGATGTAACTATTTTGGTGTCAATATACAGAGATTGAAAACATGCAAATATATTTACTTTTTAAATTCAATAGTTGTTTGTAATTTGATTTCTATGATGCATGTGTTGTGATACTACAAATGAAGTCCTCCACCCCCAGACGTTTCCACCGTCTGGTATGGGGGTGTGACAAGTCCCGATTTCATTCTCAGGTTGTCAAGCACCAACCATTCGTATGTGAAAAAGTTCATACCAAAGGATTCAAAAATTCAATTTTGAATTTTTCCACTGATTGCCAAGAACATCTGCTCAAATCAAGTCGATTAAGATCAAATTCTGATTTCAATCGTTCTCAACATCACTCCCACTTCCCAGCGAGATCAAACATTACAATTTTGTCCAAAAAAACCACAACCCAGTTATTTTCATCTTATCTTTATCTATTCATCACTGGTAATCGAAATTGCGAAACACCCAATCGCTTTAAAGAAATCGTTAGAGCACATACGATTAAGGATTCCAAAAAATTGGTTCCCAAACAAACCAATTGAAACAAGTAGCTTATTTAACCATAGACTCGTACAAGAAACAACAAGATGATCAAAGATTGATTACATGATGAATGAAAACAAGGAACACGCTATAACACAAACCCTATGATCAAGAGAATTAAGTCAATTGTAATAGCTTGTAATCGAAACTGTGAAAAACCCAAACATAATTTTGGATCGATTAAATTATAGGAACACATAATTGACATAAGATTGAATGAACAAGGGATGAACGCTTGCAGATCAGAAGTTTGTGATTTCATATGGCGATGTAAGAGCAAATCAATTTATAGTGAAAGGAATCCATGGGCTTATAATATGAGACAAATAAACATTACAGTGGTGATGGGCTTGTGAAAAATACGACATTAGATGAATATAAGTTAAAAATCATTGTGCTACATCGATGGAATAGATCTGCGGATGTAATATATTGTTTATGAATTGAATAACTAACCATATCCAATCAGAGAATATAAATAGTATATGAATCGGAATAAATTACCCAGATGAACAGTAGATGAACAACATAAATCTCCATGAACAGTAACTTGAACAGAATTTTGATTCCAACACGCCAAAACACCAAAATTCTTCAATAACTTGTTCAAAAAAAAATCAAATCAAGAACCAATACTTCAAAAATCAATAGATCTTCAAAGACCCGCTTTGATACCACTTGTTGGGATTAAAAGCCTAATTGTGATTTGATGAACAAGATACGGAAAATTAGAACAAACACAAATAATGAAGATATGTCGAATGATCACTCGATTTATTCAAACATGAGGAATAAATTACACTTTCAGAATAGACTAAAGAATCTAACTCTACATAAGAAACCTCACAACGTGGGGCTACATTTTGTCTCACTCTTAATCCTAATTATGAATAATACATGAATGTTTATAAGGAAAAGATATGTCTTGGGCTTTTAACCTACACTTCATCAAGAGGGTCCATTTCTGTAATCCATGGAGTACTTTGAAACCCTACACAAGAGCATTATGAGGTTATACCAAAGGATTGGTTGCTTGTGGACAGTTGGAAATATAGTATTGCTTGGAAGGACCATACTGACATGCTTTAGATTGGGATGATTCTTGATCAAAATTGATGGTCATATGGGAATATGTAAATGTTTCCATAATTGAAGTGGATGATAAAATCTACATGTGAGTTAGGAACTTTAGTTCAAGGAGTGTACCTTGAATTTGAAACTTCGTTAACATGGAATTGTTTTTAGTAACAAAGTTCCAATGGATAAATTCACAAAGGAAGGATCATAGAGATACATAGTACGCATGTTTATAACATGGAATGATTGATGTTTAATTCAATTAATTATTTGATTACTCGAAACATTATACAATGAATAACGTATAATTAATATTTTGATTAAATAATAGGAGTTTTATTTATATTCAATAGTTTTGAGACCATAGTTAATTACATTATTATTGTGTTTCAATTTGCATGTTTTACCTCCTGAATAATTGGATTATTCAAAACTCCATAGCTGATCGTACTTTTGGAAGTAAATAGTGACTTAAGACTTTCATGAATTGAATTGTAGATTGTCTATAGAGATTAGACATAGCAATTTATTATTGTGTTTGCTGTAATGCTCATGAGTACTTAGAAAATAGCGATTTTGAGTATTAGATAAACCTATGCTCAGGTAATTAGTTCATGGATTTTATCACAAGTAATTTTGAAACGATAATATCTTATATTATTGAAACAAAGATATATGAGGTGTTGTTTACAAGTTAGTTGTGCATTGATAATACGTAATCACATCAGTAACCTGATGTTATAAAACATATTATTGTGCGTGATTTGATGAGTGAATAATACAAGCATATAAGTAGAATTTTATCCGTTCCTTTTTCCCTATAGGGAAAAGCAGTATATGTGGGCCCCTCGATGATTTGCTGTTGACATCTAAAGCATTTGGCCAAACCTGAACTGAATTGATGTGTTTACTTAGTAGTCTGCTTTCAGTCATCATAAATCGAGAACTCTGTAAACAAGACTTAGATAATGAGATTGATTATAATCCTTGTCTCATGTCCTTACGATATCTTGTAGAACATAGGAATATTTGATCCCTTATCTTAGGCCACATAATTGACTGGGTCAGTGTTCGACAACAGCTTTGAGAGATACAATTTGCTAATCAAAATTTGAAGTTATATAGACAATAATAGTTATTAGACTTATCCAAATGGGAGACTATTATATTAGGTATCTAATCCCATAACTATAATTGGTATATACTTAAATTGATAGTATAACAATCCTTTTGGGTTGCCCTTAAAACTAGCAACTGGACATGATGGCTTTTGGAGAGAGGTTGAAATTATTATTTTATTAATAAATTCAGATAATTTGTTTATTAATGTATTATGAAAATAATATATTAATTAGAAATCATATTATTTAATTTATAGTTAAACATAAATTATTTGGAATTAATTTTTGGATTAATTAAAACTATATGGGTTGTTTGGTAATTTATTGATAGTTGAGGAAATGAGCTCTAGAACCTCCATAAAAGAGGTTGGACAAAAACTTCTAGGAAGGCCCTAGAATTTTCGTCCAAGGGCTCTTCGATGGGGATTGTTGGGCTGCTTGGTCCCTAAGCTAAGGAATTAGGGTTTCCTCATAAAACCCTAACTTTGGCTCTAAGCTATCTCACCTATTTACAAGGCCTTACCCCTTCTCATTTTTGGCAATTTAATTCCTTAGAGGAATAGCCGAAATTCTTAGCTCTCCTTCTCCTCTCACCTCTTTCACCATCTTACTTAGTTTGGGTGTGAACCATTAGAGGTGTAACACTTGTGACACTTTCTTTCAAGGTTTCAAGAAGACTAGGATTTAATTGTTATTGCTATATAACAATCAAAGGTATGTTTTTCTAACCCTAGATCTAAATTTCTGAAATAACATAGCTTTCCTAGGGTTTTCGAATTGATTTTCAAATATTTTATGTTCAATTAGAGAAAACGTCAATCGGGAAATTAGGGTTGCATGCACACATAGGTTTTTGTTTGTTATGCTCTGTAACATCCATAAAAATTCAAGCCAATTTAAAACTTTTTAAAACATTTAAAATCCATTCAGTTATTACAATTTGTTTTCAAAATAGTTTAAGCATCAGAGTATCCCCATAATCAATCATGAAAATATGAGGAGGTGCACGATCATGCCTTCACCTTCCCGTGATCATCAGAAGTACTTGAAACAAAATCAACAACTGTAAGCCCTAAGCTTAGTGAGTTTCCCCAAAATACCAACCTTATATAACCATAATCATATCATATCAAAAAAATATAGAACAACTTGCATAATGAGCCTTCAGCTTGACTGGACCTTCTCGTAGGGCCTACAACCTATCTGGACCACTCCCGAGCCTTCGACATGACAGGACCGCCTCGTAGGGCCTACAGCCTATCCGGACCGCTCGTTGGGTATGTTGGCCTACAGCACAAAGCAAGACTACTCAACCCAACCCCCAATCAAACATATATGTGCACATACATATCATACACTAGCTCATATCATATAAAAGTCAAAACGATCTAACATATCACGAAACATAGCAACATCCCAAAAAACCGGAATACAAACCTAATCGGTCACTAAAATAGTATCATCCTATAACCAGGACAATGACCTAAACAGGTCACTAAGCATAAGTATATCACCATCCTAACTACCAGGATGCAAACCAATAAACATATTATGCCATAACTAGATACAATCCATAAAGGGACGGCCTTGGTGCCATAGACCCTATAGATATAGTGAGGATAACTCACTTGGCACCGCTAAAGTCTCACGGATTAAACTCCAGCTGCTGGTTGATAGATTCCCGAACTTCCAACATCAAACAACACCTAATTAATAATTGGATTCCAAGCCTATGGTCCAACTCACACTCTAAAGGCCTAAAAGTCAAATAGAGGGCCAAAGCCCAACATATGGCTCAATCTTCCAAATTGGGCCCAAACCTCTATGTGCTCTTTCCTCAAGGCCCATCTAATTATTCTAGTCCAAACTCTTGGTATTCCCATGACCCAATATCACATAATCGTAAAGGCCCAATTATGTCCTACCAATGGCCTAATTTTCCAAATTAGGCCCAAGTCACTCACATGGGCCTTATCCTAAAACCCATACAATTATTTTAGTCCATTTACTTGTTCTTGGAAAGCCCATCAATAGAACAATCGTCAAAGCCCAATACAAAATCCCAACTCAAGGCCTAAGAGAAATTTGGATTTCCACATGAAATGACGATTAGGGTTAAGTGTTTCTTAACTAACCCATTAAGGACTTAATCCATTAATCCAATATTTCCTTAGGTTAATTCACCAATGATTATTATTTATCATTTAAGTTTATTAAATAATCCCCGTGTGTGTCCTGATCAATTCCCAAAATTAGGGTTTTATGCCATTAGGATTTTCCAAACCCTAATTATGGTTTCCAACCCAATACTAGCCTATTGGCCAATTGGTTGGGCTTTTAGGTCACTTAGGGCTTCATTAGGCCCATTAGGGTTTTATTGGGCCCATTACGGTTTCATTGGGCCTATCTTGTCCAAGCATCCCAAATGAGTCAACACGCAAACTAAGCACACCACCAACCAACACAGTGGTTGTTGGTGGCAAGAGGCGGTAGCCACCACCTTAAGGTGGTGATTATAGGTTTTTCCATTAATATTCCGGTTACAAAGTACAATAATACACACAATGAACTAAAATAAACCTCCAATAATTACACCCACAATCACCTTGCGGCGACAGACGGTGGTAGAGAGTGGCAGCCACCACCTCACGGTGGTGGTGGTGGACCTTTTGTGACTCCTGCCAAGACAACTACACACACACACAACACACACATAACACACACTCTTCTGTGAGATAAGCCCACCCACCCACCTGGTGGCGTGTGATGAAGGCGATAACAACCCTAATTGCCACAAACATAACGAAACGACAACGAGGGTGGTGATTTGTGAACGACAGCAATGGCTCCAGCAGTGCGGCAGTGAACAACCTCGCTGGCCTCATCGGTTTGTGGTAACGGCTTCGGTGATCAGAGAAAGAACTAGATGGATGGGGACGACGGACAATGGCTAGGAGGTCAGGAATTGGCGACACCCACGACACCATCTTCTTCTCTATTCTTCAACTGATGCAGCGTTGAATCCTGGATTCCATCATTGTCTGTTATTTCCAGCGACAGGGGGCATTTGACGGTGCTAGGTGGTCGTAGGTGGCAACGGCGCCGGAGATGGGCGAGGTGAGAATGGCGGTTGGAGGTTGAAGATCAGTTAGGGTTACTGAAAGTCCCTGATTTGCTTGTGTATCAATCATATCCAATTAATGGTGCGGAAACCCAATCAATTGGATGATGTCAGATCAAATAGAAGAGAATGAGAAGAAGAATTAAGATGAATCTAATGATGTATTCAATAATATGAATGATGCTCCTTACAATATATTCTCTCATACACACTCTTCTTCTCTCTAGCATTCTCTCTCTACAAGATTCTCTCCTCTCTTACTCTTCTAGCCATACACTTACATGACTCCTCACCCTATATATATGAGACACCAGGCGTACACGTGTGTATAGCCGCAGACCCTGCGTACGGTTGTACATAGGGTGTGCAGCCGTACACACGTGTACGACCCTACACAGTCACAAAATTACATATTACATTATAGAAAAATATATTTTCCTAGAAACGCAAAGTATAAACCATATTTTTGACCCAACAATCTCCCCCTTGGTTTATAGCTTTCTTTTCTAATTGGCCCAACAAACTCCCCCTAAAAAGTATCTGACTTTTCTTTTTAATCTTCATTGGGAGCTTGGCTTCAGCATTAATCTTCAAATTTCTGCACAACATCAAGATGAATATAAGAATCTTCAATAAATAATTTCATCTTGAGCAGTTGGGATTTCTGCCGAATTTGACATTGAACACACATGTGGTGAGTAGGTGTCTTGTAGAGATTCATGAAAGATGGCGCTTTTAACTTGCGAATCTTTAGAAAGAACAGAGAGAATGAATCTTTTGGATCACTTCAGCAGGTTTATAGATAGCAGTAGATTGATTGAGGAGGCTTCAATGCAATCTGTCACATAATCTTCAATCGCAGCTTGACCTTGCTTCTGGTGTTGAAGGATTGAATGTTTAAAAAATAATCTTCATTTCTTGCTCCTTAGAAGGAAAATTCTTTGATGCTTACGGATGAAGCTATGGCTGAGAAATCTCGATACAGACTCCATGAGTCTCATCTACATCTGAATTCATTTTTCAAGACAAAACAAAACTAAAAGAAAACTTTAGCACACAATATTTTTTTTTGGGTTTTTCATATTTTATGAAAAAAATAAAAAAGAAATAACACTATTTTTTTATTTTTATTTTTCTAATTTTTGTTTGATTTTTGAATTTTTTTTTAATTCTCCCCTTAAATTTGTGCATTGAGGAAAACTATGAACAAATTTAACAAGAAGAAAAATATTTGAGATCAAAGTTGTGAGACAGCCTGAACTTGTTTATCAGTACCTTCACCTTCATGAATAGATCTGATCAATTGCTGGTATTGTTGTCCATTTAAACACGAGAAATTGTGAAATTTTTTGGATATTCTATAAGTGACAAGACAAGTTGATCCTATGTTCCTAGATAAAACTTCCTAAGGACCATTCATCTGACGACGACCAAGGATATTGTTGTCCACCTAAGTTGAGCAACAAGATCCATAGTAAATCTATAACTGTTCAATTTTAATTGTACTAGAACGTGTTTCCCGCTTCCTAATATACCCCAATAATCAAGGACTTCCGAGATACTCCTTACTTTAGGTGAGCAAAAATTTATCAGGAGAGAGAATTGATTTAAAGTGCATATGTTGTACACGCAGGTCGGATCTATTCCAATCACGCAGAGGGTGAAACATATTACTAACTAGAATTTAAGAGGGATTGAGAAGTAGAAGGTTGTATATGCTGTGTACCAGGTCAGATTATTAATCACACAACAACATATGGCTAACAGTCAGAAAGAATTGCATAGATAGAAGATGCAGAGAGATAGAGTTGCATATATTGCAGTCCAGGTCGGATGTATTTCAATCACGGAGAGGAGGCAACATATGAATAACATAAAGAAATAAAGAAAATAACTTTCTACAGACCTAATTTATCGAAATTCCCCAGTCGTCCCATCAATATCGGAATTAAGCACAAAGTCCGTACATCAAGGAAAAGTTAAACCACAGTTCTAGATACAGGTTCCTTTAATGTGACTGGTGGATTCTCATGTATATCTCCCTGCTTAACCTATCCAAGCATCGTATCGTCAGGCTAAACGGATATATCTAGTTCAAGATTTGTCAAGTCATTTGATTTCTTAAGTTTATCTTTCCCTAGTCAAGTCCATTTAAATCCTCCGTGCCTACCAACGCATCGAAAACAGAGCCTAGACAATTTAGCTTTGCTACATTACACAGACTCAGATTTCCGTTATCACTTGTTGATATCACATCCCAAACAATACTTACAAACAAAAAATATAAAAGATTGAAAAATTGTCTTTAAAATGAAACAGTGTTAGACAAACTCAAGAGTATAGAGAAGAAAATGCAAACCGTAATTCACTGATTGAATTTGCATCCATAAGGTTTGAGAACAGCACGCACAATCTCAGAACAAATCCGAAAATTCTTCACTTCGTTAAGCACAAACCCCAATGTGTGATCCCCTCCTTTCTTCCTTTCCCGCAAAGGACACATACTCTCAAGCAAAGTTCTGAGTGTTGCACAGTTGAGAGATGCCCCCTATCATGTGCTTGGAACAACCACTATTAACAAACTAAAATCTGATGATATGCCTCCATAGCTGCTCCGACACAGAGCGGGATTAGTTGGTCTTTGGAACCTAGTTGATTTTGAAACTGGGTCAACCTTTTCCATCCTTGCACGATACTCTCTTCGATGAAATATCCTGCTTATAACAAACATAAGATGTAAGAATACTAGAATCGTTAGAAGATTTGGGAGTTTGAGCCTTCGGAACCCATCTGTAGTTGGGTTTAACCCATTTCTTTTTCGATCCGATGGGTTTCTCAACACTTACTTTTGAACTTGAAGCTGGCCGTTGAGATGACTTTGATTTTGGCTTCATGGGAGCATCTCTTGGATTTGGCTTCTTGGCCGGCATTCCCTTCTTGACCTTGGGATTTGAATTCTTGGCCTTGTGGGTTTGATTCTTGGATTTATGTGCGTTTGAATTACCATTGCATGATTGTGACATGGAAGGGTTGCTTTTGAAGTATCTCCCACTTGGCGCATTTTGCCATCCTTATGCGTAGTAGGGAACGTATGCGTGATTTAGACAATTTCTGGCAATGTGTCTAGGTGTTCCACAGTGAAAACATATCTTTTTCTTCACTGTGAAGTTGTTTCTTCCTGCCCCTGGTGGCGTATCCATGCCTTGTCTCTTGTTGTTCATACAAGCACAATTACAGCAAGCCGTCGGTTTCGCTTGTTTTGGTGGCTTGTATTTCTCAACAGCAGATTTGTTAGGAGTAATAGAATTAGAAGCAATAGATTCAGAGTTCAAGGAGTCATTGGTTTGTTCATTAGTATTCTCCTTGTTCTCATCTTTCGCTACTTTATCTGCACAGGAAGTAGAAACATCAGTATTCTTCACCTTAACACCCTCAGTTGGCCCTGATTGTTCAGTCTTAACTGAAGATGGGATAGGGCTTTGGCCATACTAAGCAGGAATTTCTTCCTCATTGGTCTCAAGGGGTGGGTTATAGTTGCCATTAAAAGGCGGTGGAACACTGTGATACCCTAGACCCTTGTTTTGATTATCTTTGAATTTTAATTGCTTTTCAATCATCGAGGTAACTACCTCACTTGACACATCATATTTTCTAAAATTAAAATCTGCATTTTCAATTTTTTTTTCAATGTGTCAAGCTTGTCAGACACAGAAGCAAGTTGTCTCTTAATATAGTCATAATTTTCACATTTATTCCTATATTCTTCTTGAAGTTTTCGGAAATCCTTTGTTTTTGCTTCTAATTGTGCTTTTAGAGGTTTCTGTTCTTTCCTCATAGTGTACCTCTCATATTCTAGGTCCTCATTTTCCCTTTTTAGCAAATCAATTTGTTCGCGAAGAAATTTAATCGTAGCTTCACGAGATGGAGTACATGAAACTTCATTTACCGGAATGGATGAGGAACCCATTTTTATAAAAAAAAATGCCCTTTGACTAAAAACTCAAAAGTCAACCCTAAAAGTCAAATTTAAAAGGTCAAACTTAAATTACAAACTTCAAAGTCAAACCGAAAAGCTAAATTTGAAAATTTTAAAGTCAAACGAGAAAGTCAAAATTTGAAGTCAAAGTTTAAAATTTACATGTCAAAGTCAAAATTTTATGTAAAAAGTCAAAAAATAAAAGTTAAAAATTAAAATCTAAAATTTTGGTTGAAAATGAAATTTGAAAATAAAGGAAATTAATTTTTGGCTAAAATATGTCAAAAATGCGAAATTAGGAAATGAAAGAGAGTCCTTTTGAATTAAATTTGGGAGGAAAGGAACATCTAGCAAGGTGGATGAGATGGTAAGGCATTGGACTTGTTTATCAAGTGACCAGGGTTTGTTTCCTGGCACCTCCAAAATTTCTTTTGATTATTTGTTGCTGCTGCGAAGTGTATAAAATTTAAACGAGTGAGATCTTTAACGAATTGCCATGTAGCTCAACTGGTAATAGACGTGTTTGATGAAGCTAGAGACCTGGGTATGAAACCTGGCACCCTGAAAGGTCCTTCTTTTTAAGTATAGGACGCACAAAGCTGAGTCTTACTGAGCCGTGAGCCGAGATGTACACATAGCCGCACACACTAAGACCGCACACGTCCGAGCCGCACACTCCTAGCTGCACACCGAGATACATCCGAGCCGCACACCTTGAACAGCTTCGCGAAAAAACGATGTTTTTCATCCTTTTTTGCTCAAAAACTCGTTTTTATGAAAAATACAAAGAACAAACCCCCCTTAATTTTCAGAGATCTATCCAAAAAACACAAACATCTTTTCATAATAAGATCAAATAAGCTCCAGATCTGACAAAATTGACTTATACAATCCAAGCTCTGATACCACTTGAAAGTCCCTAATCTGCTTGTGTATCAATCAGATCCAATTGATGGCGCGGAAACCCAATCAATTGGATGATGTTAGATCAAATAGAAGAAAAGGAGAAGAAGAATTAAGATGAATCTAATGATGTATTCAATAATATCAATGATGCTCCTTACAATAGATTCTCTCACACACACTCTTCTTCTCTCTAGCTTTCTCTCTCTACAAGATGCTCTCCTCTCTTACTCTTCTAGCCATACACTCACATGACTCACCACCCTATATATATGAGACACCAGCTGTACACGTGTGTACTGCCGCACACCCTGTGTATGGCCGTACACAGGGTGTGCGGCTGTACACTTGTGTACGGCTGTACACAACTACAAAATTACATATTAGATTATAGAAAAATATATTTTCCTAGAAAAGCAAAGTATAAACCATATTGTTGACCCAACAGTTAGGGTTTAGAGGGTGACGAGTAGTGAGGTTATATACCCGGTCCCTTAAACTAATTTGCATAATGAAGCCTTTGGTCCCTCCTTGTACTACTCTTTTTAATGTAAATCCCTAATTTACCAATTAAACCATGCTTTCTAAAAATCTTTCTAAATCAAGTCCAAAATGTTATCAATCAGCCCCTTTTCTACAAAATCTTCTCATCGTAGGTCCAAAACTTAGTCTTTAGTCCCTTCTTCCACAAATCCTTAAATATTAAGTCCAAATAATACCAAAAACCCTTTAACTTATGAAAATCTTTACAAATTATGCCCCGAAATTACACTTTAACCACTGGAGATTCAAATCTTGTCATTTGGCTTCTCGAAATCAACTCCCAGCTAATTATTATTTGATTTTGGGCTATAATAACATATAATAATAATGCAACTTGCTTCTCGGGTTCCAGGTTTATTATTTGATTATTATATTTTAAATGGGGTGTTATATGCTCAAAACCCATCAATATGTTCCTCTGGTGGAACTAGAGGGACTAGAAGAGGAGTACATGTTGCTCAAGCAACCGACTAATTAAGTGATGGAGATTACCAAGATGTTTACAGAAAAAGCTATTTTCTAACCAGAGTTTTCCGCTTCAGAGAAGGTATATATGTAATGATACTTGAGCATGCTCAAGATGGAGATTGGGGAGTTCTTTTTGAATCAACCGTGTCTGGCCTTGATAGAGTTGAAATAAAATACTAAAGGAGGGAGATTTTGTTTAAGAACCAGAAGAAGTAAGAGAGATTAGTTTTAAGGCAGTTCCACTTGGCAGCCAAGCAGTTCAGGTCCCCCGAATCAAGTTAGGACTAGCTAAGGAGAGGAGTCATGAGTGTTGAAATTGTGGGAAGTTTCATGGTAGGAGGTGTCGATCTTCTAGATGTCGTAGGTGTGGCAAGGATGGGAATTTTCATAGGGATTGCAGGCGGAGTACTCGATTTTGTTTCCATTGAAGATGGGACGGCCGCATCAGTGCTCGTTGTCCCTTTTCCATTTTCGACGAGGTTCAGAGCCCTACATCCCTTGCTTGGCAATTACCCGATGGTCATCATGGGGTAGCTGGAGTTCCGGATACCAAGCTTTGAGTTATCACTTATCAATTCTTCAATTTGTGTAGGATATTGCATTGATGTTATCTTCTATATCTTTTCTGTACGTTGTGAATTTTAATTGTAAACTTGAATGATCAGCTAATTGGAATTACCTTAACTAGCTCTAGTTTTATTTGATTTCTTATTATGAATAGATTGGTTTTTATCCATGAAGATTGTTCAAATGCGTTGGAATTTGTGAATTTGTTGTGGGTTCAAATTATCCTATGTATCTAGATGTTAGGGGTGAGGATCTAGTAGTAGAGTTCAATTTGGTATGGAATTTTGAGTATTGTTGAAAATTTCAAAGTATAGTATATTCTAAGTGAGGGAGAGCAGTAACCTCATATAAGGAAGACCTTATGCCAAGGCTCAGTTCTCAAACATATATCTCCAGTTCAAGACTTTTGCACAGCGGCTTAATATTCTGATTTCATATCGAGTTAATTGTCAACTGTTGAATTTCCTTTCAAGTCATCTTAGTTTTAGTTGTATTACTAATTTGTAGGGAGTCCTCACACTTTAGACGCTAAGGTTTTTGGAAGCCAGGTTGAGGGTTGTGAAGAGGGCTTCCTTGTTTGTTCTTGTTTGTTTGTGGCTTGGAAGTCTGAGTCACAACGTAAAGGCCTATTAGGGTTAGTTAAGTCTTATTGGGGTAGATGTGCATTATGTTAGGCTGTGAGTGCAGTTATTGGTTGGCAGATCGGGGGTAAGCCTCAATGTTGTTATTGGTTAGCGGATCGAGGGTAAGCCTGAGTGTTGTTATTGGTTAACGGATTAGGGTTAAGCCTTAGTGCTATTAGTGGTTAGTAGATCCGGGATAAGCGCGAATGCTGTCAGTGGATAACAAAGCAGGGATTTTATAGCTGAGTAAGAGCATGGTCTAGTTTAGTATGTGATCGCTTGCTTCTCATGGCATTGCTACATTTATATGTGGAGTTATCATGAATATGGTCTACCGAGAGTTTCATGTTTTATGGTTTAGTAGGATGACTTCTGTTCTAAAAGATCTTGGACAAATCAAATCTATAGATTTTTCGGTCAACATAGTTCATGTGAAGGTTAGTTTAGTTATGTCTATTGGTTGTTGTAAGAATTTCTTGCTAGTTTGTTGGTATGCGCGTTTGTTGACTATGACATGGTTGATGGTTTCCTTCTTCAACTTTTAGATGGTTGACTCAAGATCAAAAGGTATTGGTTGGGTCATGTCATTGAGTATTGCTCAACATGGGTGAAAAATGGTGTGGCTCTATCTACCTGAACGTTGTGTAAGACTTTGGAATTTGCATGTTTCGAAAACGGAAGTTGATTCTTTGCATCATGGTTTTAGGATGTGGTATGAATTCATTTTCTTTAAGACACATGGTTTTCGCAGAAATTTACAGTTGGTAGAATTGTCAGGAGATGATTGACTCATTAAGAGATGTTGCAATAGAGGTGATTCAGATCTTGGAATTTCTGCTTGAATTGTCTTATGAGCCTAGGTTGGAACCATTGTTGGCGATGGTTACAAATGTTGGTATTCATGCGATCTCAGTCTGTTGGGAAAAAGTCGAGTTTGAAGGAAACACAAGAGGTTACTTCAATAGTGGAAGTGAGACAATGATTTCAAGGAAAAAATCTAATTTAACTGGAGGAGAAATGGAACATCTAGTTTCCACAAAGTATCATTTTGGGTCCTCAAGGAGTCAAAGGTGTGACTTTTGCAAAAATAATAGGTTTGATGGCATTACTATAAGGAGGACACAACGTGATAGATGAAAATGGAAGTCATGATGTGACAACATGATGCTCACATAATGACAATGATTGCAACATAAGCCCACAAATGTTAGGATTCTATCAATATTTAAGGAAATTATCTCATGTTATAGGGTATATTCTCTACCCTCCACTCCCTTTAAACAAAAACCTATCCCCCTCTATGAGTTTTTGAGCTTTTAATGTTGTATTGTTGACTTGAAGAATAAGGGATCATCTTTGGTGCATAGCTCTAGCTTGCAAGTTTAAGTAGCATCTTCTAGCAACACTCTGGACCTTTATGAGTATTCATGCTTCAAGCTTTATGGTTCCTTGTTGCTAGATCTAAAGTTTTATGCATTATTGGCCATGGTTAGACGAGTTAGAGTGTTAGGATTCCACAAAGTTGGCAACTTTATGGGTCGTTAGAGTCCCTTGGTGATTATATGCGGTAGATCTGAACTTTGGCTTATGTTTGGACTCATTCTTGAGGCTTTGCCCTCATTTTATTCATAAATGACCTAATTTGAGATCAATTACCTTATTGGACATGTAAGACCTTAAAGCATCGTTTTTTAAGGCTTTTGGGGGTAAGGAAGCCTCTGGAGGAGATGGGTTCGTGGCTTAGTTGATTAAGGGCTTAACTAATTAAGTTTCCTTCCATTCAGTTCTCATGACGTGACATGATGCCTATCACATCGTTAGGATTGAATAATCTCTAATGCTTTGTTCTTCACCTGGTCAGGAAATGACTAAGAGAGTGTCACGTCGTGAGAACCATTAACTTTTGTTGACCGTTGACTTTTTGACCAGTTTGACTTTGAGTGAAACTTGAAGGATTTTGACTGTTGATTAAGATTCTACCTTGTTTTGGTGCTAAAAGGTTCGTGGGGGAAAGTAGTGCAGAATGGGGAGCGCGTCGCAGTGTTTCTAGGTTCCTTGATTCAGGTGAATTTTCCTCATTGTACAAGTGGGTTGAAGGCACCAATGCCAGTCAACTATCTTTAATTATGTATCCTTGTGTATAGGATGTTGTTATAATGCATTGATCTGCTATATATATATATATATATATATATATATATATATATATATATCCTTGTGTGTTAAGATGTCGGAGTAGCAGTATGCTGGTAGGTAGGTTATCGTCTAGTGGAATGCCCTAAGGGATATATGTTGCCACATAGGATTGCCTGAGAACTCTTGATCTAGGCTTTCTTGCATGTTCCTTGTTTGGTTGTGGCTCTAGAGTATAATCATCTGTTTGGGTGGCTATCTCACCTCTGATGACTTATGAATATGCATTCCATGGAGATTTTGCTGGTAGCGGAGTAGTGTGGTGTGAGGGGCCTAGTAGGTGTTAGTGAATTGTATGATTGGTAGTTGCTTGTACTTATATGCCTATTTGACTTTTTGATTGTTTATATGTCGACATATTGTGGCGGATGAGGTTGAGGCAGTCCTGTTGTGTGTTGTAGGCAAAGATACCAAGTGTTAGTCGGCTTTAATCTGTAGGCACGGAGGCTCGGGATTAGCGATAGGGTTGAGGCAACATCCCAAAAAACCCAGGGAGCAGTTATTTTGAGGCAGCAAGGCAACAAACCCAGGGTAATCCAGTCCGATGACTATGGACCTAATATGCTTGTTGTATATGTTTTGCGGTGTTTGGTATTTTAGGGAAACTCATTAAGCTTTGTGCTTATCCAGTTGTTTTTGCTTTTTTAGGTTCCATTGGTGATCGAGGAAGGCAAAGACATGACTGAACACACACTTTAGCAACATCGAGGATTCCACAATTATTATATTATTCTGATTTTTCAAAAAATGTAAATCGAAACAATGATTTTCTTAGCATACATTTTATAATGGTGATGTTTTACCTTAAATAAAATGGAAAATTTTGGTTGTGAAAGTGGGACATTACACATAACATAAACAAAACTACTCCAAAAGAACCAACCTCACCAAGCCATCAACATCAAGCTACCTATAACAATGCGAGCCACAACAACAAGCAAGAAACAAGTGTCAGAATTAACACAATAAGACAATCACATGCTAAACATACTTCATCCAAGATGTTTAGTAATGCAATCAATTGAACATATCTCGATTATTATTAATATATAATGTATATATTAATTTGGACATTCTTTTCATCGCAGTAATTATTATTTATTATGTTCATATATAATTATTTTTAATGACCCTTTCAATATGGATCTAAAACATCACTAGAATTTCCCAATAAATCCCCTGTTCGTTACTAACATGACATGGCATCCTAGTGTATCAGATGGGCGCGACACCCACCCGTAACATTGTCCCTGATTCTTCATGTTTACTACTCTAACTTTGAATGTACGAACACAGCATGTAGTCGTTCGATAGTGGTCAAATGGTACTTGAAAATGCATACCTACACCCAAACATGATGCTTGATCTGACGTCTCCAAGTAGCCAACATCACTCTAGCTCACGTTCACTAAGTGCACTAGATCCTTATTTCGAAATGGTTACCTATTAAACCAGTTGACATCGAATTGGATTAAGCTATTTCCTTCCAATGATATCGTTCTACCGCGATATCCCATATGGCACTTACCTATGTTTAGGCTTCTACCCTCTTACCCCTGTTATATGTACTCCCCTTTTATTTTAATTAATTTAATAATTAATTAATCCACTCACCTAAGTCATACATACACCTCACCAATATCATTATGTATCATTCTTGTTTTTTATTATTACTAATCCAAGACATATTACATCTCATATCATGCATCAAAGGTATATTCTTAAAAGTACCACATGTCATCAAATTGTATCACACAAAGAGATGCACCTTTAACAACAAAGTTCTAGCATGCACTTCCTAGTTTCATTTAAGTGTGACAAAATAGAAATATAACATGCAATTCATCAATTTATAACAACATGTATAGCCTCACTACCAGCATGACCATAACATTCACTTTTGCATCAATTAATCAGTTAAAGAGTTCTAGCATACTAAGGGTCTCTTAAATCAATTGTTACAACCAATACTTCATAATTACATATTACATATTCCACACACACTCAATTGATATGATCATACAAAACTAATTAGGCTTAACATATGTATAATAGCATGCAATTTTCCATATTAGTGCTTAAACAACTACAAGAAATTGAATCACCTCTAGTCTAAGTTTTTTGGACCTATGAACATAGTAAAAGAACCTCTAAGCAAGTAATCTAACACCCCTAAAAGATTACAGAAAGAGATGATCCAAAAAAGAACTTACAATACAAATGGTTCTAATCAGACAGGATACACATCATGGAAAAGAGGGTACCAGGCCATGGTTCAAGCATCTGTTAGGATCCTAATAACCTGGTCAATCCTCGTCACCACTTCATGGAACTCCCCATCACCAGAGCATGGCAATTTGATGTCCATGATGTGGGGAGTGACAGTTACAAAATTGAAGGGATCAATTAGTTGTCCTCATATGTTCGGTTTGGGTTCGATCAAAACCTTAATTGAGATGATCTTAAACCTTCAAGAATATAACAAAATCCTAGAACAATTGGGAAATGAATGGGTTCAACCAACACACTTAAACCAAGGGTTTTACATCATCAAAGGTTTCCTTCTTATATATGGTTTGAGGTACATCATAAATGAACTTAAAAAGAGTGATCATAACTTCTGGAAATTGAGTAATAACTCAGAGATTTGTTGGAGAATAAGGCACGCAATCACCACTCCAAGTCAAGCCTCAAAGCCTCCTCAAACTCCTCTTTCCTCCTTTGGGATGAACACCAAAACCAAGAGAGTAGCTATAAATGGAATGATTTTTCTGGATTTTTGGGTTATCTAGCAATATATACTCCATAACTTTGAATTTAGGCCACTTAAGTATGAGAAAATGATCCCATGTGTAATTTCCCAAAAATTAAGGAATTTTTTTTCACTTTTTAATTAAGTAAAATCATTTTGTTAGATTCCATCCAAATCAAACCATTCATTTACAAAACATTGTTCTCAAATACAAATCATATATCAGAGTGTCCCCAAATCGATATCATCAAAACCAAGAGGATGTGCACGATCACGCCTTCTCCTTGCCAGTATCATCTGATGTACCTAAAATAATAAACTAAAACTGTAAGAATGAAGCTTAGTGAGTTCCCTCAGTGTACCACCACACAAATATATAACGAAATAGATACCAGGTCCACAACCTCCTGGTTGTATTACCCCCGGCCAATAAACTTTCCGTTGGAAGGCCCCAATCCATAAACTTTCGGTTACCTTGACACATACATAACAGGTCCACAACCTCCTGGGTGGATTACCCCCGACCCACAACCTTTTGGTTGGAATGCCCTAGCCCACAACCTTTTGGTTGGCTTTCTCCATACGAAATGAGTCCACAACCTCCTAGTTGGATTATCCCCGGCCTACAACCTTTTGTATGGAATGCCTTGGCCCATAACCTTTCGGTTGGAATGCCTCAGTGTGTTGACTGATAGCACAAAGAAGTAAAGTCTCAACCCCACCATACCATTTCGACATATACACAACAAATAACATATATCTAGAAACAGATAATCATATAACCAGTCAACAGACTAATAGATAGATCTACATATCACTACTGTATACTACATCCTATATACCAGGATACCGATCTGTGACAATCCTATATTTTTCAATCAATGTAACATTCAAAAGTCAAATACAACGAACTATTTGGAATCAACGAAATTAGCTTCAAAAATAAAATGTTCTAAAATCTAAATTGGGATGCATCAAATGCTAGATATCGTGCCAAGGTTTCCAAAAACATAAAGAACATTCAAATCCGAGTTATAACGAAAAAGTTATGACCACTCGAAAATCCACGACACACCCGGTAAAACATTGTTAAACGTAAAAAGTGAAATTACAATAAAATGCATTTTAGCCTTAAGTATCTAAATGAAAGTCGTAGATTACGTTAAACCTTGAACGTGCATAAAAAGAACGCCCAAATTGGACTTTGTATGAAGAAGTTACGAATTGTCTATGTTTCGTAATAGCGGTAGATAGCTAAAAACTCGAATTAAAGATTGAACGATTTTTAGCCAACGCAACCTACACGAAAGTTGAAGGTCTCCATAATAAGAGTACAATGGTAAAAAGACAAATGAAAACGGACGTCGGATAAAGAAGTTATGGATTTTTAACGGACTTTAGCAGTCTCAGCCTACTAAAAATATACTATTAAAAATAAAATCAAAACTAGCCGACGGAGTCTAAATGAAAGTTGTAGAGCATAGTCTCACCTACGCGTGGATATAAAGAACGCGAAAAACAGAGCTCGTACACGAAAGTTATGGAATATAGAAGTTGGAATACAAATTACGCCCAACGTAATTAGTGTACGCCCATCGTACTCAGACGTAGTGTCGCGTCCCATCGGCTAACAGGCTAGCTAGGTTCGAGTTGTAAGCGATGGCGACTCCAGAGTACGCCCAGCATACCCCTAGAGTACGCCCAGTGTACGGGGTGTTCTAGCACTATAAATAGAGTGCATAAGCCCCATGTTTTGGCACACATTTCTCAACTCTCCTCTCACTCTTACACTCTCTTAAGCTCTAGAGACTATCCCGACACCATCGATTCCATACCCAAGCCTCGATGAAGTTTTATGCTACTGAGATCCCAGAAGAATCCGAAGACGCAGCTTTTCGCAGTCGAGGTCCTGCTCGATTGTATTCTCACTCTCTTCGAACCAAACAAGTGAGTTCATACCCCTAGTTTTCACGTCTTTTTCATGTTTTAGGGGGGGGGGGGATACAAGTGCAATACAAGAAAACATATTGCTTTATATAGACTTAAATACAACATCTATACTATTAACATGCTTCGATATCAACATTTTACTTTGCATGAAAAGTTAGTATTGCATTGAGTTATTATCACCAAATGGAACACACTTTCGAAAAAACTATATTGGGTATAGTTTGTGGGTTATTCATTACGTTCTTACGTAAACATTGTGAAAATGAAATACTTTCATCCGAAATGAAATATATACTTTTTTTTTCGTAAATCTATTTATACTAAGTATTGTGAGATATTCAACTTCAACGTACTCTCAAGTACGCATTTCAAGTCTTGTATTATAAACCATAATCTCTTGGAGGGAGAGCATGATACTTTTGTATAGATCTATACGGGATTGACAATCCCGCACCTAAACTGTTAGCTACAGTTAGACCGGCAGGTCTGGGGTGACAAATAACATAACACTACAACGCCTGAAGAACGTTGTTACAGGAAGTCTGTGTCAATAGCGTGGTTATAAAAATCACACGGAAGTATAAAAATAAGTTTGATTTACGAGACTCATGAATGCATTCAGTATTTACATTATTTTGAGTATAAATTCACCTTCATCATTTGTGCACGAAAGATACTAACGCCCTTCAACTTTTGGGACTTTTTCAAACTATATGTAGAAAATATTGGATTTTATGGAAACCACATTCATCTATTTTCTTCTAAAAGACATACATTTTTCAGTATAAAAACACTTATGAACTCACCAACTTTATTGTTGACACTTTTTTGAAGCTACTTGTATTTCTCAGGGAATCAATAATACAGGTAACCACCAACTTTTTGAGAAGGAACGCTAAGGCGTCTTTTATTAAAACATTTTAAATCATCATATTTGTAATATTCTTTTGAAACATGTATTACGCAACAATGTAAGTTTTTGTTATATATATGATGGTTGTGTTACTTTCTTTACAATATTCACTGTTGTGGTACTACGCTAAGTTACCCACCCCCGAATGTTTCCGCCATTTTGGTTTGAGGGTGTGACAGATTGGTATTAGAGCATTGTTTATAGTGAACTAAGTATATCGAACCACATAAGATATACAAACTATAAATGCAAAGGGGACCAAAATCCCTATGACAAAACATTTTCATAAATGATATTTTTAATAAATTAAAAGTGATATCCATTTTTACATGCATTCATCGGTCTCGTATCATAGCAAAGTTTTATAAAAAGTATTAAGGAAAGTTGTGGCACTACGACTAGGCCTCTGGATATGTAATCAAATCAAGAATAAATATAGGCTGATCAACTATATTTATCCTGGATGTGACCAACGTATGTTGAGGAATGGTCGTAGTGGGCAACAAGTCAAAAACTTACCATATAAAAATACAAGACCAAACTTACAAATTTGAAATACTACAGGAGTGTTTTAAAATCATAAGGACAATAATAATCGTGCAAACCTCAAGATTTGGTTAAATTTAGGAAGTCGTCGAATAAAAATTTCCTTTTTACTCCTAAATTTTTATTAAAATTTTCATACCTCTGTTCTAGTACAGACAAAATGGCCGGATTTCATATACCGGGAGATCCCTACTACCCGAACCAAGGTAACGGTGGATGGTTAGAAGAAGATCCGGAAGAAGACCCAGAGGAAATCAAAGAGGAAGTCGAAGAGGAATTCGAAGTCGAAGAGGAAGAAGAGCCTATGGAGGAGGAAGAGGAAAGTACGGATGGAACATACTCAAAGCCGGAAATAATCACCCCACCAGCTCCCCGCTCTCCTACAATTAGAATGGGCTACCAAGGTCCCACTCCCGTTTGGGGAAGCCATATCCACCATTGGAGCCAGCAACATGGTGTACGCCCTCCCTGTGCCATGTGTCGGGAGTTCTACGACGTCAGTGATGGAAGTTCAACCGATCGAGTGCTTCCCATCCTTGTGGGCAAAATAGCCAACCAAACCTACCAATCGGGAGTTCAAGCGGTCCGAATTCATGAGATCAATGCTGCTCTACAGGTTAATGCCGCATACATTCGTCGTATGGACGGACTACACGAAGATACCCAGCTCCACACAGGGACGCTTCAAAGCCAAATGGACGCAGCACTTACAGAAATAAGAGAGATGAAGGAGAAACAAACGGTATTAGAAAGACGTTTAATGGGAGCCAAACAATCGGACACGGAGTCTAGCTGCAAATGCAAAACACGTCGCAAGCTTTTCTTACGAACTCGCTGAGTTGATGCGTGGACTCGCCGAGTAGACGTGTTATACTTCCTTTTTCTTCATCCTTTGGTCTCTAATTTCTCCTCCTTACTCATTTTTGCTCCAAAGCTGTCTCTTGGACTGAAAACATAATTTAAGCATCATTAAGTACCTTTTGTCCATATTATGCACATAATTAGCTAAAAATGAATAAAAATATATGCTAAACATATGGCTAATTATGCAAATATCAAAATACCCCACACTTGACTTTTGCTTGCCCCCAAGCAAAACCAAATTTTAGAACATTAGAATCACATAGGACAACTCCAATCGAACCCAAGCATTATTCCAAGACCGCAACGCATGCATTTGTGTCAAAATTTTCCTAATAACCCCCCATACTCCAAATACTCACAATCCTCATAAACATTCGCCCACTTTTTCCGAACAATGCTCATTTTATGCATCCCTCCGAATCCATCCGTAGAAAACCTCTTAACCTCAAGGTATTTTTAGTTGAGCAACCCAAGCATACATAATCTAGAAAAATTACAACTTTTGGATACCACTATGGAGCCCTTTTTGAATTCTTCATTTCTTTGACATTTGATCTTTAATTTCCTTGAATTCACCACCTCATTGTTTGATTTTTGGTATCTTGAACTTTTGAATTTCTCTCTTCGGATTTTTGATCTTTCATATTTAACTTTGATGCTCCAAAAAAATCTTCAAACTTTTCTTGTAATTTTCTCTCTCTTTTTTTATTTTTATTTTACATGTACTCACTTTTTTCTTCACTCAAAACCCTACATGCTTAAGCTGGGGCGCTCAACTTCAACCTTTATTGGTTAACGGTAATAATTTTCCTGGATACATTTCTGGTACATGATGCTAAACATATTGCTTCCTTCAAACTAAGTGAGGTCGTGTTATTGTCCCATGATTTCACACAAATGCACCAGAACGTATATAGGCTCAACTAAATATTTGGGTTGTCATGCAATCACTCATACAATTCTAACATGGAATCCTAATTACTTTTTACCAAATTTTTTCTAAATTAATTTCTAAGTGTATTTGGCATGCAAATTTTATTTAAAATAAACCTAAATTAGGATATTAAGATTCTAAAATTACTAAGATGTGACCAACTCCACACCCCACACTTAATTAATGCAATGTCCCCATTGCATGTTATGTATGAAAATAAAAAAATGAAATATAGAGGGAATTGGGACAAACTCCCCAGGGATAGCAGGTGCGAAGGTGGTTTTCTTAAATTTAAGCTCCATTTTTGAATGACTTTAGACATGGGAACAACTTATCCATGTATTGGGTGTCATGTCACGTGTGGTAGACTTGCAAACAACTCAATTATATAGGACAAAGCTTCTAGAAACCTTCAGAAGTGAATCTTCACGAAAAAGATGAACAACACTACCATTAATATGCCCAAAACAACTCTGGGGTTCCAAAAATGTAGTTGAACTTGGCGAGTGTATCGTGTACTCGACGAGTTTGTTGCCAACTTGCAATAATATCGAGTATTTACCCATGTACTCGCCGAGTAGTCTATGTGCACTCGGCGAGTAGGCGCTGGGTTGAGAAAACTTTTTGTTTGTTCACTCTTCGACCGAGATGCTACATAGGGGCAATCCAGTGACTTTTCTTCTAAATTTCTCAGCAATAACACACTCAATCACTCCCGAATCTAACGAACTCGACCTTTAATAGAAAAACGTCGCACTCTCTTTCAAAACATTCCTCACTTATATCTTGACCCTTTAAGACTCTAAATGCATCCTAACCTTCAAACCTGACAAAAAAATGCAACCACGAGTGAAAACAACCAAAACAAAAATCCTAAAAAAAACGATGACCAAAGTTCAACAATGTCTCAAAACAAACACAATAAAAACAATTAAAAATCACGAAAAAACCAAATCTCAATCCTCCTCGTCCATATTAGCTCCCTCGGCTCCACTTCCTCCCTCTTCATTGTTCATGTGTATCCTTTCCTCCCAATTCATAATATAAGGATAACCGGGTCCGGGTCTCGGGGCGATATTCATTTGTTGGAAGAGGTATTCAAATGATTGATTGTTATAATTTACGCCTCTTCCAATATCTTCCAAGTATCGACGGTACTCAACTTGATTCCACCTGTCATTCTCATCCTCCACTGGAATAACCGGTGGATCTTCTCGGACCCTTTCCCTCCTTTGCCTCACACGCCGTCCCGACTCCTGTGGAATCACCGCCTCGTCCTCATGTAGAATGGCACACGAATCTCCAAATTTTTCCTCAATTCGCGCCCTCCTGTATAAAGTAGTGTTGAAAGGAGGGGGAGAAATGACGGTCAATGCCCTTGCTTCCTGTTAATCCAAAATCCTGTATGATCTCGTGAGTCTAGTAACGAACATCCCTCCATTGATTTTGGAGGTCACTTTGTCTTGAACTTCCCCGTCCGCGAGATATTTAGCCAGGCAGTAAGGAAAGTTGCAGAAAACATCGGGAGTGATAATGCTCCAAAGATAGAAGATATCAAGTGTCGGGAATTTATCATCGTCTTTCCGCATGTTGATCGTGCTGGAAATAAGGTGGTGAATAAGACGGTGAACTGGTGAATGGATATCGACCTCCTGCGCGGAAGATGGAATGTACACTCGGTTGGCAATAGTATTTCACCAAGTGGAAGCAACAACCTCTTCTTCTATGTCTTCATTCCTAGGGACTCCTTCTTCATACCTTTTCACTCTATGTCCATTTACCTTGAAAGGGGCACCATCTTTTGATATTAACTCTATAGCACCATGTGGAAACACTTTCTTGACTAGAAAAGGACCATCCCATCTTGACTTGAGTTTGCCCGGAAAAAGTTTTAGTCTTGAATTAAAAAGCAACACCTTTTTCCCTTCATGAAACTCTTTACTACTCTTGATCCTCTTATCATGCCAACTTTTGGTTTTCTCCTTATAGATTAAAGAACTAGTGTAAGCATCATGTCTAAGTTTCTCAAGAGCATTCATTTGCATCAATCAGTTGTTCTTGAGCTCCGCGATGTTGAAGTTACACATTTTTAAAGCCCAAAAAGCTTTATGCTCGATCTCCACCGGTAAATGACATTTCTTTCCATAAACTAGCCTATATGGTGTAGTACCAATAGGTGTTTTGAAAGCTGTTCGCAAGGCCCAAAGTGCATCATCTAGCTTGTACGACCACTCATTCCAGTTGCCCCCCACCGATCTTTCCAAGATTCTCTTCAAGGTTCTATTGGTCACTTCGGTTTGCCCACTTGTTTGTGGATGATAAGATGTAGAGAATTTATGATTTACCTCATATTTCCTTAACACCTTTTCTAGCTGATCATTGGCAAAATGAGTGTCTCGGTCACTTATAAGGGCTTTTGGGACTCCAAATCTTGAGAATAGCTTCTTCAAAAATCGCACCACCACCCGAGCATCATTAATGGGTAATGCTTTTGCCTCTGCCCATTTGGATACATAATCAACCGCCACTAATATGTATTTGTTGCCTTTTGACACGGGAAATGGTCCCATGAAATCTATCCCCCAAACATCAAACACCTCGCACACTTGAATACTTTGTTGTGGCATTTCATTTCGGGATGAAATGTTTCCCGCTCTTTGACATGCATCACATTCTTTGACAAATTAGGCTGCATCCTTGAAAATTGTGGGCCAATAAAACCCAATGTGAAAGACCTTATTAGCAGTGTAGTGTGCTCCATGATGTCCACCAGTGGGCCCGCAATGACAATGCTCCAAGATTTTTCGGCTTTCATTCCCGAACACACATCTTCGTATAATTCCATCCATGCAACTTCGGAAAAGATAAGGTTCATCCCAAAAGTAATATTTTATTTCTGAAAAGAATTTATTCTTTTGTTGGTGGGTAAAATCTTTTCGGAGGTATTTGCTAGCTAGGTAATTAGCTATGTATGCGAACCATGGCTCTTCTCCGGTGGTCACCATAATGTATTCATCCGGGAAGTCATCTCTAAGTCTATCTTCTTGCAATTGCGGGTTTTCAAGCCTCGATAAGTGGTCAGCTGCTACGTTCTTCATTCCCTTCTTGTCACGTATCTCAATGTTGAACTCTTGAAGAAGTAGAACCCATCGTATCAGTCTCAGCTTGGCATCTTGCGTGGCAAACAAATACTTGATAGCAGAATGGTTAGTGAAAACAGTTGTTTTAGATAAAACTAAATAAGGGCGGAATTTGTCAAAGGCGTACACCACGGCTAATAATTCTTTTTCAGTGGTGGTGTAATTATCTTGGGTCGAATTTAGAGTTTTGCTTGCATAATAAATGGGTCGAAAGTGCTTATAAATCCTTTGATCAATGACAGCTCCTAAGGCAAAATCACTATCAGCACACATAATTTCAAATGGTAACTCCCAGTTTGGGGCAATAATGATTGGGTAATTAGTCAATTTATCTTTCAAGAGTTCAAAAGCCTCTAAACATTCATTAGTAAAATGGAATGGTGCATCTTTTAAAAGCAATTGTGTTAGAGGTCTAGTTATTTTAGAAAAATCTTTTATGAAACGCCAATAAAAACCCGCGTGTCCAAGAAAACTTCTAATGCCCTTTACATTAGTTGGAGGAGGTAATTTGGCAATGGTGCCAATCTTTGCCTGATCCACTTCAATTACCGATTTGGAAACCTTGTGGCCTAGAACTATACCCTCCTTGACCATAAAGTGACATTTCTCCCAATTAAGAACTAAGTCGGTCTTTTCACGCCTAGCAAGCATCAAATCAAGGTTAGTGAGACAATCATGGAAGGAAGATCCAAAAACAGAAAAATCATCCATAAAGATTTCCATGAAATTTTCCACCATGTCGTGGAATATGGTTGTCATGCACCGTTGAAATGTTGTGGGTGCATTGCATAACCCAAAGGGCATGCATCGGTAATCGAAAGGCCCACTTGGGAAAGTGAAAGTGGTCTTTTCTTAGTCAATGGGGTCTATGGGTATTTGGAAATAACCCGAAAAGCCGTCCAAAAAAAAATAGAAACTATGGCCCGATAATCGTTCTAAAATTTGATCAATAAAAGGTAAGGGAAAATGGTCTTTACGAGTGGCATCGTTTAGCTTTCGATAATCGATGCACACTCTCCAACCGGTTACCGTTCGTGTCGGAATAATCTCATTCTTCTCGTTGGTTATGACCGTCATTCCTCCTTTCTTGGGTACCACTTGGGCCGGACTAACCCATAGACTGTCGGAAATAGAGTAAATGATCCCCGCATCTAAAAGCTTGACTACTTCCTTCTTGACCGCTTCTTGCATGTTTGGGTTTAATCTTCTCTGGTGTTGTACAACCGACTTGGCTCCTTCTTCCAGGTTAATCTTGTGTGAACAATAAGAGGGACTTATTCCCTTGATGTCGGTAATGCTCCATGCTATGGCCCATTTTCGTTTCTTTAATACTTGAACTAGTGCTTCTTTTTCAGATTCGGAGAGGTCAGAGGCTATTATAACTGGATTTTGATGGCCATCTTCAAGGAAAGCATACTCCAAGTTATCTGGTAACGGTTTTGTAGAAATTAATTCAACCTTTAATCTACAAAGATCGATTAGATCTTGAACAAGTGTGTAAATAAAAACTGAATGAACACAATAATAAGAACAAGTCAAGAAGGAATCAAACGTGTCGAATGATTAAACAAAATCCTCAGAAGAGCTCTATTAAGAACATCAACTGTAGAGGATTGGAAGGTTACAAGAACGATTAAAGAAACCTGTTATCGTCTAGATGAATCGCTATCCTTGTTTAGATCTCTAAAAACTTAACCTAATATGCATGCAAGCGTAAACTTATATACAAAACATAAAAGTTTCACGGTTGGATAGGCCTAAACCGGAATGCAAAGAAACTTATACTATCGAGCCCAAAAAGACGCAATCTTTAAGATAATTATCAACCCAACAATCTCCCCCTTTGCGTCAATTTGGAGCGAGACCTTCACTCTCTTTTCACAGCAGAGGGCTTCTTTACCGTTTCAAAAATTTTCGGTATTATAGCCAGAATGTGATGCCTGAAGGTGATATACCAACGAAGCATGTCAGTGAAGTTCTTCTTGTCTGCTGTTGAGTTCTGTTTGCATCGGTGAATGATATTAATAATATGCTCCAGACAATCTGTAGAGAACAGATGTTTGTCTACCAAAGCAAACAGAAACTTATGCTTGTCGCCTCTGGTGAACATAACCGTCAGATTGGAAGAATCAGTTTGCCCTATCTTCATTTTATGAGCATCTCCTGTCTTGGAAGTGGGCTTGACGGTCGGTTTCTTGTTCATAACTTTTGCTATTTCCTGATCCATAGTGGCGAGCTCATGGACGTAGGAAGCCAACATTCTTTTAAGATGTTTAAGAATTGGTTCATACTCTCTTTGGTTGGAGAGAAGAATGTTGTATAGCAAAATCCAATCATGCGGATTCAGACTGGGAAGATCTGCCAGAGAAATAAGATGTTCTGTGTTGGCCGTTCCTCTGTTGATTTTGAAATTAACGTTCACAAATTTCCCAGCCTGTGTCGGTTTCAGTACCTTGACTTTAATGATTTTCTGAGCACTCCATGTCAAGTACTGTGGTTGACCATATTTCAGATAGAAATCTATTAGCTCTCTGTCAACCTTCAGGTCCGGATGAGGGACATCGGCAGTGACATCAAAGCAATGAAATGTGAAAGCTTTGCGCGTCATTGGCATGTCGAACTGCAAGTCTTTTGTATTTTCACACTCAAAGGATGCAATCGGTTCCAACCAATATATGGAAGGAAACTCAATCGCTTGAGTGATGAGTGTGTCTCTGTCCCAATCTGGGAACAGAGTCTTCTTGTCTTGAATGGCCTCCTCATCCTCCCTGATCTTTCTTTCCCTGGCCTCGGCCTCTCGAGCTATCCTTAGAGTTTCATCAAGCTCTTTGTCCCTTTTCTTGCGTTGAAGAGCTTCAGTGATAGTTTCATCTAAATCTGATTCACTCTCAACAAGGACTTGTTTCCCAGAACCCGAAGCTACATTAACCTTCGGTTCTGTCTTGGACACACCTTCCTCTGCCCCTTGTCGCGGAAGAACAAGCTTCTCCGAGACACCTTTCATTTCACTTAAGATATTAATAGCAGGAAGGAGTTTCGCCTGGAGATGCTATCTAATAGTGAGGGTTAGGAAGGGATGATGGGTGTCAAGAACATTTGTTAGCATATTCTTGACATCACCAGCGCAACTTTGAAGAACTGCCCACTGAGTCTGTAGCAAAGTAATTTCCTGTTGTGCCTGGGCCAGTTGGATCTTTTGTAGGTCGATGGTTTCCTGGTGCTTGACAAGATCTTCCTTCAGGGTGCTCTCGGCTGCCAGAGAGGCAAAACGTGAATCCAAAGATTTGAGAAATGAAGTGGATTCAGTTTTGAGGTCAGCGCGCAGAGCCTCAAATTTGGTGGTTTCACCCTGAAGGGTAGCCGAGAAAGAGTCTACGGACGCTTGAAATTTGGCCGCATTAGAGTCAGCGTGAGCTTTTAGAGAATCAAGAAAGATCTGAGTTGTGTGAACAACCTCAGAAACTTCCTTGGTGGCTTTTGAGCATGAAGCAGCTGAGTTATCTATGGCGCCAGTTGAACGATCCAAGGCGTCAGTGTACGTCTTGATCGCAGACTCTATGAAGGCTTTGAGCACAACACCCCCGTAGGCTTTATTGTCAGCCAGCAGACTGTCAAGTTTGGCGTGAATTTCCTGAATCTTCTGACTTGAAACAGGGGTATCGGCATCTGTGTCTGTAGGGATCCGGTAGGGGCTATAATAGATAGAGTCGAACTCTTCATCATCGCCCCCCAAGGTAGCACCGGAGTTGGAGGATGGAGAAGGAGATGGGGGAAGGTTGATGACCGGGGTTTCAACCACAGTAGCAGCCCCTGTATCAGATACATTGACCGTTACTGGTGGTTAGGAAGAGGGGATGGTAACAAATTCAGTGATAATAGGCGTGGAGATAGAGGATGAAGGTTGAGAAACAGATAAGGGAATTTTAGGTTCTGTTGTGGTTTGCGGGATAGATATAGGAGCAGAAAGTGTGACCTTCTGTGTGGGTGATTGGGGTGGGGTTGGAATTTTTGGAGAAGTAGGAGGAGTGGGTGATTTGGGAATTTGATGAGATGCTGGTGGAGAGGGTAGATGAGTGCCTGCTGGAGAAGATGGTTGTTTAGGAGACTGAACATGTGTCGTTTCAGTTTGAGGAGCAGCAGCCTCTGTGTCTGATGGGGCATTCGGAGCAGATTCAGAAGAAGGAGACCCTTTGGCTCTTTTAGCCATCTTCTTTACCTTTTTCGATTTAGACTGAGAAGATGCCTCTGCCTCAGATTTACGTTTAGAGGATCTTCTCTTTCTCTCCTTCTTTGGTGCGGGTTCTTGCTTCTCCACTTTCTCCTTTTTGCTCGCCCTCTTGCCACGGTTGGCCGGTTGATCAAGAGCATCAAGAGCAGCACGTTGTTCCTCGGACAGAACCCTAGGAGGCAAGGGTGTTCTGGTGCTGTAGTCAGCCATGATTTTGCTGTGTGGCGTGATGCACCTATACATGGACTCAGGGATCAGTCCATAGTGAAGAAACTTACTTGGATCGGAGACTATGATCTTCTTGGTGTGGAAAGTGGCAATTGAAGCCGTAAGAGCATCCTTCATTACCGGGATGTCAAGGGAATCCATGGCCCTTCTGGTAATAAGCGTCCAAAACCTGCCGCATGATATCTCGGAGTACCTGGCAGTTGTGTTGAGACTCTGAACAACTTGAGCCCAGAGTATGGACCCATAATCGAGATTAATGCCGTTGTAAAGACCATACATGATGGTCAGAAACCCTTTGCTTGTGGTGTCAGAACCACCACATCTCTCCACTAAACCCTTAATAAGAAGGGTAAGCAATCCGTTCCATTGAGATGGAAGACAGGATTTCTTAACTTTGGCAATGGTGGTAAGAACATCCGTATACCCCATCTCATACATCATTGAAAAAAGTTGCGTCGTGGTGATGAAGTCCGGTGAGATGACGGAGGAGTCGACGGAAAGCCCTAGAAGAGAGCAAAACCGTGTTTTGGACACTGAGGTTTTCTTGTCGTGAATGGTGAAGAAGATGCGGTCTTTATGTTTGTCGTAGTTGGCCGTTGTGTAGACTTGGGAGAGCAGGGACATGGGAACGGCCTCCACTTGCGTAAGTGCCAACAACAATGGGGAATATTTGAGGCATTCCACCACGTGTAGCATGTATGAGTCATATAGGAATAGGGTCATCTCTATGATCAAATTCTGATTAGGTTTGATTGAGAGCAGAGAAGAGGATGCAGTTTGATCTTGTGCGGAAGAACAAGTCGCCATTGTTGAGTTGTGGAAGAAGATGAACAGTGGTAACTTTTTCAGAGAGAGAATTCTTGAGAGGTAAATGCCAAAGAACACGATCACGCCTTATTTATACCGTTCACAGGAGAAAGAAAATCGTGATGATGAAGAAAACAAAATGTCGCCTGAAAAAGCGCGATTGGAAGTTATGGTGTATCCCAGGAATACGTCAGCACACGTGGGTGTGAAACGAATCATTCGCATGCGCCCAAATCATTTTCGTACCGTTTGAAATTCCTTGTGCCCTTGTTTGGTTACAACTGAAACTTAAAACCACATACCAAACAGCAATCAGAATGTTGGAAAAAAGGAAATTTCCGTGCATAAGAGTGTGAAAGATAAAGAAATAAATCAAAGGTGTTTGGGATGTGAGTGTTGTCTAGTAAGAAGACAGAAAGCGGAAGATTCCGGGCAAGAATCGCTTCCTTCAAAGCCAAGAGTGACCTGAAGTGCTTGTGTAGTTTCCCGAGAAATACGATTAGTTGTCTTTTAACAAACAATGAAAGGCATCTTTTGATAATGGCTGAAGGGTGGTTGAACTCAAACCAAGCATCAAGTCTTAACATAAAACTGAGTGTTGGTAGAGTTACCTGTGAGACCGATGAGATCTGTTGAACAGGTAGGTGGGAAGTATTTCGTGACGTGAATGGTATAGACATAAATCTTAAGGAAAAATTAAACTGGACCTCTTTGGGAAGAAATGTCTTAGGTGGAGACAATTTCATAAAAGATCACACAAAAAGAAAAGGAGATTTCCAAGTAATAGCTTGAGTTTATCACTCACCGTCAATTCATTTCAGGTGTTGGATTTTGGGTTTCACTTAGAACGTGGTAAACGAATCTAAGATCATAAACACAGATGTTATGCAACCATAAGCCTCAGTGGTAAAGACCGAAAGCATCAAGGGTTACTTTGGGGAATCGAAGGTAAATGAAGAAGATGAGGAGAGAGTTAAGAGACCGAACGTACCTTCTGCTACAGAAAAGGGACAAAGCAGAGCAACTCATGTTTCAGATGAGTAGAGGAAGGTAGCTCTAGACCGAGTGTGAGAGAATAGCCTGATTGGGAAGAAACGATAGGTGTTGATCGAATCATTAAGGCATGCTCGAGGTCATAGAGGCTTGCGACAACATACATCAGCATGCTTCTAGGGACGTCTAACTAGTCTGATAAAGAAAAAACATACCTGGGTAAACACTACAGAAGGAGATGCTTGTATTCACCTGTGCAAAACGTACACCGACTAGAAAGATCAAATGTTTTTGTAATTTTGGGATTTTTCTGAAAAATAAATAAAACCAGAAAGATAAAATGTTTGTACAACATAAAAAAAATAGGAAGCAGAAATAGACCGAGCGATCTGTGTATTTCGGTGATAGTTTCAGAATCGAGATGAACCGAGCGGTCTATCTTGTTCGGTTCCGTAAGTCTTTAGAGCAGAGAGAGACCGAGCGTGCTGTTTGCGTGAGTGCCTTTAAATTACTAGAACAGAGAGGGACCGAGCGGTCTGGTTGCTTCGGTTCCTTTATTTTACCAGAGCAGAGAGAGACCGAGCGGTCTGGTTGTTTCGGTTCCTTTATTTTACCAGAGCAGAGAGAAACCGAGCGGTCTGGTTGTTTCGGTTCCTTTATTTTACCAGAGCAGAGAGAGACCGAGCGGTCTGGTTGTTTCGGTTCCTTTATTTTACTAGAGCAGAGAGCAACAGAGCGGTCTGTTTCGTTCGGTTCGTGATTCTTAAATAGAGATTTGAGGATTTGGGACCGACTCTGCAACCATCATACCCAAGCCTTGTAGAATTTTATTGAAGGCCGTTTCAGGAAGAGCTTTGGTGAAGACATCGGCCAATTGATCAGTGGTTCTAACAAAGTGTACTTCGACGTTTCCATCTTCCACGTGGTCTTTGATGAAGTGATACTTCAGTGCTATGTGTTTGGTTTTAGAGTGTTGCACTGGGTTATGACAGAACCTAATTGCACTTTCAGAGTCACAATATAGTGGGATCTTCTTCATATTGAGTCCATAGTCTCGAAGTTGACTTTGGATCCAAATCACTTATGATGTGCAGGATGCAGCGGCAATGTATTCAGCTTCAGCAGTAGATAGTGACACGCAGGTTTGCTTCTTGGACTGCCAACTTACTAACTTTCCATCGAGGAATTGGCAGTCACCAGTTGTGCTTTTACGGTCGAGTCCACATCCTCCAAGGTCAGCATCAGAATAGGCTTGAACGAAGAAGCCTAAGTTGGATGGATACCATAGACCTAAGGAGGTGGTTCGCTTGAGATAGCATAAGATGTTCTTCACTGCAAGCATGTGAGGTTCGCGTGGGTTTGCCTGAAATTGAGCACAATAACACACAGAAAACATGATATCAGGTCTGCTCGCAGTTAGATACATTAGTGAGCCTATCATTTGACGATAGAGCGTGATATCGACAGCCGGTTTATCTAGAGATGGGGTAAGTTTAGTGCCGAATGCCATTGGGACTTTGACTTTTGAGTCACCCATCATGCCAAACTTTGCTAGGAGAGTCTTCGTGTAAGCTTCCTGATTAATAAAGATGCCTTCGGGTCCCTGTCTTATGTTTAAACCAAGGAAAAAGTTAATTGGACCCATTGAGCTCATTTCAAACTTAGTCTCCATCAGCTTCTGAATTCAGCTGTTAAGCTAGGATTCGTGGAGCCAAAGATGATGTCATCGACATAAATTTGAACTATCATAAGTTGGTTACCTTCCTTTTTGCGAAAGAAGGTTGGGTCAACCGAACCTTGTTTAAATTTAGACATCTTTAAAAATTTTGTAAGCATTTCATACCAGGCTCTTGGAGCTTGTTTGAGGCCGTACACAGCTTTATCCAGAATATAGCAATGATTTGGATGCTTTTCGTTCACGAACCCAGGAGGTTGCTCCACATACACAGTTTCTTCGAGTTCTCCATTGAGAAATGCACACTTGACGTCCATTTGGAAAACCTCAAAGTTCTTGTGAGCAGCATAAGCCAGAAATATTCTAACAGATTCTAGCCTAGCTACTGGAGCGAAAGTTTCTTCATAGTCTATCCCTTCCTCCTGACAGTATCCCTTTACCACCAGACGAGCCTTGTTCCTTATAACATTACCTTCCTTGTCCATTTTGTTCCTAAAAACCCATTTGAGACCAACAACCGAAGCATCTGGAGGAGTTGGAATGAGGCACCAGACTTTGTTCCTTTCAAACTCGTTCAGTTCGTCTTGCATTGCTTGAACCCAATCAGAGTGGTCTAGGGCAGAGTTAACTATCTTCGGTTCAACTTTTGATACGAATGAGTTAAACATACAAAACTCAACTTTTGAAAATAAGGATGTCTGTTTTGCCTTCAGTTGTGATCGGGTCAGAACCTTTTCAGAGACATCACCAACTATTTGAGAAATAGGATGATCTCTGGTCCATTTGATAAGAGGAGGATAATTCAGATCAAAGGTTGGGTCTAGTTCAGCATTAATCATTTCTTCTGGCTCAGATTGGCTATCGTAACCGAGCGTCATATCATTATTTTCCCCCTCAATTGATGAGCTTTGAGAAACATGAGGTTCAGGTGTTTCTTGTGGTACTGAGGTTCCAGGTGTTGAAGCACCTTCGGTTGGAGATGTAGAATTAGGCTCCCCCTGGACTTGTGAGCTTGGCTCCCCCTCGACATGAGAGTTTGGCTCCCCCTGGACAAAAGCGTTGTTGGATGGAGAGTCATTAGTGGTCGATTCTCCTTCATGCATTCTTCTTGCAGCATCTTCGACAATCTGCTTCATATGATCAACTTTGTTGTCTGCTGCACCTGCTACGGAGAGTGAAGCTTTCTCTGGTTCGTCAAAGAGCTCCAGAAATTTCTCGTATAAATTGGCGACCGAGACTGTGACTTGGGCAGTTAGAGGAAAGATGTCTCCAGCGGTGTCTTCTTTGGCCTGTAGCTTCTTGACATAGCTATCATCAAAGGTCACATAGTATGTTTCTTCAATCCTTCTCGAACGCTTGTTTAGGACCCTGTACGCCTTGGATGTGAGCGAGTAACCCAGAAAAATTCCCTCGTCAGCTTTGACATCAAACTTGTTGCGGTGTTCTTTAGAGTTAAAGATGAAACACCTTGAGCCGAACACATGGAAAAATTTCACATTGGGTTTTCTGTTGTTTAGTATCTCATATGGAGTGAGCGTGAATCGCTTGTTGAGATAGGACTTGTTCTGTGTAAAACAAGCAGCCGAAATAGCGTCAGCCCAAAAATAAAGAGGTAAGGAAGCGAAACTTAGCATAGTTCGGGCAGCTTCACACAAAGATCGGTTTCGTCTTTCGACTATTCCGTTCTGTTGCGGTGTGTAGGGAGCTGAGAAATTGTGACTTATTCCCTTTTCTGCAAGAAACTCTTCAAACTCCCTGTTCTTGAATTCAAGACCATTGTCGCTCCTGATGTTGCGGACAACCTTCTTGAGCTGCATTTCAATTTGCTTGATAAACACTTTCAGCTTTTGAGTCGCTTCAGATTTGAGCTTTAGAAAGAATACCCATGTAAATTGTGAAAAGTCATCAACAATAACAAGAATATACTTGCTACCACCGATGCTTTCGATAGATGAAGGACCACACAAATCGATATGAAGTAATTCGAGTGATTCAACAACTTTTGTGTTGATTATAGATGGGTGACTTTGACGACTCTGCTTCCCCATTTCGCATGCAGCACACAAATGATCTCTGTCGTACTTGAGCAATGGAAGGCCCCTAACATGACCTCCAGTGACAAGTCGGTTGATATCTTTAAAATTGAGATGAGATAATCTTCGGTGCCACAACCAGCTTTCGTCGGATTGAGCTTTTGACAACAAGCATATAGCTGGGTTTCCTTTGATGGGTTTAAGGTTTAAGGGAAACATTTCACCCTTTCGTTCTGACTTGAGAATCACTTTCTTTGTCTTTTTCTCTATGATTTCAGAACCTTCATCATCGAACGAGACTTTGAGACCTGTACCTCCAACAAGCTGAGATACACTAATGAGGTTGTGTTGGAGTCCTTCCACATAAGCCACCTTCCTTATAGTAAAATCCCCATTTGTTATCATCCCGTATCCCTTTATGGTGCTGAAAGAATTATTTCCAAACTTGACGTTGCCACCATTTGCAAGAGATCTGTATTCCCTAAGCTCCTCTTTCCTCCATGTCATGTGACGTGAGCAGCGACTATCGATGTACCATTCTTCGTCGAACTGCTCGTCACTTATAACCTGCAAAAATTAGGCAGATTTAGGAACCCAAAGTTTCTTGGGTCCACGTGAGCTTTGCATGGGAACGGGAATAGTAAGTGAGACGTCAACTAGATATGTTCGTTTTATAAGAGTTGTTTCATCTTTCCTTTTAATGGTAAAAACTTTTATTTTGTTAGGATTGGGTGTGTTCGATTTGGACTCTGGTTTGGATTCATTGACCTTCTGCTTTCCCTTTTTTTCAGCTGACGAATGAGATTTTTGAGAACAAGAGGAATCGGTGGAAGTAGAAGAATTAAAAGAACGAGAAGAATTAGAATGAAAGGGTTTGGATTGAGAGGACTTCCTGGTTTGAGACTCTAGGTGACCCTTTTGCTTTTGATCGTTGGAGGGACCGTTCTTAGAGTCTTGGTCTCTTTTGACTTCAGAACCGAACCTTTGCGTTTGGTTGGAGCTGTCCTTGGAACCGAACCTTTGGTTTCGGTTGAAGTCTTTTTCAGAACCGAACCTTAGCCTTCGGTTGATATTTTCTCGTGACCTGAACCTTGGCTTTCGGTTGTTGTGACTTTCAGGCTTTCCTACAGGATTGTTTTCATACTTCAGATTCTTGTCTTGGTGTGAGAAATATGCATTATGGGAATGCCAGAATTGTTTCCTTTCAGAAAGGTTCTTCCTGTATCTTTGGTTCCTTTCTCTCTTCCTATTCCTCATCTGCTTAGGTTGATGATGAACATTCGCTTTCATTTTCGGTGTCTCCTTGGCTGGTTTCTTTTGAACTGTAGGAGTTTTATTTTGAGCCGAAGGAGCAGAGGGAATGTCTTCCTTTGCCAAACGATCATCCTTCCGAGGAATATCTTTTGTACCACTGGTATTTGGCTCATCGAAATTTTCCGGCTTATTCAAGGGTTCAGGTATGTATCTTCCTTTTCTCTTCCAGGAGGTTCTTTCAGATAAACCAATAGTTTCGTTTGCATTATCTATTGGAGCTTCCCAGAAGTACTCATCGCAGCCATCAGCATTGTCTTCGTTTACAATAGTTGTGAGTTCAGCTGTTTGATGTTCGGTAACTCCTGTCACCTTGTATACTTGATTCGGAGTGGTCCTGACCTTTTGATACACAACCGCTTTCTCAACTAATAATGGGGACTTTTGATGGGACAACCGAGCGAACTCCACTGAATTTTCAGAAATAAGATTCTTGTGGTTTTCAGGTTCGGTTTTAATAAATTCTGAGCAGTCAACTGTGTCCTCTACAGAAATTTCACTCATGTTTTCGTCCTCGTTAAGCTCAGATGCATTTTCAACATCAATTTTGTTTTCTGAGCTTACGTTGGCGTTTAAAGAGTCAAATTTTTGCATGGTTTCGGTTCTCAGTTTAAGTCTGTCATTTTCATCCAAAAATTTTTTAAGCATGTCCTTGTGGTCTTTGGATTTAATGAAGGACTCAATTTTGTCCAATCCATACATGTAGGTCGGATTGACATCATCAGACGATATCAAACTCTCACAATTGTAGGCTTCGGCATTGATTTCATCCTCCTTAAACTCTAGGAAGGGAAAAATCATGCGTTGGATCTTTTGGCCTATTTCACAATCCAAGTGAAGCTGAGTAATATTAGAGTACAAACGTTTAGCAATTAAACAAAAAACATTCCGCTGTTTTAACAATTTTAAATTGTCTCTTTGCAAATAAATGTTTTCGTCTTTAACTTTAACTAATTCTGACTCCTTTAACTCGATCCACATTCTCCGCTCCTCACTTTTCGACGCCACCCTGCTCAATTGATCAGTTAGGTTAGAATTGGTGACTCGAGTTTGAGTTAAGCTACTATCTAGATGAGAAATTCTTGTATTAACGTTTTTTAGTTCTTTCTCATATGTGGATGATGGTACTTTGCATGAAATAAAAACAGATTGTACCTTCTTTATCAGTTCATCGAGCTCATTGAATTGCTGGCTGAGAGGTTTGGCTGTAAAGCACGTGTCCTCCTTTACCTTCGGTCCATCGCTTCCTCCATCGGTGTTGTATCCCTGCATTTGAGATACATCAGTTACCATGAAGCATCTTCCTCCACTTCTTTCCTCCTTAGCCACATAAGCCTGTCCATGGGTAGGCTTCCTCACTTCCTCGTCTTCTGAGTCGGTAGACCAAACTTCCGTGCTACCGAACTCGTCATCATTAACAGAACCCTGCACAATGAGAGCATTAATAGAAGGGTTAGCGGTAGACTTCTTCTTTCTTAACTCGTCCAATCTTTTCTGCAACACAGCTTCCTCATCATTTCCATCATCCTTTTCAGCCATATTCTTAAGAACACAGTCCTTAGCATAGTGGTTTTTCCCACCACAGTAGAAACAGCTTACTCCGGAATCGCCATCCACCTTCGGTTCCTTCTTGTGCTCCTCAGCCTTCGGTTCATTGTTCACCTTTTCAGAGCTGTAACTCCCCTGCCAGTTTTGGTTTTTGTTGCTGGGGAATCTCTTCTTTATGAACCTCTTGGGATTGGACACCATCATGGCATAATCCTCAAACGTGAGATCGTATTCCTCCAAGTTGAGATCTTCATCTTCCATCACAACTTTACTTTTAGATAGGAGGGCCATCGAACCAAGACTAGAGACGACGTTCTTTTCTTGCAACACAATCTTCTCTTGGGACTTGAGAATACCCACCAGTTTCGCCAAAGAGTATGATTTAAACTGCTCATGGGCTTTGACTGTGGAAACCACTGCTCTCCATTCAGACCTCAGACCATTCAAGAAAGTAACCTTCTGTTCGATAAGCTTCCTTTCAATATCGTGTTTGATCATCTTGCTGAGTAGATGATTAAAGCGATCAAACGCCTGGGTCACGGTTTCTTCGACCCCTTGCCTGAATTCTCCAAACTCAGATAAAAGCAAAGTTTGAATAGAATGTTCAAGATCCTCGTCTGTAGAATACAGTTCACGAAGTCTATCCCAAACTTCCTTTGCCGTTGTGCATGAGTTGACCAATCTAAATGTGTCGGACTGAAGGGTGAATCTGATCAACCTTAACGCCTTAATATTGCACTGGAATTTGTCCTTTTCATCTTGTGCAATATCCTTCACGTCCTTTAGCAGATCATTGTACTCCTTTTGTGTCTTAATGATTCTGGACGATGCAGAATGAGAGAATGGTCCATTGATGATAGCTTCCCATATGAGGTACCCATTATCCTCCGATCCAATCACGTAGTCTTCAAAGTGATGTGCCCATACTTCATAGTCATGGGTGTATAAGATTGGAATCTTTGTCGTCGAACCGATGCTGTTGGAAATATTAATAGGATTTGATTGCGTCGCGTCCATTATGATTGTAACAACCTGTTCAAAGATCAGACTTGTAATAAAGCAGATTAGGGCAAAACAATAAATATCAAGATACGTCAATAAAGAGATGACGGCTCAATAAATATTGATAATTATGGAAAAACCCTAATGGAAATCTTTTTCACAGAAAAGATGTGTATTGATTACACAGCCTCCCGCTCTGATACCACTTGTAGAAATTAATTCAACCTTTAATCTACAAAGATCGATTAGATCTTGAACAAGTGTGTAAATAAAAACTGAATGAACACAATAATAAGAACAAGTCAAGAAGGAATCAAACGTGTCGAATGATTAAACAAAATCCTCAGAAGAGCTCTATTAAGAACATCAACTGTAGAGGATTGGAAGGTTACAAGAACGATTAAAGAAACCTGTTATCGTCTAGATGAATCGCTATCCTTGTTTAGATCTCTAAAAACTTAACCTAATATGCATGCAAGCGTAAACTTATATACAAAACATAAAAGGTTCACGGTTGGACAGGCCTAAACCGGAATGCAAATAAACTTATACTATCGAGCCCAAAAAGACGCAATCTTTAAGATAATTTTCAGCCCAACAGGTTTTAGCTCGGTTTTTGGGTTCTGCATGTTGCCCTTACCGAGTACAGGAAAGCTACTCAACGAGTGTGAAGCTGAATTGACGACTTCCACCCTTTCTGCCCCTGAACTCGGCAAGTAGATCGGTGCTACTTGCCGAGTAGCTGTATCAGACTGCTTTATTAGTTCTTCATATTCCGCTTCTTCCAGCAGCCTCTCGATCTCCATTAGGTCTTTTTCAGCATCAAATTCTTCATCAAAGGCAGTGGACTTGTTGGAATCTTCATTATCACACTCTTCCATCAACTCATCAAACATATCTATCAAGAATGCCATGTCATCACTATTCCTCGTATGCTTCATAGCTTGATCAACCCCGAAGACGACTGAATCTTCTCCTACCCGTAACGTAAGATTCGAGTCTCTCATGTCCAATATAGCACTTTCCGTGTTGAGGAAGGGTCTTCCAAGGATGATCGGGACTTGAGGATCCGCCTCCATGTCTAGAATTATAAAATCTGCAGGAAATACAAACTTGTCCACCTTAACCAACAAGCCCTCAAATATTCCTCCTGGAAATGTGACAATCTTGTTTGCCAAGTGGATTGCCATGCGAATTGGCCTTGGTTCTGGGAGATCAAATTTCTTAAAGAATGAGTAGGTCATGAGGTTCACACTTGCTCCCGAATCATCCAATGCACGGATGGTGGCTAAGTTGCCAAATTGGCAAGGCAAAGTCAAGCTTCCCGGGTCACCTTTCTTCTTTGGTAATTTGTTTAACATAGCAGCTGAGCAGTTTTCATTAAGAATCACTTCTTTCACCTCCTCTATCTTCCTTCTATTTGTGAGAAGCTCTTTGAGGAACTTTGCATATTTTGGCATTTGAGCGACTGCCTCAATGAAGGGTATGTTGATTTGCAGAGCTTTGATGTGATTCGGGAACTTTTGGTACCCCTCTTCTTGCTTTTCCCTCTTAACTCGGGCTGGGTAAGGCGTTGGAGGCTGAAAGGGATTTTCAGAAATGTTTTCCTTTGAATTTTTCAATGGATTCGTCGAGTCCATATTCTGGACTCGACGAGTAGTAGCCGTGTCATGCAGAATTTTGTTTTGGTCCCATTTTTATGTGTCCTCCTAATGCAATTCTTTGGATGCTTCATTCTAAATGGGTGTTAGAGGAGTGATTATCTTCTCACTTCTTGTTGTGACAATGTTTATGTGTGCGCCTCGTGGGTTGTTTTCAGTTTTACTAGGGAGTTCGCCTGGTGATCTTTGGTTGATTTGTTGAGCAAGTTGCCCAAGCTGCGTTTCAATGTTGTGGATAGATGCTTGCTGATTTCTAAGTATGGTTTTTGTTTCTTGGATTGCAGCATCATGATCATTATGTCTGTTTTCTGAAGTAGCTACAAATTTGGTGAGCATCTCTTCCAAACTTGGTTTTCTTTCTTGTGTCGACTCATCCTTTTGGTAAAAACCCCTTCCTTTTTGCTTGTACTTCTCCTCCTTAGCCTTCTTGTACTCGTCATAAGGGAGCCACTCCTTTTTCGGTTTTCGCCAGTCTTCATCATAACAGTTCCCACTTGAGTAACAAACTTGCACCTTTTTGTTGCCATTTTCATCCAAGTCGCAGTCTCTAGTAAGATGAGGCCCATTTCAATTCTTACAACCCACCCGAATAGCATGAATCGTTTTATCCATTTTATCCATCCTCCTATCCATGGTTTTTAGCATAGCCATGACTGCTGACAAGTCTTCAGTAGCTGCATATGCGGCTCCCATAGTAACATCATTTCTTGGATTATGGTATTCTTTAGAATGCTTAGAGAATTCTTCAATCAATTCCTTGATCACCAGGGGTGGCTTCTTTGTGAGCAGGCCTTGCGTGTCAAGTAAATGCTTGGTTGTGACATTGATTCCATCATAGAAGATGGAGACTTGTTGTTGGCTATTAAGGTCATGGTGCGGGCAATTCCTTAGCAAACTCTTGTACGTCTCCAAGCTTCATATAGTGACTCTCCAGCTTGTTGTTCAAAGTTAGCAATGGCTTTCTTCAACTTGGCTATTTTGGAAGGTGGGCAAAAGTGATCAATAAATTCTTCTTTCATCTTGGCCCATGTGGTGACTGACCCGGGAGGGAGTGACTTGAGCCAGTCTTTTGCAGCACCTTTGAATGTAACTGGGAGCATGCGAAGCAACTGAGTCTCGCGAGGTACATTTGGAACATTAAAGTAATCAGCTACATCATTGACGTCATCCAAGTTCTTGTAAGCATCTTCATGGTCTTTTCCATAGAAAGGAATTTCCTTTAGTTGAGCGATTATGTGGCCCTTTAGTTCGAAAGTAGCAGTAGCAGGAATTGCGGGTTGCACAAGTCCCGGGCCGGTATCATCGCAGATCCTCTTCTTCCACTCTCTAATGGGAATTTCATCAATGTTAGCCATGGTAAGAGCTAACTCGTCACCGGAATCGGAGTCGTGCCCGTATGTAGGTTCTTCTTCCCCCTCGGTGTCGTACTCGGTGTCTTCCTTGATCGGGTCTTCGCTTGCTAAAGATGCGCTGGATGCTCCTGATTTGCTACTCTTTTTCTTTCCAAAAACAGTCTTCAAGTTAGACAAAGGTGACTTCTTAGGTGTATTTGAGCTCTCCAAGTCCTTGCCTCTATTCTTTCTCAATGTGGATTCCGGGTCTTTAAACGGGGGTACCAGCGGAGTATTTGATCCTCTGGTCATGAAAGTCCTGAAATAAAACAAGATAAACACTTGAAAAGAACAAAAAAAAATCCAACTTAAAAAAAACAGAAAAATAAATGTAAAACAGCAGGCTACTCGCCGAGTAGGTGCGAATGCACTCGGCGAGTAGCTTGTTAAAAAACAAAGCTAAAGACAAAAACTTTAACAAATTCTAAAACCTAACTACTGACTATTAGACTGAAATAAATTAACTTTGTGGCAGAAAACTCACACAAAGGATTGAAAAAATTAGGAATTAGATTAATTTTTAAATAGTTCCCCGGCAACGACGCCAAAAACTTGATGTGTGTAAAATGCTCTAGTTTTAATCCTACTTTTAAGTTATAAATTTAGCACACAAAGGCAGTGAACCTGTATTTTAGTGGTATAGATGGATAAGTAGAGTGTCGAACTCAGGGAATATAAATTAAACTAATAAATAATTTTAACTAAGCAATTAATAAAAGTAAAGGTTTTTTCTCTAGTTTTACAAGACTAGAAACTTAAACAAAACACCTAACACAAGAGTTAACTAAAAACTAACAAGTAAAAAATTCACCGAATTTTGATAAAGAGCTTCTGTTTAGGTCCAACCAATTCACTCCTATGGTTATTTTTATAGTAATGTGATATATTAATTGTTATTGGTTACCAACTATAGTGGTTAGGTTCATATTCACTAATACTAACCCTTAGATAATTAATTAATTCACGCAGTGGCCAAATGTTTAAACTAATTAATTCCCTAGTTCAATTATTTGGATTAAATAAGATTTGTAATTGGTTAATCAAGTGGGTGATTCAATTAACCTCTGGTTTGTTGGTTTCTCAAACAAGCTCACACATTAATTTACCTATTCTCTTATTAATTCTAGTTTCATGTTCATTATTCCTAGTCATATGATAAAGTAGTCACATAAACATATGAGGTTAACAACTAAGAGATGTTCATGCAGCATAATTGTCTTCCAATTAACAGAAAATAGTTGTAATCAATGCATAAGGTTATTTAACAAACTTAATTTAATGAAATCACCAATAAACAATCAACAAAAGTATCAATTAAACCATAGTAGTAATTTGGTTCTTCCTAAACAGAAACCATCCGAGTTTTAGCTCATGATTATAAGAAAAGCAGGCTCAAAAACAAATTTGATTAAACTAAACATAATGCAATCCTAGATTAAGTGGAAAATATAACCTAATTCACTTCCAAGCTTCAAATGATCAAAGATTAGGGTTCTTCACATCTTCAAGGGTTTCTCCAATCGTAGCTCTATCTCCAAGGAATCCATAAAAGTCTTTAATTCAGATTAAGACTCCTTATTTATAGTTATCACAAAATAGGGGCTACCCGGCGAGTATGTTGTGGACTCGCCAAGTAGATGCATGGAATCCGTGTACGACAATGATTTTTGACCTTTCTTCGGGAACATTCTTACGAACTCGCTGAGTTGATGCGTGGACTCGCCGAGTAGATGTGTTATACTTCCTTTTTCTTCATCCTTTGGTCTCTAATTGCTCCTCCATACTCATTTTTGCTCCAAAGCTGTCTCTTGGACTGAAAACATAATTTAAGCATCATTAAGTACCTTTTGTCCATATAATGCACATAATTAGCTAAAAATGAATAAAAATATATGCTAAACATATGGCTAATTATGCAAATATCAAGGGGGTCCACAGAGTTAGGGCACACCAGAGTTATAGCCTTGAATGGCTAATATGTGTTATATGTGGTATTTTGGGGAACTCACTAAGCTTCGTGCTTACAGTGTTTTGTGTAATGTGTTTCAGGTACTAGTGAGGATCACGGGAAGGTACCGACATGATCAGTACACACAGATGCAAAGTTTTATTTATATGTTATGATCTTGGGATTTTTGACTTATGTTGAATATATGAAATAATGTGTTTTATAATACTGTGGAATAAATTGTTTTTAAAATGTGAAAATTTGTTTGAAATTTTATGGTGTTACAACAAGACTTTAGCTCAAACTAGGTCATTTATGAAGAAAATGAGTTAGGTTCTCAAGCATGGACTCAAACATCCTCCAAACTTCATATCTAAAATATATAGGCACCAAGGGACCCTTGGACCCATAAAGTTTCAAATTTTATGGAATCCCAACACTCTACCTTTAAACCATAGCTAAACATGAATAAAAATTACATTTAGCAAGAAAGAAACATAAAGTTTGGATATTGGTTACTCTTAATGGTCCAGAAGTGTAGCTAGAGGTTACAAATGGAGAATCCGAGGTGAGACTATGCTTCAATGGTGATCTCTTTTAATCCAAGACACCAAACTCAACCAAAATCTCAAAAATCACAATGAGAGGCTAGGGTTAGGGATTTACTGAGCATAGGGACGAAGATGGCTGATTTTGGAACCCTAAAATGAAGCTTATGGAGTTTAAATACGAATGTTCCCTAAAATATCATAGGCTTGTACTACAGTGCATCTCACGTCGTGAGCCCTTATTGCTCACATCGTGAGCTCAACGTAATCCAGAATCTTCATTTAGTCACTCCTCACACTGTGACCCTCCTGTGGTCATGTCATGAGTCCAAGTTTTACCAAAAAACCATGCCTTTGACTCCCTCAAACCCTAAATCAATCCAATCTGGAAACCGGTGTTAGAATTCTCCCCCAATTAAATTAGACTTCGACCTGAAGTCACTATTTACCACTCTCAAAACATACCCAACAATTTAGACACTTCCTCCATGACCATGATCTAAAATAAGAATTTGACTCCTACAACCCACTGCCCTCTCATACAACAATAGAAACCTAGCCTAAGAAGAACTATATACCCTAGATAATAATGAATTCTTGACTCATTGTCTTTAACCTTTAAAGAGCAACCATTACTACTCTGACCAAAATCTGAAAATCCAAATCCTGGACTGGTTATCCACTATCGTTAAACCCTCCTCCCAACACGAGTCTCTACTAGAAGGTCATTGTACAGAAACACATACATGACCGATATATTCCACAACTCCCCTAACCACCTCAAAGTTAAGGCCTCATATAAAGAAAATAAGAGGAACCACTCAAAAGCTCATAACTGCCAACCAACAACTCCATAACTTGAAAATGACCAACCGCAACCAGAACTATAAGACCCAACATGCAAAGAGATTCATTCAAACCAGGAACTCCCAAAATTACAACCACGAATCAACTGCATCAGTATACTTCCCAAACCGGGTACCCATTGATCTAACCTACATAAACCATATCCTAATACTGATGATCATAAATTTTTCGTACCTACCCTTAGTCCCTGACTAGGAACACCACCAACCCATGCATAAGAATACTTAACAGTCACCGATCGTGAACTTCAACCAACCCCAAACCAATAAGTTGTGCCTGAAAACCTTAAATACACACTTGACCTCCTGAAAAATTATCACCAACCCACTATTCCAATGAGTATAATGATGGTCCATCTAAGAATTTCACATTACACCCAAAACCCTTATCAGTGTAGGTGTACCTCCACCCAAAAAATCACTCGAGACATCTACAACAGACTTTGTGACTCGAGATTTCAGAACCAATATCTAACACTGGTAACCTAGATTCTAGTAAACAACCTACAAAGAAACATGGTCCACCAATGCAAACATTCATCAAGCGACTTTATATGCACAAAAAATACATCAACCAAACAATTTTTACTGACCACATGATCCAAACCAGTTGGTCCCTGAGTCTCTAGACTCCTAACGATCCACTAACATTTAAAGCATTACATGTGAGATTAAACAAACATGATCACTAGGCCCACAACTTATGTATGAAATACCCCCTACAAGGTCCTTAGCATAAGTCTAGATTGCCTTCGAGCGCACCTCATGAGTCTGGAATGTCCTTGATATCCTGGCCTTCCAAATGACTACCGATCCCAAGCAGGCCAATATGACTAACGATCTTGATACCTACAAGTCTCAACTAATTGACTACCGGTCCCACTCATATGAAACATATAACCACTGGTTCAAGATACATTATGACACCTTCTAACCACTAAAAATATAAGCTCACGATACCACACCAATGAGGCCTAAAGATACTCAACCTCAATCCATCATATTGTAGGAAACCAATCAACATCCCTTTCAATGCTAACAAGACACAACACAACCATACTCCTTTACCACACACAATTTCTTTAACAATAGAGGCTGTTACGAAACCAAATTTTGACGAAAACATAGTCGCACATGAACCAAGAATAAAATAGATTGTCGTACTCTTATTCAAATTCAAAGGCTATAAACCAAATAAGAACCATGCATATAATCTGAACCAAGTACTCCAATGGTATCTTGTCCAGCCCACACACACCCCTAACGATAATATCCAATGAGCTTACCACAATACACACCATGAAGGGAACCCACAACCTTACCCAAAGTTGAAGTACCATAAGATCTAATGCGATGAAGAACCTCAATCATTAACAAAAAACATTCTCTTGAACGACCAAAACAAGATATGATACCTTAATAGAGACTGAACATATGCCATCAATATGTAACTATCTCGATAAGACTTTTAAAGTTATCCAGAAATGCTGCTAAAACTCTGGCCGGGTCCATCCAAACATCAACCCTGAGAACGACATGCCAAAAATTAGATTCTATGAAAATCTAATGTCCCATCTGGAAAACTAAATAGCATTGTCCCAAATTCTATACTCCCAATAACCAAGGACATCTTCCCAAACTTGATCCGTACTTCACAATAGGTGGATGAATCCATTAAACTTCAACTGATACAACTCACAACTTCTGAAGAATCTCCGCTTCATGATGAATGAAACGAACAATGATTGAGAATGCATCAATACCTAATCTAATGAGCTAAAACCCACGCAGAGCTTAACATACCCATCTCTGATTTACCGATCGACAAATGCCACTCTAGACTATAAATAGCAATCCGCACAACAGGCTAACAAATACCTCTACATCCGATACTCAACCTGAACGATCCTAGTGCCAACTCATCTATTCATTAGAATACAAAAGGAACCAATAGGTACAACGAGCTCCTTAACAAACTACTTCCTGCTACGAGACAACTTGTGTATTTTCTAAACACATACATTTGATAGTCACTTACTCGAATAGATCGATGATCTTCCAATCAGAATACCTAGTTCTCCCCCACCTAGGGTTCGAACTACCACTCACTGGTGTTGCAACCAACCATATCTCAAACCAACTCAACCAAATATAAACCATCCCTGACTTTTGGAATGTATGACATTCAAATTATCTTCTAGATGAGGACCAAACATCTCCTAAAAGATTCTGAATCTTATATGGAGACCTCAAGAATTTCCAATCATAACCACCTTTAAATTTAAGGATTTCAAGCAAATGCATAAGCAAAACACCCACTTCATATCCAAAAACATACACTTCTCGTCTGTAATCCCAACCATCAATTTGGTATCGGACCTACCTATATTCAAAGAAGTAGACCCTTGGTCTCATCGCATGGAATCTATACTACCATATTGCTGCTAAAAACCTCAGCTAACATGTCTCTTGTTGGTTTACATCCTAACTCTGAAAGTTATATGCCTGCTTACTCCTTCCTCCAAACTTAGAAATCTAGAAGGAAGTAACCCTTTCCATAGATAGTGACATCTCAGTCCATCTGCCAATCACTCATCCTTCGGCTAAAACCCTCGATCCGATCATGAAAACCACATCCTTTTTTACTCCCAACACACAACTAACACTGCTTTGAGCAAGGCCCTTAGAACCTCAAAATCAACTAACTCATCTAGGTTTGTACCATTCAACCCCGTCCTATATGGCTACTAAATACCATCCAAACACCAGGCTCATCCTCATCCTGAACAACCATAACCAAAAGATCGACAAATACAAAAACCTCACCGCAAGTCATGGTTATCCAACCATGATATCTACCTTCAACTAGCTCCTTAGAACCCTCAAATTCCTTGATTTAAGTATGGATCCTATGCTTCCATAGTACGTGACATACTTTCATCAAGAATCATCCTGAGTCTTCCAAGTCTCCTACTCATAGTAGTTCTTCCAACACCCGGTAAACAGCATAACAACCGAACTAAAGCCCTTCCTACGCTCTCCTAGGATTCCCACCTCCCCTTCCATTAGTTTCTAAAGAACCCCTATTAATGTCAGTTAACCACTTCATGAATACAATTACATGCAACAAAACTAAAATGATCTTTTGACTAAAAGACTCAACCCTACAATGGTTAGACTCAAATGAGAGCTGTGTAATAGGACCTAATCCTTCACTATAATATAATTTAACCTTCATAGCATGTAATTTAATGTCTTCATCTAATAGTTAACTCACATTAATATGAGTCCGATAAAGAACAAAATAAGTAGCATTCAAGTAGAGGACTCAACTTACACTAAGACACAATAAAAACCAAGCAGATCCTCATACGTAATTCCCAACCTCTAGGCCCAAGCATCTAGGATGCCCCTTCATCATGTCCTCACTCTCTCGAGAGTGGCTAATCCTTCCTCAAATAGCTTGCTACACCAACATACTCACTCGTGAATCTCCCACCAACCGTGTAGCCACTTGTGCAAGTTAATCAAACATAATGTTGGATCCCATAGATAGTTGGATACGTGACCCTACCCAAGCCCTTCAGGAAACAAAAATAGGAAATAAGGCAAAATCAAACATTCTCAAGCTATAAGACGTGAGTTATGTACAACTATGATTTATAGACTTAGCAACAACAATAATGATGTCAATTTCATCTAGCACACAATAAATTCTCCTAGGCTCTCAAGCATCATAAACCAGACAATTCTATCATACAATTCGTGAAGATCCCAAGCCTACTACTAGCATGCATTTCTATCATAATCATCATAAGAAAATAACAGTATGTGTATATTGGGGTAAACTTGCTTGCTCCGGCTGATTGTACACATCTCCTCCTTCCTCGGTTACTTCTGAAAACAATTTTTCAAAACTTTTATAGATCCTTAGCTTGAGGCTGGATTCACATGGATGTCCATCCAATTCATTCAAACTAGGGCTCTAATACTAACTTGTAACATCCCAAAAATCAAGGCAAAAATTATCTTTTTAAAATCAAGTAAAATTATAGTTTTCAGATTCCATCCAAATTAAACAATTCATTTAAAAAACATTATTCTCACATAGAAATCATATAATAGAGTGTCCCCAAATAAGTATCATCAAAACCAAGAGGATGTGAACGATCATGCCTTCGCCTTTCCATGATCAATTGAAGTCACTGAAATAGTAAACTAAAACTATAACCACGAAGCTTAGTGAGTACCCCCAAACAGATAACTAGTCCACAACCTCCAGTTTGGATTACCGTTGTCCCACAACCTTTTTGTTGGAATACCCCGGCCCACAACCTTTCGGTTGGCTTGCCCCATACATAATGGGTCCACAACCTCCTGGTTGGATTAACCTTGTCCCACAACCTTTCGGTTAGAATGCCTTGGACCATAGCCTTTCAGTTGTCTTGCCCCATACATAACGGGTCCATAACCTCCTTGTTGGATTACCTTCGGCCCACAACCTTTGGGTTGGAATGCCATGACCCACAATCTTTTGTTGGAATGCCTCGGTTTGTTGACTAATAGCACAAAGCAATACAGTCTCAACCTCATCATACCATGTTGACATATACATAAAAAATATTATATATCTAACAATAGATAATCATATAACAAGTCAACAGACTAACAGGCAGATCTAAAGAGCAGTACCATATACTACGCCCAATATACTAGGATACCGATATAAGTTATCACTACAACATAGTATCAACCTCAATACTAGGATACAAAATCTAGTAGGTCGGCCTTTTACCCATAAGTACAATGAGGAGAACTCACCCGATTTAAAGAATTCTGAAACAAAATCTAGTAGGTCGGCCTTTGACTCCATAAACTTTCCAAATTTATGGAGTCCTAACACTCTAACTTTTAAAACATAGCTAAACATGCATGAAACATTAGATTTACAAACAAACAAACATAATGTTTAGATCTTGGTTACTCATAATGGTCCAGAAGTGTAGGTAGAGGTTGCAAATGAAACTTCCAAGATTATACTATGCTTCAATGGTGATCTCTTCTTATCTAAGTAACAAAACTCCACTAAAAGCTCAAGAATCACAGTGAGAGGCTATGATGAGGGTTTTACTGAGCTTAGGGATGAGGGAGGCTGATTTTGGAACCCTAAAATGAATTTTATGGGGTTGTAATACGAAGGAACCCGAAAAGATCATGGGCTTGATCCGTAGTGCATATCACGTTGTGATCTGTTATTGCTAATGTCGTGAGCTCAACATAATTCAGAATCTTCATTTAGTCACTCCTCACATTGTAACCCTCCTATGGTCACATTGTAAGTCTTGGTTTTACCCAAAAACCATGCCTTTGACTCCCTGAAACCCTAAATCAATCTAATCTGGAACTGGGTGTTACACCATGACCCATGTAAATGATCAAGTATCATTTTCTTGCACTTTATCCTCTCAAGGCTAGCTTTAACCATGTCAAAAGTAACTTAACAGCAATACATAATTGAAATATAACCTCGATATTGAAATGGAAAGGTTTGGATTGTTACATTAAGTTAGGGGTGGTCATCTATACTTCGCTGATCTGATATAGACTCACCATTTATGCATGTCTAAAAGAGACATACCATTTCTAGTTGCCTAAAAAGAATAGGGGGATACAAATATTGTACTCTTGTATGCAGCAGTACCCCACCATATCATCAATATCATCAAATAGAGTTCTACTCTCCATTACAATCTTACACTCACCCCTAATATGATTTTATCCAATATCCAAACTTAATTGTACTAATCAGCCCCTTAATGTATAACTAGACAAGATTACAATACATGTAATCAACACAAATTTCCCGCCTATGTAATATCTTTACAATATATAATATGACTAAATATTCATTTCAACTTAATTTGAACTAAGCATGCTTTATAAGTATTATTCCATCACCAGGCAAGACTATAATGCTTATAACCAACTTCTAAAACTATTTTTATGTTTATACGATACTATTTCAATATAGTATACGACTATAGTTTTATCTAACATAACTGGATCAAAATCTCCTTTATACGTCTGAGTTCAAAAACTAGACTAGACTACGATTTCTGTAATCACCTTCTAATACCAACCTTGTTCAATGATCGTTGCTGACTCTAGGGCTTTTTTAACTCACATCGGTTATACATCAAAATGGTTCAAGCCTACTATTAATGATTTCTTTGTGTGTGGAATGTTGGATGTTCAAGTCACGTCGTTCCCTTTCTTCCCCCAACATTAGCGACATGTCAAACAAAGAATCTCAGTCGACGTCTACATGGTCTCCACATATGATGAACGGATAAGGATGAAAAAAGGACACAAATATGAAATTTTAATCAAATATTCGACTTTAATGAACCTTAAAAAAAATTAAAATAAATAAATCTATTCATTTCCTTTAAACATCTTTATTAGCCTTTCAATAGTAACCATTAAGTACATCCCAATTAGAGTTGATGTTTAATATTGAGTAATCTAACCTTTATAAATGATCTTTTTGACAAAAATGACCAATTTTTTTTGGTAAACTAACCACATTCTCCGGAACACATTGTGCCGGAGAGGTTCTTGAATTCTGGAGTAAGATTCTGGACCATGGTTTCAGAATACATTTGACTTATTTTTTTTCTTGTAAGTTTTGGTTTCATAAAATGTAATACAGAATTCTACAATAAATTTGTCATACATGGTTCCAGAACATAATGTATAGGTTTTTCTTTCATAAAATGTATAACTTTTGGTTTTATAAAATATAAAATGTCATTAAAATGAAAAAACAATTAATAAATACATAAACTAAATTAAGGATGTGTCTGTAGGTCATATTATAAATTTGATGTTCAAATTATCATTTTTCTTGTACCCCAAAATACTTTTGCTAGTCATTTTCTATAGCCATAGCCCGTGGACTGATGGTTTTATCTTCTATAGAAATTGATCTCCCAGTGATCAACGCCTCATGGAACCAACAAAAAAATACCCCATAATCCCCTTTACTGTGTCACACTCTACCCAAACTAGGTATATAGATCTGTCAGCCATATCACTCTAGTGAAATGAGCGAGTGTTGAAAGCTGACAACATAATCGTCCACCAAATATCATCCGTTCTACGCTCTATTAGCAATGAGATCCACATCGTGATGTGCTGCCAATTAATTTACGTGATGTGCTGCCAATTAATTTATGTTGCAATAAAGTAAGTATGGTTATTGGAAGCATGTTATATAATAAGCAAATAATTATAATACTTACAACACATGATAACCATCCTTGATGACTATCCGCATATAACCGTGTCCAAAATTTAAGCTTAGCAAAACTGGTCAAATAAATGTGACCAAACAACAGTGAGCCTGTAACACCCATAAAATTTACGCCAAATTTAAACATTTTGAAACATTTTTAAATTAGTAGTTATTACAACTTTGTTTCCAAAATAGTCTATATCAGAGTTTTTCCCAGAAACCATAACAAAAGGTGAGGAGTTGTACGATCACGCATTTGCCTTGTCGCGATCCCCCGATGTACATGAAACAATAAACTTAAACTATAAGCCCGAAAGCTTATTAAGTTCCCCCAAAATACCCATACTCACAACAATACACATAGAATCACAACAGCATACTATGGGTCCAGTCAACCATCGAGTTGGATTACCCCAGGCCCACAACCATCAGGTTGGAATGCCCACAAACTATGAGTCTAATCATCCTCGGAATGGAATAGTCACGGCCCACAACCAACAGGTTGGAATGCCCAGGTCTATTGGCTATCGCACAAAGCAGATGAGCCTCAACCGCCAAACAAATATGTGTACATATATTCATAACAGATAATCACATAACAGTCTATAGACAACAACTGATCTAGTGGAACATACCACATAGCATATAATACCATCCTATCTACCAGGATACCGATCTAAAAGATCATAGCACATACTATATAATATTATCCTACCCCCTAGGATATCGATCTAACAGATCATAGCGCATACTTCATAATATTATCCTACCTTCTAGGATACCGATCTAACAGAGCATACTAGCAAAAGATAACCAGATAACAATCCAAAGGGCCGGCCTTGGTGCCTTAGACCCTTGTGTATAGTGAGGATAACTCACCTAGCAACTGGTGACTGGAAGTAGAAAGATCAACTAGATCAACTCCTGAATCACCGCCACAAACTCCACCACCTATACCCAAACATGTCAACTCGTCAATCCTTGGTCAACATCAAAGTCAAAGTGAACTTCCCGGGTCAACAGTCCATGTTGACCTGGACTCGTCAAGTGTATCCAGCCACTCGGCGAGTTCCTAGCATAACTCATCCGCTACCTGAGTCACCAGAGTGACTCGTCGAGTTCCTAAGGATCGCGGTCGAAACCCCTTGACCACTCGTCAACTTTTCCTCCTACAACTCAACAAGTTCACACGCATCCAATAGTTGGTAATAACCTTAAACGACTCGCCGAGTCACTCTACTGACTTGCCAAGTCCACGACAATCTTCATCGGAATCGTCGAGCTGTTCATCCAACTCGTCAAGTTCAAGACCATCTCCATATGACTCGCTGAGTCGACTATGCGACTCGTCGAGTCCCTTTAATCCTTCATCCATAGAGATGCTTTTTAAGCCATGCAAACATTCCAGACTATAGATCCAACCTTCCAAGGTCCGCTTATCACGCAAAGTTGCAAACTTTACGTGCATGCAAACATTTAAGGCCCTTAAAATGACAAAACTAGGCTTGAAGTGAAGTTCAACATTTGAGGGGAAGCTCATACTCAACCAAGCTACTATTTTTACGGATCTAAAGACCAAAGGGAGTCCAAATCTGAAGTTGCAGCTTCAAATGTTGGCTGAAACACCAAAATCCTTTTGTAAGACCCACCCAAAAGAGATTAAAAGAGAGATGACCCAAAGAAGCAGCTTAATACCTTCCAGAGAGTGATAACTAATGAATCTCTTAGCTCCTCATGAGTTCCTAGCCTTGATTTCGTTTCTTTCCCAAGTGCTCCTTACCAAAATCCCTCTCTTCTAAGCTCTATCACACCAAAGAAACACATACACACGATTTAGGGTTTGAGAGTGCCAAGAAGTTGTGAAGGAGAGGCTAGGGAAGGCTAATGGCCCTTTAAATAGGGCACACTAGCTTGAGATTTAAGGTTTCATCTGCTAGCTCCTACTCATCGAGTTCCTTCTAGGACTCGGCGAGTAGATCACTAAAACATGCGAACCAACCCACAACTACTCAACGAGTAGGGTAGGCAACTCATCGAGTAGGACTTGAATAAATAAAGTTCACACATAGCCAATACCTGAAAATCGGGGTGTCACAATTCTCCCCCACTTGAACTAGACTTCGTCCTCGAAGTTTGCTGCAGCGAACAGCTCCGGATAGTGCTCCCGCATCTCTGCCTTTGGCTCCCGTATCCACTTGGATCCCTTCCGATGCTCCCACTGCACCTTCACCAAAGGTATTTCCTTGTTCCGCAGGACTTTCATCTTCCTCTCCAGAATGGCCACATGCCTCTCCATATAATTTAAGTGCTCATCAACCTGAATATCATCCAGCAATACTACTGCCTCTTGATCCAAAATGCACTTTCGCAACTGCGAAACATGAAAAGTGCTGTGAATTTGGCTAAGCTCCTCCACTAGCTCTAGCCTATATGCTACCTTGCCAACCCTAGCAAGGATCCTGAATGGACCACTCAAACGGGGACCCAATTTTCCCTCTTCCTGAAACAGATCACACCCTTCCATGGAGAGACCTTCCGGAGTACCATATCACTCACCTGAAACTCTAACTTAGATCGGCGTTTGTCGGCGTAACTCTTCTGCCGACTCTGAGCGGTCTACAATCGCTGGCTAATTTGCTGAATTTTCTCGGTAGTCTGCAGAACTACCCCCATCCACCCCATCACCCTGTGTCTGACCTCACCCCAACAAACGGGGGTGTGGCATCTTCGTCCGTACAATAGCTCAAAATACAGGGCGCCAATGCTGAAATGATAGCCGTTGTTGTAGGCGAACTATGCAAGCGGTAGGTGAGAATCCCAACTTCCACAAAAGTCAATGACACACGCCCTCAACATATCCTCGACAGTCTAAATGGTTCACTCGCTCTGACCATTGGTTTGGGGATGAATTGCGGTACTAAAATGCAATCTTGTGCCTAGTTTCTCGTGGAACTTCTATCAGAAACGGGAGGTAAACCTAACATCCCGATCAAAAACAATCGAGAATGGAACCCCATGGCGAGCAAAGACCTCGCGGACATACATGTCGGCCAACTTCTCGGCCGAAGAACTCTCCCGTATAGCCAAGAAGTGAGCACTATTGGTAAATCGTTCCACAATGACCCATATGGCATCAATTCCCTTCTCCGTCCTTGGTAGTTTGGTAATGAAATCCATCGTGATCTGTTCCCATTACCACATGGAAATCTCTAGAGGGTGCAGCATACCATGCGGCCTTTGATGCTCGTCCTTGACCATCCCACAGGTCAAGCAGCTCTTGACAAACCAAGCGATTTCTCACTTCATACATGGCCACCAGTAACTCAAACTCAGATCCCTTTACATCTTGGTGGCCCCGGGTGAATGGAGAAGTGAGACTTATGAGCCTCTTCCATGACTGTCTGCGTGACCCCTCCAGACATCGGAACCCAAACCCGACCACATCGGGTCAATAATCCCCGACTACCCTACACAAATCGAGCGTTCTCGCCCTTGATCCTCTCCATCTTCCAATTCTCCGGTCGCATGACCTCAACCTGGGCATCTATGATCAAACTCATAAGCGGAGGATCCACCTCTATCCTCATACATGTTGTTGGGGTGGAAGACCCAGCTGACTTGCAACTCAAAGCATCTGCAACCACATTCGCTTTACCGGAGTGGTAAAGGATCTTGCAATCGTAGTCCTTAACTACATCCAGCCACCTGTGCTAACTCATATTCAAGTTCGGCTGATCCATAATATGCCTTAAGCTCTTGTGGTCCGTATATATGGTGCTACGAACCCCATACAAGTAATTTCTCCATATCTTGAGAGTGAACACCACCGCTCCTAGCTCTAAATCATGAGTAGGATACCTCGTCTCATGCATCTTTAACTACCGCAATACGTAGGCTATCACCCGTCCCCTCTGCATGAGGACTGCCCTCAACCCCATGAAGGATGCATCACAGAACACCAAAAAATCCTCCACTCGCTCTAGAAGTGTCAAAACTGGGGCCTCGCACAACCGGTGACAGAGAGTCTCGAACGCCCTTTGCTGCTTAAGGCTCCACCGGAAATCCACCCCCTTCCTCGTCAGATGAGTGAGCGGTACCACAATCTTGGAGAAATCTCGAATAATTATCTGATAGTACCCTGCTAGACCCAGAAAACACCTGATATCCGAAGGAGATCTCGGCACCTCCCCCTGCATGACTGCCTCGATCTTCATCGGGTCGATCAAGATTCCTTCCTGGTTGATGAGATGTCCAAGGAATTGGACCTCTCGTTACCAAAACTCACACTTCGAGAATTTGGCATACAGCCTCTCTCGTCTCAGGACTTCCAATAACTCACTGAGGTGCTCCTCGTGCTGATCTTGGGTCTTGGAATATACCAAGATATCATCAATAAACACGATGACCGACCGATAGAGCATCAGTGTGCAGACCCGATTCATCAGGTCGATGAATACTGTCGGCGCGTTGGTAATCCCAAATGGCATCATCACGAACTCGTAATGACCATAACGAGTACGGAATGAGGTCTTCTCCACGTCCTCCTCTCTGACCTGGACCTGATGTTAAACAAACCTAAAATCAATCTTGGAGAACTAAGATTCACTGTATAACTGATCGAAGAGGTCATAAATACGCGGGAGTGGATAACGGTTGTTCACCGTTAGCTTGTTTAACTCCCTATAGTTAATGCACATTCAGTGCGAACCATCCTTCTTCTTGAACAAGAGGATCGATGATCCCCATGGAGAATTGCTAGGTCAAATGAACTATTTGCCTAGAAATTCCTGCAGCTTTGACGATAGCTCCTACATTTCTAGTGGTGCCAACCGGTATTGTGCCCTGGCGATAGAGGCCACACCAGGCACTAGGTCGATCCGAAACTTGACCTGCCTCTCCGGAGGTATTCCTGGAAACTCCTCTGGAAACACATCTGCAAACTCCCTAACCACTGGAACTTTGGAAACCGAAGTTTGATATTTAGCTTGCGTATCTACTACATATGCAAGAAAGCCAGCACACACGTGCTGAATATAATATCGAGCCCTAGCCGCTGAACAGAACCCGAATCCCATTCTGGTTCCCTCGCCATAAACAATTAGTTCTCCCCCACTTGGGGTTCGAACTACCACTCGCTGGCCCTCACAATCTATCATGGAACCAAATAGAATAAGCCAGTCCATCCCTACAATCACACATACTTCCCCCATCGGAATCGGAATCAAATCAATCGGGAAGGAAACTCCGACAATTTCCAACCTGCATCCTCGGTACACAGAAGAACCCGAAACTTTGTGTCCCTTGGCGATAAAGACTCGCAACGGACACTCTAGCTCACCTACTGGCACACTAAACTCCCTACTAAAGGCCTGAGAAACAAAGGAATGAATCGCCCCTAGTCAAATAGAACCAAAGCGGGCAATGAGTTCACTAAAAACATACCTAAACACAGGTACAATAGATAAGCATAACATAGATATAATAAATGAGGTAAATAATACAAACATACCAGCAACCACATCCGGTGCTGCCCTTGACTTCTCATCCATAAGCTGGAAGGCACGACCCTGAGCCTTTGGAGGCTCTGCCTTAACTGGCCTCCCATCTGCAATCCTCAGAGTAGCCGACGCTGAAGCCTGCGCTGGCTTGGCGGCTAGCAGAGGGTATTGGGCCTTCATATGGCCGACCTACTCACAGTGATAAAAAAGTCTGACTCCGGAGGCTGGAGTCTGCTGCATGCAATCACTGGACGAATGGTTCTGCTTGTCACACTGGTGGTACCCACTCGTTAAACGGCACGTCCCTGAATGAGCCTTTCTGCACTTTTCGCAAGTGCGGCCTGGCTATCCCCAAACTCTAGTATCGGTAGTCTTGGACCGCTTCAGCGCCATTTGCGACTGTGCTGCGGCCTACTGTTGCTCCCTTATCCGCAGCTTGCTCTCCAACTCGCGCTGCCTCGTGGCCTCTTGTAACTCCAAAAGAGTATCACAGCGCTGGGTAGACACAAATTGTCGAATATCGGTCTTGAGCAAAATCAGATAACGAGTCATATGAGCCTGCTCAGAAGCAAACTCTGAGCAGAACATCACCCTCTCGGTGAACAGGCGAGTGATCTCGATCACCGACTCCCCATCCTGCCTCAAACTCAAAAACTCCTGAGCCAAACGTTACCGCTCCAGCTATGGAATGTAACGGGCACAGAACATGTCCTGGAACTGCTCCCAAGTGACAACACATCTCTGCTCGTCAGAGTACGACCCTGTCGTCAGCCTCCACCAGTCCTTGGCCACGAGCCTAAGCAGGTTCAGGGCACATTCGACCTTCTAGTCAGAAGGACATGAACAGGTAAAGAAACATCTCTCCACATCAGAAATCCACTACATAGCATTGATGGGGTCCTGGGTCCCATCAAAAGTAGGGGGCTTCGTGTTGAAGTCCTTATACTGGAAGCCTCGACCGGCTCCGACTCCACCTCCTATTGTGGTTACAGCTGATGTAATTGCAACGGTAGCCGTCTCCGTAAAGGGCTGTGTATCTATCATCAATGTACTCCATCATGGCAGACTTGATAGTCCCAAACAGCTCCAGAATTTGACTCCAAACAACCTCGACCACCTCCTCACGGATGATCTCCCTGACTCAATCCTCTGTCATCACTGGCTCCTCCTGACTGATAACCTTAGGGGCTACTGGGGCCTCCTAATCACCTTGCCCTAATCCCGATTCGGATCCTGACACGAAATGCCTCGTGACCACCATACTGAAAATACAATAGGAAGATATCAGATATTCCGCACGAATATTAGAGGACTAAATCCTGACCAAACCCTAGGGGTTGTGACTTCCTTGCTATGTGTATGGGTCTTATGCTTTCAGTAGTACGAGCCCATACTACCTTCCACACGTACCCATATTTGTCTCAAGTATAACCACAACACCCTATCTATATAGAAGCAAAGGATCCTCATCTACAATAGGAATGTTTAACGACCTCCTGAAACATGTATTTTGGAGCATAGTCTCGCATTCTGGTCATTTCTGATACCGCAAGAATTTCCTCGCCGATTTTGGGTTTACACAAGAGTGTGATTGATACATCAAAAACCATGTCGTGTTGTACAAATAAAAAAGGTGTTATCACTTCATTCGAAAAAGGAAGTTATCAATAATCCATACCAGTTCAAGAGCAGTTGCGGACTAATTTATCATGTTCCAAACGAGTTCATCGTGTTTCAGAATAGTTCTTCACGTTCCGAAGGCTTCTGGAATGAAATTATAAGACCCGGAGCACATCATTTTGATGTAATCCAAGAATACCTAAACATCTAAACACTTTTTTAGTCTGTCCTACAATAATGACATCTTTAATTTAAACTCTAGAAATTTTTTAGTTCATTTTGGAGGTAGTCTATGAATTCTGGAATAATAACAATTGAAAAATAGGAATCTTAAACAAACAAAGACAAAACGAAGAAGGTAATTGTTAAGTATCGGGGTTATAGTGCTCGTCTTCCGGATTTTGAAATTAAAATCCAAATCCAAAATATATATGTTTGATCCTGAATAGCATTCGAGATCCAATGAAATGGATTGGACCACCCGAAAAATAATACAGAATTCATTCTAGAATGATGAATTCCGAAATATGTAATGAATTTGCTTAAAAAAGGTATACCATTAAAAAAAACCTAGAGAAATGATTATATTACTTTTTAATTTCCGGCAAGTATGATTATGATATGAGTTGATGTTGAATTTCGTTTGATTTTGATCGTACATTCTAGGCGTTCAAGACTTTTTGTGGTTTCAAGGTGTTTAATATGTTTTCTATTATTTTTAACGTTTCAACATGTTTATGTGATAACTTCTTTTGCACATGAATCATTATATATATATATATATATATATATATATATATATATATATATATATATATATATATATATATATATATATATATATATATATATATATATATATATATATATATATATATATATATATATATATATAGAGAGAGAGAGAGAGAGAGAGATAGAGAAGGAGAAACTATTATTAATCAACTACCAATCTAAAACTTTATAATTCAAATCATCACGGTAAAATGAAAAGTTGTAAACTTTTACAAAGAATATATATACACTATATTATAAATACTCATTTCCTTTTTTTCGTTTAATATTTTTAAACCATTTTTAATCGGAAAAAAAAAAAACGAATATATCATTGTTCATGATTTTTTGTGCTCTTTCCATAAAGATCTATATAATATAATAAAAATTAATTTTTTTTTCAAAAAACACATCATATTTTGTTTTTTGAAAAGTTAAGGCATATTTTTTTATCGAAAGAATTAGTAAATGTATTAAAATTTATATTATTTGGTACTATTTAAACATACATTCATAAAAAAAAACAAAAAAAAAAAAAAACAAAAAAAAAAAACAAAAACAAAATTTCAATATAAATTTACAATTTGAATAATAGTAAGTGAATGTCAAAATTAAAATATTTACAGTTACATTCACAATGTGAATCTGAACTAATGATTTTTTTAATTGTTGATGATGTTTATTAATACAGGACAAAAAATTAAGATTTCTTGTATAATTGATTTTTTTTTAAATAATAAACTTAAATATTGAAAAAAAACAATAACAACAAAACGAAGTGGGTTTTTTCTGAAAAAAAAAAATGTTTTCTATATTTCAACAACGATCTCTATGGAAAGAATGCGAAAAATCGTGAACAACGGTATATTTCGGTTTTTTCAATAAAAATGTTGGTTAAAAACTTTTAAACAAAAAAAGAAGTGAGTTTTATGGTATAATCTTGTATACTTACATCCAATGTATAAGTGTACATTCATTACATTGGTTGTTGATCGCTTTAGATTTCGACATTAAGGATTAGTTCCTTGTTTTTTTGTTAGTAATGGTTCTCTATTGAACCTCACCCTATATATATATATATATATATATATATATATATATATATATATAGAGAGAGAGAGAGAGAGAGAGAGAAAGAAAGAGAAAGAGAAAGAGAAAGAGTGTGTGGAATGACTATTTGAGAACTCATATATTCCTGAGAACCTGAGAACCAAACAATAGTCATTAGATCAAAATAATATAAGGTCAAGATGATTTGTTGCATTTTTGTAAGTAATTGGAAAAAAATAACATGGGGGGTACCTTATTAAAATGAATGAGAGGGCATTTTAGGGATAAAATAATTTAGTCCGTTTGATGAGATTAAATATGTTGGTTAAATAGTTCATCTCATCTCTCTCTCTCTCTCTTTCACACACACACACACACACACTTGTATAGTGGGATAAAAGGCTCCATGGATCTATAGGTTGATTATGTAAATCATCCATAACTTGTATAGTGGGATAAACGGCTCCATGGATTATCAAGTTGGGTTAAACCCATAAGATGCTCCATGGCTGCTCCACGGGAGTTAAAAACCCATACGTCATGGAAATGAAGATTCATGTCACATTAGGGTTTACATGGTGTACCCCTAGATGTGACACACTATATAAAGAACATGATACTCACCAAAATCGGCTACACTAAGAACAAGAGAGGGTTAGGCCAATTTTTACAAGTGTTAGACATTCTCTTAAGTTATTCCAAAGCCTTTGGTGTTGTGTGAAGCATTTGAGGCATCACACTTGGGGTGCTAGGCTCTCAATGTTTTCAAGGAATCAAATCATCTACAAGGTATGTAATTCTAGCCATCTTTTATATTAAAAAGTTCCCCATGTATGCTAGATAGGATTATGAACCTTGGAAATCATATTTTGCATGTATTTTAGACAAACATAGATCCAAGGTTTTCTACGATTGCATGTACACTTGGGGTGTTAGAATGCTCATAACCCATCACATACATCTCATGTCGTGAGAATTGTTCTGTGACTATTAAGCTCTTAATCTTTTTTGATGTGCATTGGGACATTCCAGGATACCATATCTAGCCTAAAGGATCAATAATGCATGGCTTAAATGCTTGTTAGGTCAAAAGATTAGAAGTAGGTATAAATCAACACTGTCATGAGTTAGCTGCTAACTTTATGAGCCTCAAGCAGGTTAACTCAAGATCCCATGCAAAGAAGGTAACTGCAACCAAGATCTAGCAAGATTAGAAGAGAAAGGTGGAATCTTTGACGCTTATAAAGGCTTTTGAGCTCAGAAATGACACTAGGAAGAGCTTATCTCATCCAAGGGAACCTCTATAAGAGCTTCTTCTTCAAGTAAATCCACCACTATAACACACCAATACCACCAACAATGGCTCAAGTGGTCAAGAAGGTCAAATCTAGGGTTTTTCAGTGACTTGGTAGTGAAGGAGGCTGAGGATGGATGACCTTAGCCTCCTCATTCTGTTTTATACCCGATTTTTAGGGTTTAGGAGCATCAGGCATGACTCATGTCGTGAGGTCCATGAAGACGTGTCAAATAGTCAAGGGTCTTACTCATGACGTGACCATTATGGCTCATGTCGTGAGCCTCTTCCAATAGCAATCTATATTAATATTTTTAATTCCACATAATTCGGATGTTAGAAGTTCTGACATCCAAAAGTTTTAAATATTAAAAGAACATTTCTCCGAAAATGCTTTGGTATTGATATTACCTCACATTATTAATGTTCCGGGACAAATTTTGCACTAATAAAAGAATACTCTATTTTAAATAATCATAAATAGAGAGTTTTTAATTAGCCTTAAATTAGAGATGTCACAATTAGCATAAACTAGTTATTACAAGCCTTTCAACTATTTATTATACTGATGACCTTAAACTCCTTAAATCTCTTAGTGAATATCATTATCCTTATATCTCCATACTGTTACTTGTGATACAAAGAAACTGAGTGGGTCAGGCTTACGAGCCTGGTGAGCTTAAAGGGTTTTCAACCCATAATAGTATAATTAAAACGTTTTAAATATATATTGCATACCAAAAAATTAACCCGATTACTCATTCCCGGTGTTCTTACTCCTTCATCCTAAATTGATAATCTCAAGGGACCTATCATAAAGGATCAATGTAAGCAACGAGTAGACAATATTGTTTTGGGGATTTCATAGCAATATATTTTAGAAAGGAAACCATGAATGGAAGAGGGTACTCAAATGAACACACAATGCATAATCTCGGATAGTATGATTTATTAACACCTACAGATAGCGAGTATGTCAGTGTTCTACAAGACTATTAAGAATTGGTCTTTATTTATATTATGCTAGATGATTAGTCCTAGTGGTACAATTGTACAACGTTAGTCATGACCACTCTTCGTTGTTTTATTTTCCACTAACCAATATAAATTAAGTATGAAAAAATAATATTCAATTTAATCAAGTAAAATCATATCATGTTATCTAAAACAAATAATGCAATGCCCGCAAAGTTTTATGTAACACGAACATGACACGACACGATGTCGTGTTTTTTTAACTAACACGAAAATGAACCGATTAAAAAACGACAAACACGACACGACACAACAAATATAACATAATAAAAAATTAGTTTATTTAATTCATATTAAATCATACATAACACGAATAACACGACAAACATGAAAAACACGACAACTAAATGCTAAATCGTGTCAACTTCGTGTCGAATTTTAAACACAAACACGACATGACATGACATCGTGTTTTTCACACTTAACATGAACACAAAACAAAACCGAATTCGAATTTCAGTTTCGTCCCGATTTCGTTTCGTGTCGTGTATTTCTATCGTGTCGTGTCAACAATTGCCACCGCTAAATATAGGCTACACATAATAAATAATAATTATTAAAATTAAAATCCTTGAATAGGATAATCTACTTTCGTGCAAGCTATAGACTATATACTACAAGTTTCGTATTAAGAAAAATAGGAAAAAATCAGTTGAATCATCCATAAATCGTAACAATTAGTGCGCCAAAACACACACACACACACACACACACACACACATATATATATATATATATAAACACATACATACACTCGCACGCACACACACAAAAGCATACACACACGCGCGCGCACACACACACACATATAATATATATATATATATATATATATATATATATATATATATATATATATATATATATATAATATTTAGAAAGTAAACATTGTCCCGATCCCGAAAATATAAATTTTGTAGAAATCCAACTCAATATGAATTGTATATAATTTTTATAATACATAAACGTCATCCGTGCACAAGGAATTTGTGACGTAAAAATTACGAAGAGAATGGTTGACATTTAGCTAAAGTCGCCAAAAGGAAAAATTCGTAGTACTCTTTAAGATAGTAATTTCTAGAAAAAAATGCCAAAAACAAAGTCTGTACGAGAGAGTTATCATTTTTGTAAAATCCTTTTATCTTATAAAAAATAGAGGCGAAGGATAAATTGAGAATTAGCCGATGGAGTCTGAAGGAAAGTTGTAGACTTCATTGATAGCTTTCTAGGGATATAAAGAACATAAAAAACAGAGCTCATATGAAGAATTTATGGAATTTACAAAATCTGTGTTTTGCCGCGTATGCAGTGTGCCCTATGTGTGCAGCGTGCGCTTCTAGAAGTTGAAAATGCATACCACAGAGATGCCAAAACATGGCACAAATCGACTAGGTAGACATTGTTTGATGAGCACGACATGCATTCCATTCGCATGAGTCGCAGGTCCGATTTTGGTCCTATAAATAGTTAGCCACCCTTATTCCTTCTCTACACTTCCCATTCTTCTCTCCCTCTTGAGTTTCCTCCAATTTTGTCCTATTTTCCTTTAGTGTCAGTGTTCCAACGAAGCCATACAACCCCCGAGGTATTCAAATAAGTATTATCCATTTAGTTGGAGCCCTGTGAGTGTGATTTTCCGGACATCAGTCGAGAAGAATCCTTGTATGTTAATCTACACTCTCGTTCTTTCAATGTAACTTATATTTATAGTCACAAGTCATTGTAATGAACCTATAAATAATAGTTATCAATAATTCCATCTCATTATACTAATTGATATACCTAGGAAAAGGTGTCTAGAATGGTCACATTGGCAAGGTTATTGGATTTGAAAAAAGCTATTATACCTAAATGATCGTGCCTCCTAACTGTCCTGCGTGGCTAATTGGTACTTGATAGATCTTCATGTAGATATTGGGATTAGTGAGGAATCTAAAATATAAGTATGATAGTCACCAACATTACGAACTAGACTATGGCATAGTACTCAATGTGTCTAGGTCTTTTCAAAGTATGAAGCGAAGCACTGTCGAATTGGCAGTTATTTACTTTATCAAGCGAGTACATAGTTAGTTTCATCTTACACATAGATATGAAGCATTTAAATAACTAAATTCTATATGTGCTTATGTGCAAACATGTTTTGTGTTAGATGAAATATTATTTGATATGATTCCATAGTGTGATGAAAGATGTAAGAAAAGATAAGATTCCACGACCTTAGAAATGGTACTAGTGTGCCAATGATGTAGAAATGTGAAAAGATGTTTGGTGTTAGATGAAATATTATTTGATATATATATATATATATATATATATATATATATATATATATATATATATATATATATATATATATCATATATGTATTTTATAAATTAATACATCGGGTATCAAATGTCAGATGTAATAGTACGATGAAAGATAAGATGCCATAGTATGATGAAAGATGTAAAAAAAGATAGTATTACATAACTTTAGAATGGTACTAGTGTGACAACGATGTAGAAATGGTACCAGTGTGCCAACGATGTAGGAATGGTACTGGTGTACTAACAATGTAGTCGCTTAGCACAGTACATGTGACAACTACCAGACTATTCATGATCGTCTTGTGTAATAAAGGCAGGTTTATAATATGTATGTGATGGACGTCGAGACCATTTGATGTATTCTGCCCTACTGATGCGTACTACAGAGAAATTCTTATAAAAGTACTGTCAGTAACAATGATTGAGATGATCGTTAGGACAGATCCTAAGGAATGAAAGTAAATGTAAACCTACTGGCAGGTATAGTGGAGAAATCCTTGTAAAAGTATTGTCAGCAACGAAGAATATGAGGACCCTTAGGATAAATTCTTAGGTAAGAAAAAAATAAGAAAACAGGGATGGATAATCGGGTTAATTATTTGATAATTAAGCACATTAACTATATTATTGTGGGTTGAAAAACCTATGTACTTACCAGGCTTCCCAACTTGGCCCACTCAGTTTCTTTTTTATCATACGAAGCAGTACAAAGATATTGGTGTCCGGACCTAATCAGATTTGAGGAAATCTCAGGGATAGAATAAAAGATGATGTAAGGTCTAAGTTTATGCATTTGTTTCTTATATATGTTATGACATCTCATGGTTTTTATAATCAATGAAAAACAATTCTTCGGAAACACTTTTATGGGACCAATTGTATTTATAAATGAACTTTGATTTAAATAAGCACAAATAATTTTATTTAAAATGGCCGTAAATTTGGAGATGTCACAGTTGGTATCAGAGAATTAGCTTAAGCAAATTAGGAATTTGTAGGATTTCTAGACTTAAACTTAGAATGATACGCAATGATCATGAGATGTGTGCCTATTATATTTTAGTTAGTACACCTAAATTAAGACAAGCACTAGCTTACTTTAGGGTAAGATGCCTAATTTGCTTTCATGTGCTACATGAGTTATAGTATAGCATGCCTTTGGTTACCTATGTAATTTTGGTTATTAGGTTTAAGGTATGTTTCCGAACTAGAATTAAGAAATTTTTATGTGTTCAGGTTTCTAAATTTTTAATTAAAGTATTAGAACTAGCATATAACTTTTCGGAGTGATAAGCAGATCTGTACGTCTATCGTAAATAGAGATTTCCATATTTTAATCCTCGCCACTTCACATTGAATTCATGTATTGCTATATAAAACATCATGGTAAGAACACTTAGCAGATTAGGAAATGCTAATGGAAAGCAGCAACCTGAGCCAAGAGTACCTGAGTGTGCACCAAAGGTAGCGGCCGCACTGGAGCCAATCACAAAGGTAGGAGTACATGAAATGATGTAGATGATGTTATATATTTAAATATGAGAGACAACGCGTCTACTCTGAGAAAATGGTAGAGAACCTACTGCACCCTTTGTGAAACATGAGTTGGAGGAGGAATAGTTAGAGGAAGTGATTTACATTCGGATCGTGAGTTAAGATGAACCGTGAGTGGTAAGAAAAAACGATATGGATAGAGGGATTAAGAAGAATGGATGTAAGTATAAGGACTTCTTGGGTGCTAAGCCATCAAGTATTTATGGAAGCCCAAATCCAGTAGATATTATCGACTATATCTCCAAGATGGAGATGATATTTGTGAGATCCAACTGCAGCAAAAAGCAGAAAACTATCTATGCAGTCAGACACTGAATACCGGTATTTTAACTTGGTGGAAGTTGTTGGTAGATACAATTCCATAGGGAGAAGCCTTGGAGACGTCTTAGGTAGTGTTCCTAGAGTAGCTGAAGATGTAGTACTACTCGGAAGTGGATCTGATAGACACGATGTGACATCTCCTAATTTACGGTCATTTTAAAAATTTTATTTATGCCTATTTTAAAAGAGAGTATTTCTTTTGTTGCGGAATTGGTCCCAAAAATTTTATTTCAATGTGATATAACATTAACATTAAACATTTCCGAAGAAACGTTCGACATTGATATCTTCTCAAAACTGGGGATATCATAACTGATACAAAACATAAGCATAAATAGATCATCTGTGAATTTTTACTAATGATGTACATCTTCTTTAATCTCTTAGTGTAATGTATCTTTGAATCAATACCTATGATACAAATAAACTTAGTGGGTCACTTTGGGAAACCTGGTGAGATACATAGGATTTCAACCCAACATAATACAGTTAATTCGTATAGTCACATATTTCATGTCAAAAAATTAACCCGATTATCCATCTTTGTTTACTCTTCCCTAAGGATTTCGCCTATGGGTCATCTCCTACATTGAATTTACCTATCATCACCTATATCACATTTCCTTATACGTTTGTTTCTAATGACTTTTACTAAGGAGCATCCCCTACATCATAGAGACAATACCCTTTCAGGGATTGCTCCCGCAATATGAGTCTAGTAAGGGTTAGAGTATCATCCCATAAATATGTAGTTACTACTCGCTTGAACTCTTAATTCATCACATACAGGTTGTGAGCCTGCAAGTGTTTCCACATGACTTGTTTAGATTAATCAGTGGTCGCCATCTATACTATGGTAGATGACTACATCGTAACATTACATTTTAAAGTTACGGAATATCCTAGTCATGTCCCATTTATCATCACCTATTTATCATCGCCTATCCACCATCACTTATCTATCATATCCTATATACTATCACCTATTACTACCCGATACATATTTATAAGTCTATAATACTTATATGATTAAATCAGTTAAACATCATCTCATAATATCTAACACGTAATATTCTCAACATAGATAATAAGCACATTCACATGTAACTATCTTGATACTTCATATCTACATGTAAGATGTAGGTAACTATACACTCACTCGATGAAAATTGGTAACTGCTGACTTCGGTAGTGCTTCACTTAGTACTTTGAAAAGACCTATACGCATAAAGTCATGAGACTTATTCTATTTTTTTATTCCCGGTGACTATAATAATTGTATTCTATATTTCTCACTAGTCCCAATATCTACGTCAAGATCTATCAAGTAAGGGTCAACGAGGCAAGACAACTAGGAGGCAGGACCATTTCAGTGTATAACATTTCTGAAATCCAACAAGCTAGCTAATGTAACAATTTAGGAACCTCTCCCGTACGTAGATCAATCATTATAACGACTTGCAATTACTGATAAATATTATTTATAGGTTCATAATAATGAATTATGACTATAAATACAAGTTACACTAAAAGAAATAGAGTGTAGCTTAACTTACGGGGATTTCTAGTGAAAGGTCAGGAATTTTACTGGTAGAATTCCAACTCGAGTGCTTCTATTTGCCGGGCTCTTTGATTCCAATTGCCTTGTTAAATACCCTAAGGACTAGAAGGAATTGAACTCAAGAAAAAAAGAAGTCTATGAGAAAATGGATTTGAAAGATGTGAGCAAATGAGTGATTTCGCAATTTATTTATAGGATTCCAGGTAGGAGTATGTCCAACATAATTTCAGGTTATGCCAAGCGTAGTGAGTACACCCAACATAATTTAGGGCTAAGCCCAATGTAATGGCATGGGCAGCAAGCAAATACATATGTAGATTTTAAATCTTAAATAAATCATAACATTTTCATATGAGATTTGTTTTTGGACATTCTTTATATCCGTACATAGCTATTGCTGATATCTACAACTTTTGTTTAGACTCCATCGGCTAATTTTGACTTTATTTTTAAAGTTATATTTTTAACATGCTTAGATAGTTAAAGTCCGTTAAAAATTCATAACTCTCTCGTCTGACTTTATTTTTAAGGTTATATCATTGAACTCCTATTAAGGAGATCTTCAATTATTGTATATATCGTTTTTTCTAAATTTCGAACAATCTAAAATTCGATTTTTGAGTTGTATACTACTACGCTGAATCTTAAAAAAAATCATAACTTCCTCTAACTATGCTATCAGTTTAAAGACTACTACAACTTCCATGTAGACCTCATAGGCTAAAAAGTAATTTATCAAAAATTCACTTTTTACGATATGTAGAATCGTATCGGTTTAATCATGAAACTTCGAAGAAGCATAACTTCTTCATACAAAGTCGGATTTTAGTGTTCTTTATATGTACATAATCCTTTTTACATATACTATAACTTTTTATTAAGATTAGTTTCCCTAAATAATACTCTATCAAAAAGTCATTTTTAACGCTTATCTTTTTTAAACTGACTAGCCTAAATCTAAGGGTGTTACAATTATATCCCTCTTATGATGATTACATCCCATAATCATCAACAAATTGGGGCTTTTATGATGACTCCACACGTTATATTTCCAACCTTGAAGATAACTGTAACTCTTTATGTCTTTACATTGAGTTTATAACTCTGAAGCTTCTTGATTGTCGATGGTGCTAAATTATGCACTTGCTTTTCCTTCTATATTTGGTCTCTATTGGAGACTACTTTCTACATCTTAAGTAGACTTAAAATCTATATTTTGACATCCGGATCGATAGGTTATGTTCTAATGACTTCTGATCATATGATGCAATGGCTAGACTCAGGTCTCTTTGAGTCAGACATTAACACAAAGGATACCTTCGTTTATGTTCTATTGTGATATAATGTCATTATAGTAGGTAACAATCTCTAGCTATCAATGATGATTTGTAATATGTTTGTCGATTACCTCAATCCTTTCCTTCTTCAGTCTTTGACTAAAGTAGGACACTAAATCATATGTTGTTCTTAGAACCACGTCTTTTACTTTACAAATATATCTTAGTCGGATTCGATTTGATATGACCACTAGGTTCGAAATAATAACCATCTTCTTGAGTCATTACCGAGACAAGGGTAATGACATAAATGAACAAAATAGCTCAATTATTAAGGTACTTAGTAACCTTTTGACTTTCACTAAACCAAGTGTGAGTCTTGTGATTCATGTAGTATAGGCCTCTACTAATTTTCACACCCACTCATACTCGTCCCAAGTGTTGTGTCGTAGTCCCAAAGTTGCCATACAAGAAGATCTGACAATAACATAATATATTGAGTCATATAACATAATTAGGGATTATATTACTTCTTGAAAAGTGATTGCAAGATTTATTTATGATATATTCCTATTACATCAGGCCACACACCCTAATACTAATCTTCTTCTTTTTCTTCATATCATATACATGAATAAGCCATGCTCTATTCTCAACCTATTGTTGTCTCATCAAGGATCATATGGCGACACATTTTGCCTTGTAGCTTCATTTTTCTTTGGGAAGTTCTTTGAAATTTGCTCACCATCTCCACATTCATAACATTACTTCCAAAGAGCTTCTTCATGCACTTCTCACACCACTTGGCTTTGCTGCCACCCCCAGACTTCTTATCGTCCGGTTTAGAATTCATAAATCTCCTCTTTTTATTGGATTTTAGAGATCCCTCCAGCTTCCTGTTCTCTCTAGTCTCCGTTTTCTCTAGACCCTTCTCCCGGAAGTTAGGTCTCAACATTTTCATCTGCTCTAACAGTTGTCTTTAAAGTAGTTTCCATTTTCATTGTTAGGCCAAATTTTGCCGGTAACCTATTAGCAAACCTCTCTATCTTGGAGATTTTAGTAGGCACCAAGTAGAGGAATATCTTCATCTTCATGGTGAATCTCATGACATATTCATCACTGCTCATCTTACCCTTCTTCGGGTTCTAAAACTCATTGTTCATGTGAATAAGATCTACTTCCGAGCAGTATTGCATCTTTAGCTGCTCCAAGAATGCTTCCCAAGACATCTTCATGGTTTCTCCCTATGAAATTGTATCTGCCAATAACTTCCACCAATTTAAAACCCCGATCTTTAGTTTTCTGACTGCAAAGATAGTGTTCTACTTGTTGTAGCAGTTGCAACTTTCAAATACCATCTCCATCTTGGAGATCCTATCCATAATCTCTACTGGGTTTGGGCTTCCCGAAAGACTTGATGGCTTGGCATCCAAGAAGTCATTTTACTTACATCTGTCCTTGTCGATCCCTCTTTCTAGATCATTCCTCCTTACCACTTGGGGTTCCGCTTGACTCATAGTTTGGCTGTAATTCTGTGCCTCCAATTGTTCCTCATCTAACTCACGTTGCACAACGGGTACAGTAGGTTCTTTTCCATTTTCCTGGAGTAGACACCGTGGATCTTTCATTTTTCGATCTAACATTTCTTTTATCATCACCATTATAATAGGTATGTGTGCAGGTGTGATGATTGGCACACAACCCATCACTTGTATAGGCTTTTAGTTTCCATTGGTGTTTCCTAATCCGCTTCTTTTACTCATCATGCCATTCTATTGACCAAAGTGGCTTTTAATGTGCGAAGATGAGAATATAGGTATGGAAGGTTAGGCGCTTAATCCTCTATATCACTCCGAAAAGTTATATGCTAGTTCTAATATCGTAATTAAACATTTAGAAACAAGAACACATAAATTTTTCTAACTCTAGGTCAACAACATACCTTAAATATGGTAATATCAATTTAGATAGGATACCTAAGACATCTCAAGGCATCTTATAACATGCAAAAGTCATTTAGCTCAATAAGTATATATGGTGTCTAATCCTAAAGTAAGTTAGTGCTTGTGTCAATTCAGGTGTATTACCTAAATTATAATAGCCTAAACATGTTCCTCATGATCATCGCTTAGCATTCTAAGTTTAAGTCTAGAAATCCTACAAATTCCTAGTCTGCTTAAACTAATGCACTGATACTAAATGTGGCATCCTTAAATTTACGGTTATTTTAATATTTTATTTATGCCTATTTTAAAATATAGTATTTCTTTTGTTAAAGACTAGACCCGCAAAAATAATATTTCAATGCGAAATAATCTTAACATTAAAAATTTCCAAAAAAATGTTCAATATTGATATATTTTTAATACCCGAGATGGCATAAATGATACAAAACATAAGAACAAACATATATTACATTAATTTATAATAATGATGTATATCTCCTTTAATCTTTCTATGTAATGTATCTTTGTATCAATACCTCTGATACAAATAAACTGAGTGGGTTAGGTTTGGTAACCTGGTGAGACACATAGGGTTTCAAACCACAATAATATAGTTAATTTTTTTATTGACATATTTCATGTCAAACAATTAAATTGATTACCCAACCTCATTTTCTTTATTTATTCTTCCCTAAGGATTTATCCTAAGGGTCATATCCAACACCGCATTTACCTATCATCGTCTACATCCCATTTCCTTATATGTTTATTGCTAAGGACTTTTCCTAAGGATGATCACCTACAGTGCATAGATTGTATTGTTTTTGGGATTACTCCCCCAATACGTGTCCAATAAGGGTTAGAGTATAATCGTATGAATACGTAGTTACAATATCGCATAAACTTGTAATTCATCAAGTCTAGGTTATGAGCTTGTTGGTGTTTCCACATGAGTGTTTTAGAGTCAATGGTCACCATCTATACTCTGGTAGGTGACTACATCACATCATCACAACTCAAGTTCATGGCATCTATAGTCCTCCCTTATCTATGATCACCTACCTACCATAAACTATTTATCATCTCCTATCTACCATCACCTATTACTACCCAATACATATTTACAAGTTTATAATACTTATATGATAAAATCAGTTAAACATCATATCATCATATCTAACACATAATATTATAAACACCAATAATGAGCACATAAACATGTGATTATCTCGATACTTCATATCTATGTGTAATATGAATGTAACTGTGCACTAACTTGATTAAAATGGGTAATTGACGATTTCAGCAACGCTTCGCTTCATACTTTGAAAAGACCTAGATGCATAAAGTGCAACTCCTTAGTCAAGTTTCATAATCCTAGTGACTAAAATAATTATAGTCTAGATTCCTCACTAATCCCAAGTTTTGCAATCAAGGTGTGTATAATAATCAGTTAGGAAGGACAGTTGGGAGGCTGGACCATTTTGACCTATATTGTTTCTGAAATCCAAAAACCAAGCGAATGTGACCATTATAGAAACCTCTCCCATAAGTAGAACAATATGTATAATGACTTAGAATTACTGATAAATCTTTTTTCTAGGTTCATACTAATGACTTAGGGCTATAAATACAAGCTACATTTTAAGAAATAGAGTATAGCTTAACTGACACAGATTTCTAGCAATAGGTTGGGAATTATACTGGCAGAATTCCAACTTAAGAGCTTTTATTTTTCGGTCTCTTTGCAACCTAAAGCCTTGATATACACCACTAAGGACTAGAAGGACTTGGACTCAAGAAGAAAGAAGTCTTGGTGCAAATGGATTTGAAAGATTTGAGAAAATGAGTGATTTTTGTAACTTATGTATGGGCTGCTAGGAAGGAGTACACCCATCGTAATTTCATTTTACACCGAACATAGTGTGTACGCCCAACATAAGTTAGGGCTACGCACAACATAGTGGTGTTGGCAACAAGCAAATACGAATGTACATTTTAAATCTACAAAATTTCATAACTTTTTATACGAGCACTGTTTTGACGTTCTTTGTATCCATACTTAGTTATCGACGACATCTACAAATTTTATTTAGACTCTGTCGGGTGATTTTGAATTTATTTTTAAAGTTATATTTTTAACAGCTTAGAATGTTAAATTCCATTAAAAATTCAGAACTCTCTCATACGATGTTTGTTCGTGACTGTCTTTATATCGTTGAATTCCTACTAATGAGATCTTTAATTCTTGTTTAGATCATTTTCGATAAAAATCAACCCGTCTAAAATTCAATTTTGAGTTTTATACTGTTACGCTCAATCTTAGAAAAAAAAGCTTAACATCCTCTTACAAAGTCAGATTTGGTCATTCTTTATATGTACGCTCTCGGTTTAACGACTACTACGACTTCTGTTTAGACCACATAAACTAAAAACTAATTATCAAAAATTCACTTTTTACGATATGTAGAGCCCTGCTGGTTTAATCGTGAAACTTTGTAGAAGCATAACTTCTTCATACCTATTCGGATTTTAGCGTTCTTTATATGTACGTAATCCTTGTAACATATACGATAAATTTTTTAAAATTGTTTATACTAAATAATCTTCTATCAAAAAGTAATTTTTAACGCTTATTGTAACGCCCGTAGATCCGGGCTAGTCAAATTAGAGGCAATAGGGGTCGAAAATGACTTTTCGACAAAAGATTATTTAGAATAAATAATCTTAAACAAGTTGTGGACTATGTCTCAAGGTTTCCGTACATATAAAGAATGCTGAAATCCGAGATATAACGAAGAAGTTATGGCCCGCCGAAGTTTCACGGCAAAACCGGCACGGCACCGGGAGACGTAAATAGTGAATTTACGATAGAAAACTTTTTAGCCTTATCAATCTAAACAAAAGTCGTAGAATATGTTAAACTAAGAACATCAATAAAAAGAACGCCCAAATCTAACTTCGTATGAAGAAGTTATGATTTTTCTAAGATTCGGCTTAGCAGTGCACGGCCCGAAACTCGAATTTTAGTTCGAGCGGTTTTTGGTTTATGCGACATAAATGAGAGTTGAATATCTCATTAATAGGAACTTAACGGTAAAAATACAGAAGAAAACGGAGTCCGTATGAAGGAGTTATGAATTCTTCGCGGTCATTTAACAGTCTAAACGCCTCCTACTGTTAAATTTGAGATCGGTCAGAAATTAGCCGACGGAGTCTAAACGAAAGTTGTAGATCTTGATTTTACCTACGCGTGGATATAAAGAACGTCGAAAACGGAGCTCGTATGCGAAAGTTATGATTTTTCTAAGTTTGAAGGCTGATACGCGATAGGGGGTGACGTGGCACCACCAGAAGGCCACCACATGGACCAACTCGACGAGTCCATCATTTTCTCCCCTATAAATAGAGGTGCGGGGTTCCATTCATTCTTACACCTCCCAAACCTTCTTTCTCTCTCTAAACTCTCTCTCTAAGCCTCCCTAACCCCCCAAAGCCTAGGGTAACTCCCTAGCACGAGGCGGAAGCCCCGGAGCGCCCGACGGCTCCGAGAAAAGAGCCTTTCGGCTCGGGAAACGCTGCTCCAGCAAAGCCCGGTTTTGCGAAAAACCCGCTGTAAGTGAGCTACGCCTACGCTAGTTTTAATATAGCTTCTAATTAATTATAGTAACATTATTAGGACCTGAAAATAATTATTTGGGCTATTATTATGAGTTATATTGAGTGTTATTTAACGCTTATATAATAATAATAATAATAATAATAATAATAATAATAATAATAATAATAATAATAGCAGCTAGACTATTAATTAGTCACGATTATCGATAGACTAAACCCTAGTGGTATTGATACTAGGTTTTATCGAAGGAATTTGCTTTGAGAGTATCGAAGTGCTGTCCGAGTGTTGAGTCACCGCCTATCAGGTGAGTGCATAGTCCCTTTCATCTTACACACATATATGAAGTATTTTATATAAACTACGTGCTATGTGTGCATATTATCTGAATACTTGTTGTCTATGCTGGATGAACGTTTTATACATGTTTTAAAGGATTTAAACTGTATACGTATTTTATATATGCGAATATGTTGGGTATGATGATGGGTAGATGAATGATGAGAGATAGAAGATGACGTGAGTATACATTGGCAGCTATAGACTTAGTGCCTACGGGACAAACACCGGTAGCTATGGACTTAGTACCTGTCAGACGTTGGTAGCTATGGATTTAGTACCTGTAGGAATTGGTAGCTATGGACTTAGTACCTGTTGAGCACTGGTAGCTATGGATTTAGTACCCGATGAGTAAGATATAGCAGCTATGGAATTAGTGCTTTACGAACGAACATTGGCAGCTATGGATTTAGTGCCAGTCCTATAACCCTGGAAGTAAGGGACTTTGGAATAAACAAATGCAGAATAGATGACTCTTAGGAGTAAAGAAGATAACGGGGATGGGTAATTGGGTTAATTGTTTGATGATTGAACATAACAATTATATTATTGTGGGTTGAAAACCCTATGTACTCACCAGGTTTCCCAACCTGACCCACTCAGTTTATTTACATCACAGGTGGCGATATGAAGTGACATTACACTGAGAGATTTAAAGAGATGTAGATCACTAGTATAAATAATTGTAAGTTTTGTTTATGCTTATGTTACTGTATTAACGATGACATCCCAAACGTTTTAAGATGAATAAAAATACGTTTCTTCGAAAATGTTTTAATAACGTATTTATCGTGTTTTTCTGGGAACAAATTCCGTAACCTTTTTATAAAATGAAGTACTCTGATTTTCATAAAGCATAAACAAAATCGGTCTTTTCTGGCCGTGATTTTGGGGATGTCACACTTATTATCTCTAAATTGACAAAACCAAATCTGCGAGTCTTAACAGATTGCTGGGAGACTTGAGTCTAACGGTCAAAATGGCAACTACTTTGAAGACATATGTTAGAGAAACCAAGAATGTGCTGACCAAACTTTGCGAAAAGGGTATGGAGAGAATGGTAATTGGAGAGAAGAGGACGTTGTAGGGATCTCTAAGATCCGATAAAAAGGGGAGATTCATGAAGTCTGACCCGGAAGACAGGAAGTATGGGGGTACAATAAAGCCAAGTGGTGTTAGAAGTGCAAGAAGAAGCACTTAGGAAGATGCGATGTAGAAGTAACTTCTGATAAGTATGGGAGGATTAGTCACTATTCCAAGGATTGTATGTTCAGTGACAAGGTATGATATGGATGTGGAGACAAGGCGCATATCTTGAAGGATTTCCCAAAGAAAACAAAGCGGCAAGATTGAAAGCACAACTGAAGGCAAAGGCAAGGGCATACCATATGATCGTTGATGAAGCATAAATAGGTCGAGAGTATAGAGTTTTCTATCTGAAGTTCACGATATAAAGCAATCATCTTAGTATTAGGTTGTGTACCTGATGTAATAGGTGTAACACATGAATACTTGTTTTAATCCTTCTAAGAACCATTAATTTCCTAAATTATGTTGTGTTTCAGTGTGGTTTCCTTTCATTACTTAATGAATTGTGATACAATACTAGGGAGAAGTATGAGAAGGTGTGAAAGGTAGCAGAGGCCTGTACTACCGGAAGCATAGGATACCCACTTAGATGAAGAAAAGTCACAAGGTTACTAAGACACTAGTAGTTGAGCTATTTTGTTTATTTCCATCATTACCTTTCCTTCGGTAATGATTATGAAGATAAATATCATTTGGACTTCAGTGGTCATATCAAATCGAGTTCGACTAAGATATAATTATAAAGCAACAAACTTGGTTTTGAGATTCATATTCGACGCAACGTATGACTTTAGTCAAAGATTGAAGAAGGAAAGGCTTGAGGCAATCGACAGACAGATTGCAAATCATCATTAGAGCTTAACATAAAGTAGCTAAATATGTGTACCTTGTATAATGAGATTATATCAGATAAGAACATGAAGGAATGTATCATCCATGTTGAAGTCTGGCACAAAGAGATCTGGGTCTAGCTGCTACATCATGAGAAGGAAAGTCATTGGGGCATGAACAATCGGATTGTTATGGTAGTCAAAGCAAAGAGCCTAGCTTAGAGTAAGTCAACTATAGATGGTGCAGGAGCTTCCAATGGAGATCGAATTTAGAATGAAGAGTAGGTTCATGATTGAGCACCATCAACATTCAAGAAGTCTAAGAGTTAGAAAATCAATAGGCAAGACATAAGAGTAATGGTTATTACCTAGGATGGAAGGTAATGTGTGGAGTCAATATACAAGCCATATTTTATTGTTGATTCTAGGACGTAATCATCCTAAGAGGGAGATAATTGTAATGCTCACATATCCAAGCTACACATTATAAGTAATAGTTATTAAATTGAGATCATTGAATAGGATAATCTATGGTCATGTGCGCTACAAACTACATAATAGAAGTTTTGTATTAAGGAAAAATAGGAAAAATCGGCTGAATTGCCCTTAAATCATAAAAATTAGCGTGCGAAAATATAAATTTTGTAGAAATTCGACTCCGTATGAATTAGATACTATTTTTATAAGATATAAAACTTAGATGCACACAAGGAATGTATGGTGTAAAAAGCTACAAAGAGAATGGTTGGCTTTTAGCTAAAGTCACCGAAAGGAAAATTTTGTTGGATTAGTGTCTAATCCCGTAACCATATTTGGTAAGTACTTGACCCGGTTGTGCATGGTCATTTTGGGTTGCCTTCACCAAAGCAACTTTACTAGAGAAATGATAGAGAAAGAGGTTATTATGATTTTTTAATATATTATAAGGATAATATATTAAAAGATAAATCATATTTGTTTAGTTAACATTGGTCAAGAATTAATTAAGAACTAATTTTGTGATTAAAAGACGTTAACTAAACTAGGGGGACTGAACTATAATTATGTGATAGTTGCAAAGTAGGGCAAAGGATGCCCTATAGGATAAGGTGGACAAATTCAAGGGGATAAGACCCTAGAATTCGTCCATGATAAGGCTTCAAGGCTTATGTTATGGGGTGCTTGGTGGGCAAGCAACCAAATAAGGATAAGGACTGAAACCCTAATTGTAACGCCCGTAGCTCCGGGCTAGTCAATTTAGAGGTAATAGGGGTCGAAAATGACTTTTCGACAAAAGATTATTTAGAAAAATAATCTTAACCAAGTTTTAGAATATGTTACAAGGTTTCCGTACATAGAAAGAACACCGAAATCCGAGTTATAACGAAGAAGTTATGACCTGTTGAAGTTTCGCAACGGAACCGGCACGATACCGGGAAACGTAAATAGTGAATTTACGATAGAGCAAGATTTAGCCTTAGCGATATAAACGAAAGTCTTAGAATATGTTAAACTAAGAACATCGATAAAAAGAACGCCCAAATCTGACTTCGTATGAAGAAGTTATGATTTTTCAAAGTTTCGGATTAGCAGTATACAACCCGAAATTCGAATATTAGATCGAGTGATTTTTAGCCGACACGAACTAAACAAGAATCGAAGATCTCGATAAGAGTAGCGTAACGAGGAAAAAAGATGGGCGAAAACGGACGTCAGATGAAGAAGTTATGAGGATTTAACGGACCAATCCTGTCCCAGTCTGTTAATAATGTAAAATTTAAAATTGAATCAAAATTAGCCGACAAAGTCTAAACAAAAGTTGTAGATTATGTTCCCACCTTCGTGTGGATATAAAGAACATCAAAAACGGAGTTCGTATGCGAAAGTTATGATTTTTAGAAGTCGGAAAGTAAATTTGGGAGACCTGTTGCGAGGTTGATGACGTGGTTGCATCTGAGCCATTGCTTTTCGACCAAGGCTTCGCTTCGGATTGTGACACGCCACCCTTGCAGTACGCCCCGCGTCCGAAGATGTTACGCCCCACGTAGGTCTGATCTGATCCTTCCGATGGAGTGCAAGACAGCTGGGTCCGAGCTGGTGGCCTTATCCGAGCAGTACGCCCAGCATAATGACCGGAGCCTGGCACTATAAATAGAGGTGCGAAGTGCTCCGGATTTCACACACATTTCTCATATCTTTCTCTCACTAGTTTCTCTCTCTAGCTCATCTAAACCCCCCTAAGCCCTAGTTAAACCCCTAGCACCCTAAGGAAGCCCCGAGGCTCCCGGAGTCCCGAGAAAAAGGGTCTTTCGGTTTCGAAGCCCTGCTCCAAATAAAGTTCCGGTTTTCGATAAAATTCGTTGTAAGTGAGCTACGCTTACGCAACTTTTAATATAGCTTTCTAATAATTATAGGAATGTTATTAGGTCCTTCAAATAATTATTTGGTCTATTATTATGAGTTATAATGATTGTTATTAACGCCTATATAATAATAATAATAGTCAGACTAATTAATTTGTCGCGGTTATCGTTAGATTAAACCCTAGTGGTATTGGTACTAGGTTTTATTGAAGGAATATCGTTTTGAGAGTATCGAAGCGCTGTCAGAGTGCTGAGTCACCACCTACTCAGGTGAGTGCATAGTGCCTTTCATCTTACACATAGATATGAAGTATTTTAATATAAATTACATGCTGTGTGTGCATATTGTCTCAATACTTGCTGTCTATGCTGGGTGAAAGATTTTTATACATGTTTTAAATGATTTAAACTGTATATGTATTTTATATCTACAAAATGTGTTGGGTAAAACATGGGTAGATGAAATAGTTGTTTTGTGATAACACGATGGGAGACATCAATGTTGTCAGTGATCCAGTCATCTAGTGGAGTATAGATGATGACCATCGGCGATACTAGACGGTCCGGTGGAACGCTAGAAAGCTCGTAACCTGTAAGTGTTTTTGAACTAGGTGCTCATTAGGTAGTTTGAACTGAGTGTGCTCACTACGTATCTTTGAACTGAGTGTGTTCACTAGGTATTTTGAACTAAGTGTGCTCACTAGTTACTTTTGAACTAAGTGTTTACCAGATGTTTCGGAGTACGTGTTCACCAGATATATTCTATAATCCTTGGTAATGATGGACTTCGTGTCGATTCCTTAGGATGATCCTTAGGAATAAATAAACGAGGAATAGCTGATTCTTAGGGTAGATCCTTAAGATTAAAGAAGATAATGGGGATGGGTAATTGGGTTGAATGTTTGATTATTTAAACATAATAATTATATTATTGTGGGTTGAAAACCCTATGTACTCACCAGGTTTCCCAACCTGACCCACTCAGTTTATTTACATCATAGGTGTTGATATGAAGTCGCATTACACTGAGAGAATAAAGAGATGTAGATCACTAGTGTAAATAAATGTAAGTTCCGTTTATGCTTATGTTTCTGTATTGACGATGACATCCCAAACGTTTTAACATAAATAAAATACGTTTTCTTCGAAAATGTTTCAATAACGTATTTATCGTGTTTTTCTGGGAACAAATTCTGCAACATTTTTATGAAAAGAAGTACTCTGATTTTTATAAAGCATAAACAAAATCGGTCTTTTCTGGCCGTGATTTTGGGGATGTCACACTTGGTATTAGAGCATTAGTTTAAGCGAACTAGGAATATGGATTTATTTCTAGACTTAAACTTAGAATGCTAAGCAATGATTGTGAGGAGTGTGTCCATTAAAATTTAGGTAATATGCCTGAATAGACACCAGCACTAGCTTATTTAGGAAAAATTTCTAACATGTTTTTATGTGCTAAATGATTTATGATACACATTATATGATCAGATCTACGGTCTGTTGCCGACCGGATCTGGAAATTTAATGTGCTTAGGTTTCTAAACGTTAATTACGATATTAGAACTGGCATGTAACTTTTTGGAGTAATAAGGACGAATACGCGTCTAATTCTTCCTTTATCTATATTCTCATCTTGATACACCAAACGCCTGCTTTGGAGAATAGAATGTCGTGATAAGGACTCATAGAGAATTGAGTAAATAGAGGAAATCAAAAGGCTTATGATAGTGAATGACACCTATCGGAAGATATCGTAAGAGTGGTATCTTGCCTTTAGAATATGTCATGCAGTACGTTTAGAGGAGTACAGTACGTCCGAGGTACACCTTTGATTGGTAGGATAATGGAATGATTGGCGTAATTCATGAAGTTGACCCATCGTATGACATTTCCACCGAGCTAAAGAAGAATTGATGATTGAAGATACACATAGAAGAAGTCCTAGTAGAGTCTAGGGAAACTTTTGTGATTGTTTGGACACATTTTTATGTGTTAAAAATTGTTTTTGTGATAATAACTTGGAAAACTGCGAGACAATAATTGGGACGAGTATGAGTAGGTGTGAAAGGTAGTAGAGGCCTATACTACTGGAAGCACAGGACTCACACTTGGATCAGGGAAAGTCACAAGGTTACCAAGAAGCTAGTAATTAATTTCGTTTTATTCAAGTATGTAGTTAGCATTGTTTCGGTAAAGACTAAGAAGATTGTTATTATCCCGACCCTAGTGGTCATATCACATTGATTCCGACTACGATAAGTATGTTACGTGGTTCAGAGAACCAAGTTCGATGTAGCACCGACTTAAGCCAGAAGAATTAATCAAAGCGATCAGTAGAAGTATCACGACAGTTGCTAAAAAATTCTACCTTTTAAGATGTAAATTAGAACATGAAGGTATAGACTGTTCCGAAATTTGACTCTAAACGACCTAAGTCCAAGCAATGCATCGCACGATGAGAGGTCATTAGAATATGATGCATCGTTCCATTAAATTCGTATCAACTGAGGATTGACGATTGTGACTTGAAGGTCATAATTTGGAGTCTACTGTGAGATAGAGGGCGGATGTAGGATCGAGCACCGCCTGTAGTCAAGGAGTCTAAGAGTTAGATACACGTTCGAAGAAACATCAAAATTATGACTTAGGATGAATAGATAACGAATGGAGTCATCATGTGAGCCCTGTTTCGTTGATGATTCCAGGACGTAATCATCCTAAAGGGGAGATAATTGTAACGCCCGTAGATCCGGGCTAGTCAATTTAGAGGTAATAGGGGTCGAAAACGACTTTTCGACAAAAGATTATATAGAATAAATAATCTTAACCAAGTTGTAGAATATGTTACAAGGTTTCTGTACATATAAAGAACGCCAAAATCCGAGTTATAACGAAGAAGTTATGACCCGTTGAAGTTTCGCGACGGAACCGGCACGATACCAGGAAGCGTAAATAGTGAATTTACGATAGAGCAAGATTTAGCCCTAGAAATCTAAACGAAAGTCGTATAATATGTTAAACTAAGAACATCGATTGAAAGAATGCCCAAATCTGACTTCGTATGAAGAAGTTATGATTTTTCGAAGTTTCGGATTAGCAATGTACAGCCCGAAATTTGAATATTAGATCGAGTGATTTTTAGCCGACATGACCTAAATGAGAATCGAAGATCTCGATAAGAGTAGCGTAACGAGAAAAAGATGGGCGAAAACGGACATCGGATGAAGAAGTTATGAGGATTTAACGGACCAATCCTGTCCCGGTTTGTTAATAATGTAAAATTTAAAATCGATTCAAAATTACCCGACAAAATCTAAACGAAAGTTGTAGAGTATGTTCCCACCTTCACGTGGATATAAAGAACATCAAAAATGGAGCTCGTATGCGAAAGTTATGATTTTTAGAAGTCGGAAAGTAAATTTGCGAGACCTGTTGCGAGGTTGATGATGTGGCTGCATCTAAGCCGTTGCTTGTCGACCAAGGCTTCGCTTCGGATTGTGACATGCCACCCTCGCAGTACGCCCTACGTCCGAAAATGTTACGCCGCACGTAGATCTGATCTGATCCTTCCGATGGAGTGCAAGACAGTTGGGTCCGAGCTGGTGGCCTTATCCGAGCAGTACGCCCAGCATACCCTCGGTACGCCCAATGTAATGACCGTAGCCTGGCACTATAAATAAAGGTGCGAAGTACTCCGGATTTCACACACATTTCTCATATCCTTCTCTCACTAGTTTCTCTCTCTACCTCATCTAAACCCCCCCTAAGCCCTAGTTAAACCCCTAGCACCCTAAGGAAGCCCCGAGGCTCCCGGAGTCCCAAGAAAAAGGGTCTTTCGGTTTCGAAGCGCTGCTCCAAATAAAGTTCCGGGTTTCGATAAAATTCGTTGTAAGTGAGCTACGCTTACACAACTTTTAATATAGCTTTCGAATAATTATAGGAATGTTATTAGGTCCTTAAAATAATTATTTGGGCTATTATTATGAGTTATATTGAGTGTTATTAATGCTTATATAATAATAATAATAGTCAGACTAATTAATTTGTCGTGGTTATCATTAGACTAAACCCTGGTGGTATTGGTACTAGGTTTTATCGAAGGAATATCGTTTTGAGAGTATCGAAGCGCTGTCAGAGTGCTGAGTCACCACCTACTCAGGTGAGTGCATAGTCCCTTTCATTTTACACATAAATATGAAGTATTTTAATATAAATTACGTGTTGTGTGTGTATATTTTCTGAATACTTGCTGTCTATGCTAGGTGAAAGATTTTTATACATGTTTTAAATGATTTAAATTGTATATGTATTTTATATCTACAAAATGTGTTGGGTAAAACATGGGTAGATGAAATAGTTGTTTTGTGATAACACGATGGGAGACGTCAATGTTGTCAGTGATCCAGTCATCTAGTGGAGTATAGATGATGACCATGGGCGATACTAGACGGTCCGGTGGAACGCTAGTAAGCTCGTAACCTGTAGGTGTTTTTGAACTAGGTGCTCATTAGGTATTTTGAACTGAGTGTGTTCACTACGTATCTTTGAACTGAGTGTGTTCACTAGGTATTTTGAACTAAGTGTGTTCACTAGTTACTTTTGAACTAAGTGTTTACCAGATGTTTTGGAGTACGTGTTCACCAGATATATTCTATAAGCCTTGGTAATGATGGACTTCGTGTCGATTCCTTAGGATGATCCTTAGGAATAAATAAACGAGGAATAGTTGATTCTTAGGGTAGATCCTTAAGACTAAAGAAGATATTGTGGATGGGTAATTAGGTTGATTGTTTGATTGTTTAAACATAATAATTATATTATTGTGGGTTGAAAACCCTATGTAGTCACCAGGTTTCCCAACCTGACCCACTCAGTTTATTTACATCATAGGTGTTGATATGAAGTCACATTACACTGAGAGAATAAAGAGATGTAGATCACTAGTGTAAATAAATGTAAGTTCCATTTATGCTTATGTTTCTGTATTAACGATGACATCCCAAACGTTTTAACATAAATAAAATACGTTTCTTCGAAAATGTTTTAATAACGTATTTATCGTGTTTTTCTGGGAACAAATTCCACAACATTTTTATGAAAAGAAGTACTCTGATTTTTATAAAGCATAAACAAAATCGGCTTTTTCTGGCCGTGATTTTGGGGATGTCACACTAATCCCTACACCTATATAAGTAACCCATGGCTTAGGAAAATCGGCCACTTGATCCTAGAAGTTCCTAGAGCTGATTTTGTACCTCTCCCCTCTCTGTCTCTTGCCTCTCCATTTGCTCTTGGTGTTTGTGAGCCATTAGAGGTACTACACTTGTGGTACTTGCTTTCAAAGACAAGAAAATTCAAGATTTAAGTTGTTATTACAACATAACAACAAGAGGTATGTAATCCTTTCTCCATCATGATTTTCGAAATTACTAGGAGCATGATAGGGTTCTTCATGTGTTCATAATGTTGTATATCTAATAGTGAAAACATAGATCCGAATCTAGGGTTGCATGAACACATAGGATTGTTTGTATAAAACCCATCAGTGGTATCCGAGCCTTTGGTTTTGCTTTCTATTAGCATTATACAAATGTATGAACTTGATAGTTTAGGGTTTATGGCCAATAAACCCTAGGAGGCATGATTTTCAAAATTAGGGTTCTTGAACCCTGAATTTTGAAATTTGATAAGAGTTTTTCAATCCCTTTGCTTAGTCCCCAAGATTTCGAATTCAAGGGTTTGTTAACCCTAAGGTATTCGAATTTAACCTCCTCCCCAAGATAAGATCCTAAATTTGAGGGATTAGGATAATGCCATATCTTATAATTATCTCTTAATTGTTTAAACATGGTAATTAAAGATTTTGAATTATCCCATCCCATATTTTCGAATTTTAGGGGTTTAAGAGATTAGGTTAAATTAATTTTTTAATTTTAAAAGATAATTCTTAAAGATTTGATAATTAAAATTAATTGTTTAATTTTGGGATAATTATTAAATCAAGAGTTTTAATATTTAAGATTTTTAAAATTTTAAAAGTTTTGAATTTCGAAAATTTTAAAATTGAAATTAAAACCCTAGTATTCTGAAATGTTTAAAATACACCCTATACTAATATAATATTACAAGATTAATATATATATATACACACACACACATACATATATATATATATATATATATATATATATATATATATATATATATATATATAACTCAAAATGCTAGTCTTACCGTTAGTAGGCCTCATTCACGAAGTCAACCTATAAGGGTGGTATAAGGTTATGGCCTATAAAATGGTCAATTTAATGGGTGTCCACTCTCATCCACCGCTTACTTGATTGGTGGAGGGTCATTAGCCGAACGGGTAGGATAGGGAATACCCTTCCTCATTAAAAGTATATTGAATTTTAAAAGTAACTAAGATTGGGAATTGTTGAAAAACATTTAGTGGAGCGCGTATGGTTAACTTGTACCCCTGCTAAGACGTTAGTGGAGCGCGTATGGTTAACTTGCACACTAATTGGACTCAAAGAATAGGTGGCAAAGGGTGATTCATTGTTTGTCATAGTTCGATGGAGCATGTGAGGCTAACCGGCACATCAAATAGGTGACTGTAGCAATGAGGGCACCATGTACATTTTCATGGTTATTCACACCCGCTTTGTGATCCGCAACATACCATTCACAAACTAGAGGGGCACATTGAGATTTAAATATGCCATTGAAAAGTTCAGTGAATCTCAAAAGAATCTAGGAGTTTTCAATATATTTAAAACTTAATCCCTTTTTTGTTTTTCATGGTAGAGAATTAGTGAATCATCATTCACTTACCTTCAAATTATTTGCATGTTAGATTACAACATCCCTCTTCTAATTTGTAAATAATGTTGTCGGATCCAAGCCCTAATTTCTCATTTGGGTGTTTAATTAGGGATTCATTTCTAATCAAACTTTGTTCTTTTCTATTTCAGATATCGAATCAACAACAATGCTTCCGGCTCAAACTCCTCTGGCTTGTTCTCACTCATGAATTTGTGTGCGAGAGTGATCTTTGACCGGACCAATTTCAATGATTGGATCCGCAACATCCGAATGGTTACTCGCTACAAGGACAAAGAGTATGTCCTTGATGAGAAGCGTAAGGAAAACAACCTCAACACTGCCACTGCAGAAGAAATTGCTGTCTTTGAGGCCCATGAGTGTGATGCCACGAAAGTCCATTGCATCATGCTAGCGACCATGACTACAAAACTCCAAAATTCCTATGAGGACATGTATCCCTATGAAATGCATGAAGAATTGCTAGACCGGTACCACCAAGGTGCAAGGGAAGAAAGGTATGAGATCATCACGTTGATGATCACTGCCAAAATGGGTAATGGAGAGTCCCTTACCGCTCATCTGCAAAAGATACAGAGATATGTTGATCACCTGCTGAAGTTAAATGTTAACTTCGATGAAGAGCTGGTAATTGACATCATCCTTCACTCTTTGCCTCCCTGCTACAAACATTTCTGCATGACCTACCACATGAATAAAGAAGAGGTCACCATAAGCAAGCTACAAGGCTTGCTAAGGACTGCTAAGAACAATCTCAAGGATAAGTCTGTTGCATCGACTCCCACTCCCATCGTTGCTCTTGTCTTGGCAATAGGTCAAGGGAAGGGTAAGAGGAGGAAGTCTCCCTCAAAGAGCCACCACAATGGAAAGTCCCAAGATGGCACCTCTTCTAGTTGAACCAAAGTTAGTTCTGCTAAGCCCAAATCCTACAGTAAGGAGGCAGAGTGCCACCACTACCACAATATAGGGCATTGGAAAAGAAGCTGCCTAGAATATCTGCAAGCCATCAAAGATGGGAAGATCAAGCCATCTTTCGCAGGTATTTACACAATTAAATCTAATGACTCATTGCATGTGAAGGGCCAAAATATATATGGTTTAGGCTAGGCATCAATGTATGTATGAGTTAGGGCATTTGTCAATATATTTTGGAGTATTTTGTGTATGCTTAATGTTTTCGGTCAAGGAAGTATTTTTGGATAAGGTGTCACCGAAAACTAGTTTTTGGTCTGCTGACCGAAAACTGTTTTCGGTCCTGGTCAGTATATATAGTGGTCAGGTTGTCCGAGTTTACATCAGTTGTACTTTTGCTAGCTTTCGGTCCCTGAGTTGTATCAGACGGTTCAAGTGGTTAATTGTATGCAAGCTCAGTTTCGTTCATCTTCTACTCCATTTCTTTTGTGTTTTCTTATTGTTGATTGATCATTGGTGAAGATCTTTCCATCAAGGACCTAACAATTGGTATCAGAGCTAGAATCGGTGTCAATCAAGTGTGTTTATTCAATTTTTTTCTTCACAATCATGTTCTTCACGTTCTCGGGCCTTTGAAGTTTGTTTTTTCTCGAGTTTTGAAGACCATATCACAGTTTGCATTGTGTGGAATAGAGATCTACTTGGAGTTCGGCTTTTCAAATTGTACTCTTATTGTTTTCGGTTTGATCTTCATCAACTGAAAACGTATATTCAGTTGATTTCTGCTCAGATCTAAGTTGTTTGGAAGCTGTGTTTGAGGTTTCAAGTGTGTGGAAATTAAAATCGGATCAAAAATTTAAGTTTCTCATTGAAATATGTTAGTTTTCGGTTCAATCTTCCGAAACCGAAAATTGTTCTTCAACCGAAAATCAATAAATCTTCAGAAACCGAAAGTTGTTCTTCAACTAAAAATCAATCAATCTTCAGAAACCGAAAACTGTTCCTCAACCGAAAACTTTCAATCTTCAGAAACCGAAAACTCTTGATCCTTCACTAACCGAAAACCTTTGATCCTTCATAAACCGAAAAATCCTTATCATTCAGAAACCGAAAACCTTCTTTTACTTCAGAAACCGATAACATTTTATCACCACTCAACCGAAAAACCCATTTACTTGATCCTTTTATCAGTTTTTCAAGTTAATTTTTTATAATTTAAAAAAAAAACAACAAAAATCAAAAACAAAAAAATGGAATCTCAAAGCATGTCAGCTCACCATGAATTGGATGCGATTATGGGAGCTACTTCTTGAATTCCACGACTGTTATCTGTAGAAGGATTTCCAGAATGAAAATATCGGATCGAGAAGTACATCAAAATGAAGGATTTCAAGATATGGCGAAGTATTCTTAGGGGTCCAATCCGCATTACACCTACATTGGAAGATGGAACCATAATTGATAAGCAAGTTGAGAACTACACCGATGATGATTTCGAGAGAGTCAAGGAGCAGGAAAACGCTCTTGCTACACTTACTATGGCATTATCTCCGAAAATCTCTCAAGGTTTCCATGAATATACATCAGCAAAGGCCTTATGGGAAGCACTGATAGAAGTCTATGAAGGCAATGAAGACATGAAACAGAGTCGCCAAGACATGTTGCGACAAAAGTTCAATATGTTTAACTATGTCTTGGGAGAAACACTTGAGAATTAGTTACAAAGTTTTATCACACTCACCACATAAATAAGCTCTATTGGTGTGATGGTTACAAGATCGGAGATCAACAAAAGGCTGCTGAAGTCTTTGCCAAAATCCTGGAATATTATTGTCTCAGTGATTAAGAAGACCAAATATTTGAATCGTTTAAGTTTGGCTGAAACTATAGCGATCATTAAGGCTTGTGATCTCGATAATAAGAAAAGGGAAATTAACCATGTCAATTCATACTCCACAACAAATCTTGGGATTCAAACCACCAACAACACTGCTTTTTCAAGCTTTTTTACCCATCAAGCTCCTCAAGTTCATATTCCTCAAGCTCAACCCTATGTGACTCATCAGCCCACCTCATAAATTATACCTCAAATGCAACACATTCAAGTTCCTCAACCTCAAACTTTAGCTCAACAAGTTGGTTCTACTGGTTGTTCATCCACAGCTGCACCAGTTCAATCTCATGGAACCAGTCCTCAAGCTGCATCTTTAAAAGAAAAGGAAGAAAATCTGGCCCCCGCCACTGGTTTGGTAAACTGTTACAATGCCTTTGTGGCTGGAGAACTCTCCCCACAACTCTCATTTGTTGACCTAGACCAGATCCATCCTGAGGACGTGGAAGAGACGGTCATTACATGGCAGATGTACATGGCGGTTTTCAGGGAAAAGTAGTTCTCCATGAAAACAGGTAAGAACAATTGGAGTGTGAATTTCGACAAGAAATTGGGATTCAACAAAGGAAAACTGCGACGTTACAACTGCCATGAACCTGGGCATTTTGCAAGGGAATGTACAAAGCTAGATCGAAGAGAAAATTCTGAGCGAACCATGGTGCCGGTGACCAATGTCAACAAGGGATCTTCATCAAAAAATCATATTGCTAACATGATGGTGGTGGCTCAATCCTTTAATTGGGAAGACCAAGTTCAGGCTCTGAATATTTCAGGACCTGAAAAAGCACATCTTGCCCAAATCAAGGATGGTGTGGAAGAAGAAACAGAGAAAGATCCTGAAGAAGAGATGATGAATCTTCAGTTTGCATTTATGGTGCAAACCAGTCCAAAGCCTGCAAACCCGAGGTTAGTGAATTTGATTTCTCTCAATCTTGTATTAAAACCAAGGTTGTAAAAAACGCTTGGCTTTAGCTAGTCGGTGGACTGGGGTTAAGCGATTAATCGGCTAGGCGGAGATTAATCGGGGGATTAATCGGATACCATTAATTGCTAATTTTTTTAATTTTAAAAAATTAAATATGACTAATATCATATCAAATTTTGTAAATACTACTAATATGATAACAAAATAGGTTAATATGATTAATATAACACTAATCATGCCTCAAATAGTTTCCATAGAGATAAAACTTCTTAAAAATGTTAAAATTTCATCGTTTTATAATGCTTCCCTCATTATGTATGCAGGGATTAATCGCTAGACACTCTCTAATCGGTCGAGTAGCGCCTAGGGATTAATCGGGACTTAGTCGGGATTTTTACAACAGTGATTAAAACTGTTAAATTTTTGCGAGACCAAACTGAATTAATCAAGAGAGAGAACGAGGACCTTAAATATAAGGGTTACACACTTAGGAAAAATCAAAATCCTTTAAAGACACAATTAGAAAATAAAACAAAGGACTTTAAGAAACTGCAAGAGGATTAAAGCAACAACTGCGAAAACTATGATCATTTCAAAAGAAAACTTGTTGCTGTGACCACTGCACTTGATGCATTGAAAAATAGTCTTGAAAAATGCTAAATTTATTCTTAACAAATTCGATGGGTCAAGTGAAGTTGTTGCAAAAATGATAGAAGGACGGATGCAGTGGAAGGATATTACATGTGGTAATCAAATAAAAGTAGGATTAGGATTTGAGAGTGTACCTCCTCCCTTTAATCATAATTACACTTCTATTCCCTTGTCTCAAGAAGAAATTGACAGAGAACCTTTCATGGTTTATGGGAAATCAACTTCTAAACAAGCAACGTGATCAAATGATAAACTCTTGGATACTAACATTTCTCCCTCAAGTGCAGATAAGTCACTAGTTCAGGGGCAACAAGAAGCTGAAAAGTCTGAGTCGAATCATTATGTGTCCAATTTTGGTGTTGAATTCTGTGATGAATCTGAGTTAAATTCAATCACTAAATTTTTTGCTTATGGTGGTGTTTTGTTTCACACTGATGATTTTGAAAATAATAATGTTGTTTCTAATAAAATTGCTAAATCTGATTTGAATGCTTCTACATCTTCCATGTTTGCTACACAATCTAGTGCTTGTTCTTGCAAACGCGAAAATCCTAGAAAAGATAATAAAAACCAGAAATCTGACAAGAGCAATACTCAATCCAATGATAATAAACAAATTTGCTTCAATTGTGGTACTGCTGGTCATATTGCCAAAAATTGTTTAAACCGAATGTTTGTGCATCACATGTCAAAATGGGGAGAGAATGAGTCTAGAGGACGATTGTTAATTAGAAAATCCTCCAGAACCTGTTCTCGAGATGATGACTGGAAAACAAATCAAAACAACAACATGGCAAGTTTTAAAAGGAGCAAACAGGTTTTCAATAAATTCAAAAACAATTTGCCAAAATCAACCCAAGCTAAGACAAAGTCAATTTCATCAAAGAGTAGGTCTAGATCTTCAAACTCTTCGAGTAGAAAATCCACCTGCTCAAAGCAAACTAAAAAGAAAACTGTTTCAAAACCTAAATATCAATGGATGCCAAAATTAAAATTTGACCAGTCATCATCCTCCTCTATATCTGTTGAAAAAGGAAAATCAAAAGAAAAATTGAAAGATGAATCTGTGAAAGTTAAGAGTCAACCCAGGACTGTAATGACCTGGGTCCCTAAATCTAAATCATTCTGCTCATCGTGCAGGGACAGTTGCGGAGGAATGTCGTCAGACCCTGGTATGTCTACAGCGGCTGCTCTCGGCACATGACTGGAGATATCTCCCAACTGTGCAACATTGAGACATTTAATGGGGGATATGTCTCCTTTGTGGGCGAAGAAGGCGGAAAGATAGCGCAGAAGGGAACGGTGACCAATGGAGTGCTCAGTTTTGAAAATGTCAATTATGCTCCTGAGCTAAAGCACAGTCTTCTGAGTGTCTCGCAAATCTATGACAAGGGTTATTCAACACACTTCACCGATAAAGAATGTCTAATATTAAAGTCGAGCATTGTCATCCCGGAGGAATGGATTCTCGTAAAATCAAAGCGGGATGGGAATGTCTATATTATTGACATGAACAACAATGTACTCGATGAAGTCACTTGTCTCTTTTCCAAAGTATCAGAACAACATGCATTGTTGTGGCATCGTCAACTTGGCCATGCAAATGCAAAGATCTGAATCGTCTCGCTAAGAACGAAATGGTCTGCGGTCTACCTGTCAGAGATTTTATTACCTTTGAAAAATGTGTTTCTTGTGCTCAAGGAAAACGTCATCGAAAACCACATCTGCCAAAGCAGGTCAACTCCATCAGTCAGGTGCTCCAATTGTTGCATATAGACTTGTTTGGTCTGGTCAATGTCCTCAGCATCAACCGAAATTCATATTGTCTCGTTGTGATAGACGATTTCTCTCATTTCACATGGGTTTTCTTTCTGTCCAACAAAGTTGGGATCACTGATCTTATCAAGAAGTTCATTGTGATGATTGAGAACCAAACCAACAACCAAGTGAAAGAGCTTCATACAGACAATGGAACCGAGTTCAAGAACGCTGTTCTTCATTATTTTTGCGCTGAGAAACGGATTGTGCGTCAATTTAGCTCTGTTCGGATGCCACAACAGAATGGTGTTGCCTAGCGGAGGAATCAGACATTACAAGACGCCGCAAGGACGATGCTTTGTGATTCTAAACTTCCAGTTTTCTTTTGGGCGGAGGTGATCAATACAGCTTGTTACGTTCAAAATCGTGTCCTGATCAACAAAGCCCAAATGAAAACACCGTATGAGATTCTCTATGGACACAAGCCATCTACCATCCATTTCCAAGTATTTGGCTGCCATTGCACCCTTCTCCACTTAGAATCCAACCCAAAGTTCAATGCTAAAGTTGATGATTTCTATTTCGTCGTATACGTTGATCGTACTGCTTACCGGGTATACAACAAGAAGACGAAGCAAATCATCGAGTCTTTGGATGTTCGCTGGCTTGAAGAAATGAGACGAACGCTAGGGTGGGTCCTAATTGGCTATTTTATTACACATTTTTATTTAAATCTTTTAGTGTGTCGTCTGAACCAAGTTGGTTCTACCTCTGGCTCGAAGACCATCATTGTAGACGAATATGAAGAGGTTGTTTACAGACCACCATCGGTTTCTGCTATTGGTCTCCCGGTGGAGTCATCTGTTCCAACGGCTTCTCCTGGGTCCCCAACACAACATTCTGCTCCAGATGCTCATGCTACTCCTCTAACTATAGTTGAAAGAGAGTTCATGAACCAAGATACTTCCACTGTCACTCAAAATCTAATGGAACTTCTCTTTCCCGAACAGATCGTAGTTGAGTTTGTAGCAAATTCACCACACGAAGTTGGTACATTTACCGTGGATTCTTCATCACATGACGGAGCTATTAATATCCATAATCTTCCTATTTCATTCAATGACATCAGTCACGAAATCCCCTCTCGCATACAACGTGATCATCCGATAGAAAACGTCATTGGCCAGCTAGGCGACGGAGTTCAAACGAGAAGCAAGAGAGGAGATGTCAACACATGCATCTATTCCTGCTTCATTTCTCAAATAGAGCCCAAGAATGTCGAAATGGCTTTGAATGAGCCCAGCTGGGTAGAATCCATGCATGACGAGCTCAATCAATTCGAATAGCTCGGGGTTTGGAAGTTGGTGGAGCTACCTAAAGGCAAGAAATCTCTCGACACTAGATGGGTGTTTCAGAACAAGCAAGATGATTCGGGTGTCATTTTCTGTAATAAGACAAGATTGGTGGTCTGTGGGTTTAGACAAATTGAGGGTCTTGATTATACAAAAGTTTATGCTCCGGTGGCACGCTTGGATACTATTCGTATCTTTCTCACTTATGCTTCCTACATGAACTTCACTGTATATCAAATGGACGTCAAGATGGCTTTCTTGTACGGCAAGGTGAAGGAGGAGATTTATGTTGACAAACCTCCTGGATTTGTTAACTAAAAACTTCCTAACCATGTATACAAGTCAGAGAAGGATTTGTATGGGCTGCATTAAGCTCCCAGAGTCTGGTATGCTACCCTCACATAGCAATTGTTCAACCATGGCTACTCCCGCGGCACTATCGATCAAACCATATTCATCAAGCATGTCGCTACAGACCAAATTCTTGTTTAAATATACATGGACGATATCATTTTCGGGTCGACAAGTCCTAAGCTATGCAAGGAGTTCGAGAACGTCATGAAAAAGCAGTTCAAGATGAGTTCATTGGGGGAAATGACCATGTTTTTGGGGCTTCGGGTCAAACAGTGTTCAGCCGAAATCCTGATTCATCAAGCCAAGTATGTGGAAGATATGCTCGAGAAGTTTGGGTTCAGAGACGCTAAACCTGCTTTGACACCCATGGCGGAGAGACCACTGCTGACTCCTGATCTTGAAGGCAAATCCTTAGATCAAACATACTACAGATCGATGATCGGATCATTGATATATATGACTGCAAGTCGCCCAGACATTACGTTTGCGGTCTATCAATGCGCGCACTACCAGGATAATCCTAAAATGTCTCATCTTGTTACTGTTAAAAGGAGTTTTCGGTACCTCAAAGGCAACCCAAAACTGCGTCTTTGGTATCCGAAGAATTCCGAATTTGATCTTTATGCTTTTGTAGACAGCAATTATGCAGGCTGCGAGCTTCACAGGAAATCAACTTCAGGCGGATGTCAAATTCTCGGAGATAGGCTGATATCTTGGCAATGCAAGAAGCAGAATATTGTCTCGACCTCAAAAATAGAAGCAAAATACGTAGCTGCATCTATCTGTTGCTCTCAAGTCATATAGATCCAACATCAGTTGTTGGATTACGGTTTGAATTATCAATAAACCCCTATATTCTGTGATAATGAGGCTACAATCCAAATTGCTAAAAATCCGGTCCAACACTAAAAAACCAAGCACATCGACATCAAACTTCATTTTATTAGAGATTGTTATGAGCGATCGCTCATTCAGCTAGAATAGGTCCACACTGATAACAATGTGGCAGATCTGTTCACCAAGCCGTTTAACAAAGCTGGATTCGATGTGCTGGTAAATTTTTTTAAAATGATTCGGTTTGAGGATTAATTTTTGTTTAGATTAGTTTAAATTTTATGCATTTTAATTTCATTCTTTCCAATGCACAAATTTAGGGGGAGAAATAAACAAAAAACCAAACAAAAATTAGAAAATTAAAAATCCAAAAACAATAGAAAATCAGAAAATCCAAAAACATTAGAAAAACAGAAAAATCAAAATTTTTTCTAAAAAGTGATGTGTTGGGAAGTGATATCAACAAGTGATAATAGGAAATTTGAATATGTGTAAGGTACCAAAGTTGAATTGTCTAGGCTCTGTGTTTAATGCGCTGGTAGGCACGAAAAGTATAACGGACTTGACTAGGTGTAGATGAACTTAAGGAATCTAAAGACTTGATAAATCTTGACCTAGATAGTTCCGTTTAGCCTGACTATATGACGCTTGGGTAGGTTGAGCAGGTAGATATACATGAGAATCTACGAGTCACATTAAGAGAACTCGGATTTCAACGAGATTTTCGCCTAAACACTTCTAACGAGATTCTCTACAACATCAAATAATAAAATTTTACTTATTTCAAATATTATATTTTTGCTAAATTTTCATTATTTGGCTATTAATTGGAATCTCATAACACTTTCAATATTTTATGAGTGATTCTAAACATAGTTTTACTTCATTTCTAGTAAAAACTATCTGTTAGAACTCAACACTCAATTTTATTCACTTTTAATAATAACAATACACAATTTCAGAACGTATATGTTACAAATACCTCCTCCTTTTGAGGATTTCCTCCCCGAAATCATAACGATTAAAACAATTGGGGATACTTCACTCTTATTACATTATTATTTTTCCCAAGTATAATTTGAGCCTCGATGGTGTTTCCACTTGAGAAGCACCAACATCACTTCTTTATTACGTAGATTAGTCATTCTTTCATTGAGGATCTCTTCTACTTAACTTATTATCCAGTTTCACCTTGGATAAATGGAACCGTCTCATCATAATTGCTCAAACATTTATGTAAATAACTCACATGAAACACATCATGTATACTTGACAAATCTTCATGCAATCTCAAGCGATATGCTTGTTGACCAATTCTGTAATTAATTTTTCAAAAGCCCAACAAATCTAGGACTCGATTTCTTTTTCCTTCCCAAATTTCATAATGCCTTTCCACAGGGTTACCTTTAGTATCACCCACTTGGAATTCTATGAATCGTCTCCTCCATTTCTACACAAGACTTTTGTCAATCCTGGGTTGCTTTCATTCCTTTTCGTAAAATTTGAATCTTATCAATAGTATCTTAAATCATTTCAGGGCCATCAAGGATTTTCTATCCTTCTTCATGCCAACATAGTGGAGTGCGGCATCTGCGCTTATATAGTACTTCATATGGTAGTATTTTGATTGAAGTGTGGTAACTATATTATACAAAAATTTGACAAGAGAAAATACTTATCCCAGTTACCACCGAACTCCAAGACATATGCACGAAGCATATCTTCTACAATTTGGATTGTTCTTTCCGTCTTACCATTTGTTTGGGGTTGATAAGTTGTACAAAGAGTAATTTGAGATTCCAATTCTTGTTGCATACTCGATCAAGAGTGAAGTGAGTATCACAATTGGAACTAATCTTTAGTGACACACCATGTCTTTCCACAATTTCGTCCAAGTATACTTGTGCGTATTTCTCCAGTGAAGCCGTTTCACGTATAGCGAGAAAATATGCACTCTAATTAGCCGGTCGGCAATTTCCCAAATGCTATCATTTACAGTTTTCTTCTCCTATTTCAAGGTATTAACTGTATAAGCCGGATAAGTAGAATATCTCTTCGATATAAATTTACAAGTTTTTAAGAAAGAAATTTATTATTTTTACCGTAGACATAAATAGAATCCTCCCTTTCAATAGGGATGCTCACCATCTCTTCGTAGCACAAGAGTTCTGCGTGGTTCTTTAATAATCGATCCATGTCGAGAATAATATCAAATTTGGGCAAGAAGATAGGAATCAGGTTAGTAAGTCGATTATAACCTTTAATTCCTATGACATAATCTCTAAAGACTTTATCAGCAATTAATGATACCCTTCCTACGGTATCTACATGAAGTAATTTAGACAAATACGTAACAAGCAATTTCAAATGAATACGCGAATTCTCAAGACACAAAAGAATTTGAGACAACATAATCAAATTTGATGTGAGCAGGCTGAGGGTTGACGAGAAATGTACCAGTCATAACATCCGGGTCCTAATGTATCTATTTTGTGGAAATCTAAAATGTACTATTTTTTTAACTTTTGATTTATCAAATTATTATTTAAACTTTTCAAACTTCTTCATTAATAGCAATGCTCAAACATGTACCCGCTCTTTATTCTCTATTGAATATTTAATTCTAATCTTTGAGTTAAAACTTAATTCTCTTTGCAGACTTCTTCTCCTTCTTGGTTTATATACTAAACCCAAGGTAAAATCTTTTCTTTATTATAACCACAATTCGAATGGTCATATTCCAATGACTTTCAATTGCATAACGTAAGAGACACACAACGAACCAAACTCTCATCTTTAATTGTATAATACTATTATGTAAGTAACCTTCCTTCATGTTCTAATGTAATATAATCATATTCTAGTATGTAGCACTTCTTGCTACAAAATTCTTTATTATAACGGTGATTGCGATACTTCTATTGATTGGCTTAATTATCTTTCATTTCAATCTCCTGGATTAGGTTGGATGTTACATCAATCTTGGTTCTCTGAACCATGTAACATACTTGTCTATTTCAAACTCGGTTTAATATGATCACTAAGGTCAGAAAAACAATCATCTTCTGAGTCACTACCGAAACGATGGTAACGATATACATGAATAAAACGGAATCAATTACTAGCTCCTTGGTAACCTTGTGACTTTCCTTGATCCAAGTGTGAGTCCAGTGCTTCCGGTAGTATAGGCCTCTACTACCATTCACACCTACTCATACTCGTCCCAAGTATTGTCTCGTAGTTCCCAAGTTACTATTCAAAAGTTTTCACAAAGCGACTTATCACACATGAATGTGTTCAAACAAGTACATACAACAATTTCCTCTAGACTCAATTAAGGATTTCACGTTTCTATCAAACATATCTTGGATTTCCTATATTCGCCTTCTAGGATTCTTATCTTGCATATGCTTGATCTAGCATATTTTAATGCTTTTCCTAGGTTAATAGGAATTTCACTTCCAAATTCTTCGTATAAATTCTTTCTCGAGTAGTTTCTACTTTGCAAGACATGCAATACCTAAATTTACTCTTGTAGCATGAAGACAAAGAGTTTCCAAATACCCGCATCATCTCTTAACTCATATAATTCACCATGCACACTTGTTTATTTCATTATTCTTCCATGTCATCTTCATTCTTGTATATGAGTAAGTCTTCTTCTCTTAGGTGTATTCCTTTAAGTCTACCTCATAGGAGTCTATCCTAGGAAGTACGCAATATGGTTGCATCTCAGCAAGCTCTATTAGCTTCAACTTGGTTCTCTGTTATTACTAGCTACAACATCTGTTCTCATACAATATTATGAGTGTATTGCTTCTTCAACTAGGCATTCTACCTTACATAAACAAGTAAGTTGCTTAACCTTTTACCACTAAATGACTCAATTCACCATCCCAATCTTGTATGTTAAAGTCGGCTTAACATACAATGGAACTTCTATAAGGATAGGATAGAAGTCAATCATCACTTAGTATTATTAAATACTAAGTCTGAACATCTTTTATAGGGTTACTACTCGAGCTACATACTACATCACAAAGTCTTGGCCTATTGAGTCTGAAAACTTCATTAGCCTTTCTTTTGATCTTCATTTAATTTTTCTAAATCTTGCACAACATTAATTATGATACTGCCGAAGTACTGATCACCATCTTCGGTTCTTTCGACTCTATTAAACAATCACTTCTTCAATTTGTACAGCGGTGGAAAAACTTCGTGGATTTGCATCAACATATTTATCTTTCCCAAACATGTTTCAAACGCACATCTTTCTTCCAAAGATGTTATTATATATCAAACATACTTTAAATGTATATTACCACTCTGTTGGTATTAATACACTTATTACGATAACAATTCATATTTATTATTTTACAATATCTCGCGATCGTTTATTTATAAACTTATCGATGTCAACTATCATAAGTCTCTTTATCACTTCGAAAAATTCTATTACGAAAAATCTTAGAATTCTAAACATAAAATTTTCTAAACCAAGGTCAGCAACAGACCTTAAACTTTCTCAAATAATAGCAATTATAGATAAGCACCCTAAGGCATGTATATTCATTTATCCTTTAGCACATATTAGAATATAAGGCATATCTCCTCTTAATATTCTAGTGCTTGACTCCATTAGGTATTCAACCTAAAATATACCAGATACATATCATATCATCTTCACTTAACAATTCTTGTTTCAGCTTAGAAATTCTCAAAATTTCTAGTTCACTTAAACTAATTTTTTGAAAATTGTGAACTAACTTAATATATTAGAATACTAGGGTTTATCACTACCCAATCCCCACTTAAGTATTTCCTATGGTTTGTATCTTTATACTTACAATGATTAAGTTCATATATTGAACTTCCAATAGTTTAAGTCTAAATACCAATCCGTGAAATTTAGTTCACTCAAACTACTGCTCTGATACCATGATTGAAAGACCCAAACTTTCGTACTATTCCAACATTATTCTTAAGTTACTTCCTCAAAACATGCTACATGCATATTTATAAAACAATAGTTTATATTGATAAAGTGCTTACAAAAGATTGGATGCAAACCGACTAAGTTTTATTACAATACATATCTACCTAGGAATCTACTATTCATATACATATATGAACCATAAAATACAGAGGAATAGTATTAACTATTCTAAATCTTTCTGCAGTATAAAACTATACTGGATACTCATTACCTGTAATTGTTAAACATTGAGAGGGATAAGCGATAACGCTTAGTGAATTCAATAAGTAGATACAATATAATCTTATGTCTTATATATACTAATATGATAGAAGCAAAAGGGAACAACAACAACAATAGCATATGTGTGTCATATGCCAGGCTTTCAATATCAACTCAAGATTTGATTCAAAGATTTACGATCAATGAGACATAATGATTTCAAAACTTGATATGCATCAATAAAGCTTTGGCCCAAATGGCACAGAAGACATATAATTTCTGATTAATATTTTGGTAGATTTTAGTCTTATAGCCCTGTCTAACCATTTGCCAATACCATAGAATAGAGGTCATTCTCCTACGGAGTCATGCTCTACATGGTCAAAGGCTACGTACCAGTCTTATCTAACCTTCTACCAATGCCATAGAATAGAAGTCATTCTCTTACGAGACATGTTCTACATGGACAGAGGCTACATACCAGTACCACTGTGAATCTAAGTCCTTTCACTGATCACATGGTCAAAGGTATAACTTTGCTATTAAAAATAGCGAATAAAAATAACAATGGAAAAATAACCCGGAATAATAACACTGAAAAGCATATAGCATGTATAACACATAACATACAATTGTTCCTATATATTGAACTTGCTGTGAAATAACCGGGGGCTAAAATATTAATTTAGGCAGCACTTCGGCTCTAAATATAACTTTATTTGTTGAAAACTGTGAGATTTAATGAAAATCGGGCTCTGCGAAGGTAGAGTTTCAAACCGAAAAGAATAATTTCTCGGGCTCTCTGGGAACTTTAGGACGTATTCCATGCTTTAAAAATAATACTGGGGCTTCGGGGGAAGTGGAAATAATAAAAATATGAAAAAGAGGGGCCAAAAATGGCAATTTTCTAAATTTTCTCGGAAGATCTCGCAGCCCTCCCTTTTATAGGGCCGAGGTTCGAACCAGAGAGGTAGGTGGCAGCAGCAGCGAGGACCCCAAGGCGCAAAGGCGAGGTTCGGATGCGAGGGTCGGAACAGCTGTTGTGAGGCTCGGACGTGCGACACGTGGCGAGGCACGTCATCGGCTCGGATACATGACGGCTACACGCGTCAGATGGTCCTCGGATGAGTCATCAGTGTCGGACAGGAGTGCGAGGCTCATCGGAAGGGGATAGGCGGAGACTTCGGTCAAATCAGGGAGTTGCACATGTCGGATCCAAGTAGAGCGACTACTATTCATGCGAACATTCCCAATTCTTATCCATGATTTCTCGGTTTTTGAGCAAAAAACTTCTAAAATCCATAACTTTCACATACGAGCTCCGTTTTTGACGTTCTTTATATGCACGTGTAGCTAAAATTATTCTCTACAACTTTCATTTAGACTCTGTCCGCTAATTTTCAATTTAATTTCAATTTAACTTTCGTTTAGACTTCTTCATCCGACACCCGTTTTCGTCAAACTTTTTACCGTTGTACTATTAATGACGAGTCCTTCAATTATCGTTTAGGTTGTGTCGGGTAAAAATCACTCGATCTAAAATTTGAGTTTTTAGCTGTCTACTGCTAAGTTGAAACTTCAAAAAATCATAACTTCCTCATACGAAGTCAGATTTTGACGTTCTTTTTATCAAACTTCTCGGTTTAACAAATACTACGACTTTCATTTTGATTACTAAGGCTAAAAAGTAGTTTATCAAAAACTCACTTTTTATGTCATTCGGTGCCGTGCTGGTTTTGTCGCGGATCTTCGATTGGTCATAACTTCTTCGTTATAACTCGAATTTCGACGACGTTTTCGCCTAAACACTTCTAACAAGATTGTCGACAACATCAAATAATAAAATTTTACTTATTTCAAATTTTATATTTTCGCTAAATTTTCATTATTTGGCTATTAATTGGAATCTTATAAGACTTCCAATATTCTATGAGTGATTCTAAACGTAGTTTTACTTCATTTCTAGTAAAAACTATCTGGTAGAACTCAACACTCAATTTTATTCACTTTTAATAATAACAATACACAAATTCAGAACGTGGATGTTACATTTCACCCTCTGCGTGATTGGAAGAGTTCCGACCTGGGTGTACAAAATAATGCATTCTAAATCTATTCTTTCTATGATTAATAATCTGCTCACCTAAAGTAAGGAGTATCTCGGAAGTTCTTGATTATTGGGGTATGTCAGGAAGCAGGAAACATGTTCTAGTACATCTAAAATTGAACAATTATAGATTGTTTGTAGATCTTGCTGCTCAATTTAGGTGGACAACAATATCCTTGATCATTGTCAGATAAGTGGTCATTAGGTATTTTATCTAGTAACTTAGGATCAATCTGTCCTATCACTGATAGCATTCCTAAAATTTGTCATAATTTTTCGTGCTTAAGTGGACCACAATACCTGCGATCGACCAGATGTATTCATGACAGGAGAGGTACTGATAAATGGAAAATGATTGTCTAACAACTTTGATCCCATATCACAAAAGGTTAATCGTTTCAAGTTAGAGGATTAAATTTAGTTTGAATTAAAATTTTAGTGTTCTTATTTATTTATTTATTTTATTTTCATTTTTTAGGATTGATAAATTTTGGAAAATGTTTTTATTTTATTTTTATTTTTAGACTTTAAATTTTTAGAATTAGTAAAAATTAGAATATTTTATTTTATTTTATTTTGAAATTAATCCTTAAAATGATTTATTTTTAAAATGTTTTGGGTATTGGACTTTATTATCTTAAAAGGGGATGCAACCCATGGGTTATGGATCCGGGTACGAATCTGGTATTTAATAAAAAGGAGATACCAAATTCAGTTCTTCTTTCTTGTAACATTCTGAATTTCAAAAGTATGATTTATGGGTTTAAAGTGTAATTTCGAAGAAGGGACTCGACAAGTAGGTACGCTTACTCGCCGAGTCGGAGCGGGTTTGGGTTGTGAATTAAGTGACCAACTTGCCGAGTCGGAAGCTGGACTCGACGTGTTGGTGTTGGAATGAGAAAAACCCTAATCTTAGGGTTTGCAACCTATTTAAAGGACTTTATGTCCTTCTCCTAGCCTCTTATTCCCCAAGAGAGTTCCAGAAAACCCTAATTTCGTGTGAGGCTTCATTTTTGAGGAGATTGGAGCTTAGAAGAGGAATTTGGTGAAAGGAGCTTGAGGAATTAGAAGCTAGCATCAAGGGGCTTGTATAGATCTGGGATCTAAATCAGTTTGTGCGCATCTCAAAGGTAAGGAGCCATTGTCTTAAGCTATTTCCTTTTTGGTTCATCCTTGGTGGTTGTTATTGGGAGTTCCTTAGCTTGTTTGAGATCTATTTTGGGTTTGTAGTATAGATATGAGGTTACTACTCCAGATCTACGCTTGTGATGGCCCATAATGTCTTAAAGTTTCTGTTTAAGAGTTGTTGGTGAAGCCCCTTAGTCCTTAAACCTAGCCATAGTGTGTTTTAAGCCTATATCTCCTTGGTCTTACATAAAGTTTGCAACTTTATGTGAGGATTGGGTTGTAGAATAGTAGATCTATGGTTAGGAGCCCCGGCATGGCTCGAAAAGCCTTTGAATGGATTGAGAACTGGAGGGACTCGGTGAGTCATATGGGTGTACTCGACTAGTTGTATGAACATAAGCATGGACTAGGCGGGTTGGATGAACAACTCGGCGAGTCTGTTGAAGATGCCTTGGACTCGGCGAGTCTGGTCGCAGAACCTAACCTCTTTTGGTTAAAGCCTTCGATTAAGTTAGTCGGTTGGCGACTCAGAGAGTCAGACAGGATGGGACTCAGAGATTGTCTGACTCGGCGAGTTAAGTTGTGTAATGAGACTTTTCTGGGTATGGGAACTCGGCGAGTCAACCAGGAAGGTTGACTTTAACTGAGGACTTTGAGTTTGACCAAGAGTTGACCAGTTAGACTCCCAAGGGTATTTTGGTAATTTTGGTATTTATGGAATTGGTTCGTTGGTAGTTCTATGGTAAGGTTCATGTTGGTGGTCGGAGCAGCTTGGTCTTATCTCTTCAGTCGACAATTGTAGGTGATTTATCCTCACTATATCGACAGGGTCTACGGCACAAAGGCCGGCCCTTTATCGGATGGAAATCCAGGTATTGTTTGTTATGTAATTGCTTTGCTAGATATGCATCCTAGTATTTAGGATGATGTTATGTTAGTGACTTGGTTAAGGTCGGTACCCGGTATATAGGGTAATGTTATGCTAGTGGCCGGTTAGGTCGGAATCCTGGTTAGGATGTTGATATGCTATGTGATCTGATAGACTATTTGTCTGGTTAAGGATTTGTTATGTGATTAATTGTTTTATGTGCGCATGGCTATTTGATGGGGGTTTGGGTTGAGGCAGGCCCTGCTTTGTGTTGTAGGCCAACATACCCAGGGCGGACCGGATATTCCGAAGGCCCAATGAGCGGTCCGGATAGGCTAAAGGCCCCAAGAGGGCGGACCAGATGTGCCGAGGCTCGGAGAGTGGACCAGGCCAACTAAAGGCCCATTGTGGGCGGACCAGTCATACTCTAGACTCAGAGAGTGGACCAGGTGAATTGAAGGCCCGATGCGGGTGGACCAATCACACTGTAGACTCGATGTACATGGCTAGACTCAGAGGGTGGAGCAGGTGAACTAAAGGCCCCGTGCGGGTGGACCAGTCACACACTAGACCCGATGTGCATGGTTGTTCTATTTGTGACATGTTATGAGTATGTTTATGTGTGGTTGGTATTTTGGGGGTAACTCACTAAGCTTTTGGGCATACAGTTTAGTGTTTTGTTTTAGGTACTTCAGGAGATCGTGGCAAGGCGAAGGTGTGATCGTACCGCTCCTCATGTTTTATGATTTATGAGATATGGTTTTGGGGGATACTCTGATGTTTAAGCTATTTTGAAAATAAGATGTATGAATTTAATGGTTTTTTGAATGAATTAAAATGTATTAATTTGGCTTAAATTTTACAATCGTTTCAAGTTGGTATCAGAGCCTTGGTTTGAGTGAATTGGTGGAACATTCGTGTGAATACAGTCTCAAATCAAGGAGGGATTTTCAAAATGGTTTTAAAAAGGTTTTATGAAGTAAGTAAAGGAGGATGCAGTTGGTACGATCAGCTAGAGCCAGTAAGTAGAACCTGAAATACCATACAAGTTATTTGATTATGTGATATGTTTGAACAACATGCTAGTACTAGGCTAGGGATCTTCAGGAATTGCATGATAGAATTTCCTGATTATATGATGCCTGCTAGCCTAAGGTTTCCTTCGTATGAAATTGACATCATTACTATAGTTATTTAGTGTATGCATCATGGTTATACCTAACTAAGATCTTATAGTCTGAGAATGTTTGATTTGGCCTTATGTCTGGTCTTGTTTGATTGGGAGCTGAGGGTAGGATTGGATATTCGAAAGTCTATGGGGTCCAGCGTTATGTATGCTAGCACTAGAGCTGCAGGGTTGGTGGAAGCTTCATGGATGGGAGGGTTGCGTGAGACAGGTAGGTCGGTGTGACAACCCGATATTTCAACTCTATGCAAACAACCTAAAAAGTCAAGTATTGTAACCACGTTCATCATAATAAAATTTACTTCAAAAATAAAATATCCAAAAATCACTAATTAAATTACCTATTATGTTAGATGTCAACAAACTGTGATCGTACGTAAAAAGAACGCCCAAATCTGACTTCGTATAAGGAAGTTATGAATTTTCCAAGTTCGGCTTAGCAACGGGCAGCTAAAAACTCGAATCAGAGATCGAGCGACTTTTGACCGGAATGACCTAAATGACAATCGAAGGTCTCGAAAATGGTTTTTTCAACAGTAAAAAGTCTGGAAAAAACAGACGTCGAATAATGAAGTTATGAATTTATAATGAAATTTTCTTACCACGAACTTTTAAAAATAAATAATAAAATAATTTCAAAATTTGCCGACAGAATCTAAACGAAAGTTGTAGAGTATAGTCTCACCTACGCGTGGATATAAAGAATGTCAAAAACGGAGTTCGTATGAAGAAGATGTGAATTTTTGAAGTTTATTAAATATTAAAAATATAAATTTTAATGGAAATTTCAGTATTATCCGAAGGCTGAGCCACGCATGCGTACGCCCAGCGTACTCAAGGCCTAGGCCTCGGATCGTCCACGTCGCGCCCTATGCGAGCCTATGTCTAGTCCCATCCGGAGTCCGAAGCAGTTCAGGATGCGCTCATGCGTGATGCACGAGTACGCCAAGCGTATGTGCGTACGCCCCGCGTACGAAGGCGGTTCCCACCCCCTATAAAAGGGATGCGAGGGTTCCAAAGAAAAGGGCCATTTCCTCTCATCTCTCTTGTGTTTTTGCCTCGTTTTCCGAGCCCGTGCTATCCCGAAGTCCCGGTCACCTTGCTCAAGTCCCGAGGGTCATTTGTGCTCCCGAGATTCCCAAGAATCCCGAGAAAATCCGCTTTGTCGAGTCGAAATTCTGTCCGGTTTTTATCTCGCCTTCTTCGATCTTTCAAGTGAGTTCATACCCCTATAATCCACACTTTTAAATGTTTTATAAATACTTTTATATGCTTTTAAGGGGGGGAATACAAGTAAAACACTCGATTATTATCGTGTGTTATATAATAAAGTTTCATTATACGCTTTTTATAAATGGAATCATATGTGATTTATAACTATTATAGGGAAACTTTCGTATGCAAATTATACCACGATAAAATCTTATCTTTTGAAATAAGATACGATGTATGTACTTATGTAAATCAAACACTCTCTTTATACTACAGGTATATGTGTCCAGTTTTGGCACTACAAAAATTATACTTTTCATAACAAGTGAGCATTTTCACTAGGAATTACTATTCAAACGAAAAGCACTTTTAGAAAACTATAATAGGTATAGTTTTATGAGAATACTACGAACTTTTACATACTCGAAATACTATTTCAAGAAGTTACTTTCATATACAAGAACAAACGAACATTTTCACACGTAAATCTGTTTTATACTAATTTTTGTGAGACATTAAACTTCACGTACACTCGAGTACACATTTCAAGTCCTGTATTATATACCAGAATCCCTTGGAGGGGGAGCATGGTGTTTGTGTATAGATCTATACGGGATTGACAACCCTGCACCTGACTGTTAGCTACAGTACATCATTTGGGGTGACAAACGTCAGAACATTCCAACGCCTGAAGAACGTTGTGTATAGGCATTCCTAGTCAATAGCATGGTTATAAAACTCACATAGATTATTAAAAACACATTGATTTATAGGGTTTTTCAGACATAATAGAGGTTTTATACGTACATAAATTTATTTACTTTATGCGTGAAAAACCTAATCATGATATAAGTTTGGAACTTCTAAACCACTACTCCCAGATGGGAAAACATCAACTTTTTAACAAACATTGATCTTGATTTAAGGCTACATTTATACCAGTAGGAAATATGGGATTTTCTAGAGACTAACAAACAAAAACAAACCATTTCATTTTTCATACAAATACTATCATTAAATGCTTATGAAACTCACCAGCTTAAATGCTGATCTACTCTTTCAAAACTACTTGTATGTCCCAAGGACTCAGTAATTACAGCTACCAAACAACTTTTGAAGAAGGAACGTTGCGGCACTAGTTTAAATTCATATTTTGGCATCATATTGTAATTGGTTTTGAACATGTACTCTTTTAACAACGTAAACTTTCGATTATATATATGATGGTTGTATTGCTTTCTTTACTATGTATTCATTTGTTGCGTTACCACATGAAGTCATCCGCCCCCGAACGTTTCCGCCATTCCGGTTTGGGGGTGTGACAGATTGGTATCAGAGAAATGTTTATAGTGAACTAAGTATATCAAACCTCATAAGATATACAAATAATAAATGCTTAGGGACTCAAAGTCTCTAACAAAAGGTTTTCACACCTAAAATCTTTATTCATTTAAATAGATTATTTTAGGTTATAAAAATACAAAATACATGCATACAACGACATATTTTCATGATGAGAACTATACAAAAAGTATTAAGACGAGTTGGACACTCCGATTAGTTCTCGATCTATGTAATCGAATTTGGGATGAATATAGCCTGATTAACTATATTTATCCGAGATTGGACTAACGTATATCGAGGAATGATCATAGTGAGCAACAAGTCAAAACTTACCAAAATGGACACTAGTATCAAATGTACAACTTAAATACTATAGGAGTATTTGGTGCATACAATAGATTAATTAGTGTTACATGTTTTCAAGTTTTGCTCAAATATTATAACCCTATACTCGTATAGTCAAATGGCTGGATTTCACCCACAATGGGACCCCTACTACCCGAACCCAGGAAATGGAGGATGGGTAGAAGAAGATCCTGAAGAGGATGAAGAACCTATCGAGTTGGAAGAAGGGGGCGACTCTGGTACAGACTCAGAACCAGAAGTAGTCGACCCTCCAGTCATTAGGTGGAACTTCCAGGGACCGACTCCCGTTTAGGGATGTCACCTCCACCATTGGAGCCAACAACAAGGGATATACTCTCCCTACGGTATCTGTCGAAACTTCTACAACATCAGGGACGGAGGTTCAGCCGACCGAGCACTTCCGGTCATGGTAGGTAAACTGGCCAACCAGTCCTATCAATCGGGGGTCCAAGCAAATCAAATCCGCAAAGTCAACGTGGAAGTACAAGTGCACACAGCCGACATCTGTCATCTGGATATGTTGCAGAATGACACCCACCTCCGCACCGACGCATTCCAAACAAAATTGAATGCAGCCCTCGCAGAGTTGAGGGAACAGCAAACCGCCTTCGATAGGCGTCTTATGGAATCAAAACAATCAGATGCGGAGTCAAGCTCCAAGCGCAACACACGTTGGAAGTACTACTTACGAAAACCTCAAATTTTGTTATAAGTTAGGACCTCGGCTAAAAGTTTTTACTTTCTTAAAATTCGTGTAATCGGAGACCCTTTTAAGGGTCAAATTTTCGTGATCGTTGTATCATCTATTATATTAATATAACTCTCACGCTATTATTACTACGTTGAGTATTTCGTTCGATCTTTAAAATATTATCGAAAAACCATACGCTTGTTCATATATTCAGATTGACGAATAACCTTCGTTCTTCTATCTTTGAGACTCATACTATCATCTGTTGTTGAACTATAGCAATTTAGTTCATGAGACACATTCATTTTCAATACTATGGACTTCTTACCCTTGTCTTTTCAATCCTTAGTTAAAGGATGCCTCCGCGTAGAAATATGAGATGAAACAACGGTGGGGAAGCACCGATACCACCACCACCTCCACCTCCTCAATTTGATGTTGTCATGTTCCAGGCAGCAGTCACCGCAGCTGTGGCGGCTGCCATGTCACAGATCAATACCCCTGTTACTACTGGTTTAGGAGTTGGAATACATCCTTCAAACCATGGCGATAGTCATGGGCAACCCCGGGAGTGCACCTATAAAGACTTTAAGAATGCTAAACCCCGGATGTTTAATGGAACAGGTGGTGTGATGATTTTAAGGCAGTGGATTGAAAGGATGGAATCAGTCTTTGAAATCTGCTCCCGCCCCGAGCACAGCAAAGTCAAGTTTGCAACTTACACACTTACTGATAGAGCTTTAACTTGGTGAAATGGCCACGTTAAGGTACTTACTCTGATAGTGACAAACTCAATAAGCTGGGAGAGCTAAAAAAATCATGCTGATGAGGGAGTACTGTCCACGAGGAGAGATTCAAAAACTTGAGCACGAACTCTGGACTCTTGGAATGATTGGTACCGACATAGCAACTTATACCAATAGATTCTGCGATCTGGCATTCCTTTGCCCATATATGATTGCTCCCGAGAGCAAGAAAATAGAGCGATACATTTGGGGACTGTTGCCCCAAATTCAGACAAGCGTGTTAGCTTCAAAACATGACACTTTTGAAAGTGCCAAGGAGCTGGCATAATCGCTTATTGATCACGGAAATCATCAAAACTCAACAATTTCTGCACCAGAACCACAAAAGGGAAACAACAATAACAATAACAACAACAAGAGAGGGTGGAATAAGGGGAAGGGTGGGTCTTCCCAAGAATCCTCGAAGAAACAACTGGTTACGGTAAATGCTGCTACTGTACCTACTACCGTTCCTACAAATCTCTACCCAACAAAGCCTTATGTGGGCAACCTCCCAAGGTGCACCAAATGCAATTACCACCACCACGGACCTTGTCGGGAAATGCAATGCTCCAACTGCAACAGAAAGGGACACACTGTCCATTAATGCAAGGTCCCCGTAAAGCCGATCACACAAGTTCCCAATGTTGGTGTAGGCCAAGCGTGCTACGGTTGTGGCGATGTGGGCCACTACAAAAGAAACTTCCCAAAGGCAGCGAATACCGGTGGAGTGGGACGAGTTTTGGCTATTGGTCACAAAGAAGCCGTAGCTGATCCTACAGTAGTTACTGGTACATTTCTTCTCGATAATTCATATGCATGCATACTATTCGATAGTGAGCAGAGAGAAGCTTGGTGAGCCAAAACTTTATTCACTTACTTAAACATAAACCTAGCATGTTAGAAGAATCGTTCACTGTAGAAATGGCAAATGGAAAAACAGAAAACACTAACTGCATATACATGGGTTGTACATTAACTTTAGACGATCACTCTTTCCCAATCAACCTCATGCCAGTCCAAATTAAAAGTTTCGACGTCATAGTTGGCATGGATGGGTTAAGTCGTCTTCGCGCCGACATCATGTGTTTGGAAAAATCCGTTCGTCTAAAACTCCCTAACGATGAAACATTAATGATTTACGGCGACAAATCAAGTACAAACCTTCACATCATTTCGTGCATCCAAGCTCGGAAGTGTTTACGGAAGGATTATCACGCATTTCTTGCACACATCGTCGATGCAAGTTGGGAAGTAAAGGATATTAGCAGTATTCCAGAAGTACGTGACTTCCCTGATATCTTTCCGGAAGAACTACCGGGATTACCACCACAACGCCAAGTCGAGCTCAAAATCGACTTAGTTCTAGGGGCTAGCCCAGTAGCAAAATCTCCTTATCGTCTGGAACCAGCAGAGATGCAAGAACTCTCTAGTCAGCTTAACGAACTCCACCAAAAAGGATTCATTAGACCAATTTTCTCACCTTGGGGAGCACCAGTCTTGTTTGTAAAGAAGAAAGATGGATCGTTGCGTATGTGCATCGACTACCGAGAGCTGAACAAACTTATTGTCAAAAATCGTTACCCTCTGCCCCGCATTGACGACCTATTTGATCAACTTCAAGGGGCGAGCTACTTCTCGAAGATAGATCTACGATCCGGATATCACCAATTACGAGTGCTAGAGGAAGACGTTCCCAAGACAGCCTTCCGAACCCGGTATGGACACTACGAATTTGTAGTGATGCCGTTTGGATTAACCAACGCACCAGCGGTATTCATGGACCTAATGAATAGAGTGTGCCATCCTTACTTGGATCATTTTGTCATCGTCTTCATCAATGATATACTTATCTACTCCCGAAGTAAGGAAGAACATAGTCAACACCTACGAAGAGTATTAGAAACCCTACGATCGGAGAAGCTCTATGCGACGTTCTCTAAATGTGAATTTTGGATTCGAAGAGTCGAATTTTTGGGCCACATTGTTAGCGAAAAAGGGATACATGTGGACCCCTCCAAAATTAAGGCCATTACGAACTCATCGGCACCAAAGACACCTATAGAGATTCGTCAATTTCTAGGTCTAGCTGGCTACTATTGCAGATTCATAAAGAACTTCTCTAACATTGCGAAGCCTCTTACTACATTAACCCAGAAATGCGTGGTCTTTGACTGGGAAGCAAAACAAGAGAAGGTGTTCCAAACACTGAAACAGGCCTTGTGCACCACGCCGATACTATCCCTCCCCGAAGGGATAGAATATTTTGTAGTGTATTGCGATGCATCAAATCAAGGATTTGGTTGTGTTCTTATGCAACGAGGGAAGATTATTGTCTATGCCTCCACAAAGTATACTATACAACACACGATCTTGAATTGGGAGCAGTAGTATTTGCTCTAAAGATCTGGAGACACTACTTGTACGGAACGAAGACTACTATTTACACCGACCACAAGAGCCTCCAACACATTTTCGATCAGAAGGAGCTCAAGATGCGACAACGATGATGGGTCAAGTTACTCAATGATTACGAATGCGAAATTCGTTATCATCCTGGCAAGGCCAATGAAGTAGCTGACGCCATCAGTCGAAAAGAATACACTAGTCGGAGAGTCAAATCTCTGAATATGACTATCCATTCCCACTTATCCACACAAATTAAGGAGGCTCAACTTGAAGCTTTGCAACCCGAACATGTGACGAGTGAATCCCTGAGAGGAATGGAGAAGAATCTAGAAATCAAGGGTGGCAGAGCCTATTATCTCATGGACCGTATCTGGACACCGAGACATGGTGGTTTCAGAGACGTGGTCATGACCGAAGCACACAACACGAGGTATTACGTTCACCCAGGTTCCGATAAAATGTATCTGGATCTTAAGAATCTGTACTTGTGGCCTAACATGAAAGCCGAGATTGCTACCTTCGTAAGTAAATGTCTTACTTGCGCTAAGGTTAAGTTCATGTACCAGAAACCTTCAGGATTACTACAACAATCGTTGATACCAGAATGGAAATTAGAACGGATTACTATGGATTTCATAACCAAGTTTCCCAAGACAACGGGTGGACTTGATACCATATGGGTCATCGTCGACAGATTGACCAAATCTGCGCATTTTCTACCAATCAAGGAGACTGACAAGATGGAAAGGCTTACAAGAACTTAAATAAGGGAAATAGTGCGATTGCATGGTGTTCCAATGTCCATTATCTCCGATAGAGATAGTCGATTTACATCAAGGTTCTGGCAGTCACTACAAAGTTCCCTGGGGATTATAATAGACATGAGTACAGCCTACCATCCACAAACAGACAAGCAAAGTGAGAGGACGATACAAACTTTGGAAGATATGCTGAGTGCCTGTGTGATTGACTTTGGAAAGGCATGGGATATCCATTTACCCCTTGTCAAATTTTCATACAACAATAGTTATCGTACGAGCATAAAGGCTGCTCCATTTGAAGCCCTCTATGGCCGTAAGTGCAGGTCCCCTCTGTGCTGGATTGAAGTTGGCGACACCCAGTTAGCCAAAGGACGAGATACTGAAAACACTCTCACCGGTCCGGAAATCATACAAAAAACGACAGAGAAGCTTGTTCAGATTCGTGAACGGTTGAAATCATCTAGAGATCGACAGAAAAGCTACGCTGACCAACGGATGAAACCTTTGGAATTCCAAGTAGGAGACCGCGTTCTATTGAAAGTCTCGCCGTGGAAAGGCTTAATACGCTTTGGAAAGCGTGGAAACCTAAATCCAAGATACATAGGGCCTTTTGAGATTCTCGCCAGAATCGGCCCTGTAGCTTACAAACTTAATCTACCATGTGAACCTAGTAACATACACCCAACCTTCCACGTATCGAACTTGAAAAAGTGTCTGTCTGATGAGACTCTTGTTATCCTACTCGAAGAGATCGAGATCAACGAGAGCCTCAACTTCGTGGAAGAACCGATAGATATCATGGACCGAGAGGTCAAACAAACGAAACAAAGTCGCATACCCATCGTGAAAGTCCGTTGGAATGCCAAGCGAGGACCTGAATTCACGTGGGAACGCGAAGATCAGATGAAAAAAAAGTACCCACATCTTTTTCTCTGATTCACTTGTATCCTTCTTACTTTAAATTTCAGGACGAAATTCCCTCTAACAGGGGGATGATGTGACAACCCGATATTTCAACTCTATGTAAATGACCTAAAAAGTCAAGTATTGTAACCACGTTCGTCATAATGAAATTTACTTTGAAAATAAAATATCCAAAAATCACTAATTAAATTACCTATTATGTTAGATGTCATTAAACTGTGATCGTACATAAAAAGAATGCCCAAATCTGACTTCGTATAAGGAAGTTATGAATTTTCCAAGTTCGGCTTAGCAACGGGCAGCTAAAAACTCGAATCAGAGATCGAACGACTTTTGACCGGAATGACCTAAATGAGAATCGAAGGTCTCGACAATGGTTTTTTTAATGGTAAAAAGTCTGGCAAAAACAGACGTCATATAATGAAGTTATGAATTTCTAATGAAATTTTCTTACCACGACATTTTAAAAATAAATAATAAAAATAATTTCAAATTTTGCCGACAGAATCTAAACGAAAGTTGTAGAGTATAGTATCACCTATGCGTGGATATAAAGAACGTCAAAAACGGAGTTCGTATGAAGAAGATATGAATTTTTGAAGTTTATTAAAAATTAAAAATATAAATTTTAATGGAAATTTCGGTATTATCCGAAGGCTGAGCCACGTACGCGTACGCCCAGCGTTCTCAAGGGCTAGGCCTTGGATCGTCCATGTCGCGCCCTATGCAAGCCTATGTCTAGTCCCATCCGGAGTCCAAAGCAGTCAAGGATGCGCTCATGCGTGAGGCACGGGTACGCCCAGCGTACGCGCGTACGCCCCGCGAACGGAGGCGGTTCCCACTCTCTATAAAAGGGATGCGAGGGTTCCGAAGGAAAGGGCTATTTCCTCTCATCTCTCTTGCGTTTTTGCCTTGTTTTCCGTGCCCGTGCTATCCCGAAGTGCCGGTCACCTTGCTCAAGTCCCGAGGGTCGTTTGTGCTCCCGAGATTCCCGAGAATCCCGAGAAAATCCGCTTTCTCAAGTAGAAATTTTGTCCGGTTTTCATCTCGCCTTCTTCGATCTTTCAAGTGAGTTCGTACCCCTATAATCCACACTTTTAAATGTTTTATAAATACTTTTATATGCTTTTAAGGGGGGGGGGGGGGGCATACAAGTAAAACACTTGATTATTATCGTGTGTTATATAATAAAGTTTCATTATACGCTTTTTATAAATGGAATCATATTTGATTTATAACTATTATAGGGACACTTTCATATGCAAATTATACCACGACAAAATCTTATCTTTTGAAATAAGAAACGATTTATGTACTTATGTAAATCAAACACTCTGTTTATACTACAGGTATATGTGTCCAGTTTTGGCACTACAAAAATTATACTTTTCATAACAAGTGAGCATTTTCACTAGGAATTACTATACAAACGAAAAGCACTTTTAGAAAACTATAATAGGTATAGTTTTATGAGAATACTACGAACTTTTACATACTGGAAATACTATTTCAAGAAGTTACTTTCATATACAAGAACAAACGAATATTTTCACACGTAAATCTGTTTTATACTAAGTTTTGTGAGACATTAAACTTCACGTACGCTCGAGTACACATTTCAAGTCCTGTATTATATACCAAAATCCCTTGGAGGGGGAGCATAGTGTTTGTGTATAGATCTATACGGGATTGACAACCCCGCACCCTGACTGTTAGCTACAGTACACCATTTGGGGTGACAAACGTCAGAACATTCCAACGCTTGAAGAACGTTGTGTATAGGCATTCCTAGTCAATAGCATGGTTATAAAACTCACATAGAGTATTAAAAACACATTGATTTACGGGGTTTTTCAGACGTAATGGAGGTTTTATACGTACATAAATTTATTTACTTTATACATGAAAAACCTAATCGTGATATAAGTTTGGAACTTCTAAACCACTACTCCCAGATGGGAAAACATCAACTTTTTAACAAATATTGATCTTGGTTTAAGGCTACATTTATACCAGTAGGAAATGTGGGATTTTCTATAGACTAACAAACAAAAACAAACCATTTCATTTTTCATACAAATACTATCATTAAATGATTATGAAACTCACCAGCTTAAATGCTGATCTACTCTTTCAAAACTACTTGTATGTCCCAGGGACTCAGTAATTACAGGTACCAAACAGCTTTTGAAGAAGGAACCCTGCGGCACTAGTTTAAATTCATATTTTGGCATCATATTGTAATTGGTTTTGAACATCTACTCTTTTAACAATGTAAAGTTTCGATTATATATATGATGGTTGTATTGCTTTCTTTACAATGTATTCATTTGTTACGTTACCACATGAAGTCATCCACCCCCAAACGTTTCTGCCATTCCGGTTTTGGGGTGTGACAGTCGGTTATGGGATAATGGTGCTCCTCTAGGAGTGTGGATCGAGTGTTCGTTATGTATATGCTATTGTTAGGGTGTTGTGGTGATACTTGATACAAATATGGGTAGGTGCGGAAGCTAGTATTGGCCCGTACTAGTGAAAGCACAGGACCCATATGTGTATCAAGGAAATCACAACCCTTAGGGTTTCGTTGGGAGCTGGTTCTCGAGGTTATTATGAGGAATGCCTAAAAACTTGTGGTGCATTTGCTGTATGGAGATTACGAGACGTCTCGGTGCAGGATCCGTTTCGGGATTGGGATCAAAAGAGGGTGATCAGGGTGGATCGGTACCACCTGAGGTCATTGGTCAGATGAGTACAGACATGTTGGATACCAGGATTCGTGAGATCCTGCATGATGAGGTTGTTGCTATGTTTCGGGCTGAGTTGGCGTAGATGTTTGGGTCGATCAAGACCGCCATGGTTGAGTACTTTGATGAGCGCTATGTACCTCTTGCAGAGGCAGCTGCCGCGGTTGTAACAGCGGTAGGAGGAGGAGCCGGTCGAAGTTTTCAGTATCAGGACTTCGATAATACGAAGCCCCCCACTTTTGATGGAGTTTAGGATCCGATCGTTGCTATAAGGTGGATGTCAAAAAAGGAGGGTGGTTTCTTCATGTGTTCATGCCTTGCGGATCAAAGGGTGAGATGTGCTATGAACCTTTTGAGGCTCGGGGTGAAGGATTGGTGGAGGTTGACTATGGGATCTTATTCGGATGCGCAGCAAGCTGCGGTTACTTGGGATCAGTTTTGAGAGATGTTCAACACTCGTTATATTCCACGGGTTGAGAGAGAGAGGTTGGCTTAGGAGTTCCTAGAGCTGAAGTAGGATTCAGAGTCGGTGATGGAGATCACCATGATGTTCACTGAGAGGGTGATGTTTTTCCTGGAGTTTGCTTTGGAGCAGGCTCAGATGTCTCGATATTTGAGTATGCTCAAAAAGGACATCAGGCAGTTTGTGTCCACGCAGAGGTGTGATGCCTTGTTAGAGCTACAGGAGGCCGCGAGGCGGAGGGAGTTAGAGATGGAGTTTCAGTTGTGAGAGCAAAGGCAGGCCCTAGTGCAGTCGCAGCCAGTGCCAAAACGGTCCAAAATCGTTGACTCCAGGATTGGAGGTCAGAGCAGCCACACTTGTGAGAAGTGTGGGAATGGTCATGCCGGAGTTTGTAGGTCCGGTTGTGCGTGTCTCAAGTGTGGGAAAGAAGGGCACTATGCGAGGGATTGTCGTCAGTCGGTCCCGGCTCACGATATGAGGATCTGTTATCACTATCATCAGGTTGGACACTTGAGGGTCAGCTGTCCACAGCTTGTTGCAAGATCGGTGCAGGCTCCAGCACCGGCCACATTTAGGATTACAGGTGGAGGTCAGGGTGGAGTGGAGCCTCCGAGGGCTCAGGGATGCACTTTCCAGCTTACAGCAGAGGAGGTTAGGGCAGAGCCGGATGCAACTGTGGGTATGTTTCCACTTTGATATCTTGTTATTTGCTGATTATGTGGTATTGTAAATCTGATTGCCTTTTTCACATAATTCATAGTATTTTTGGGGATCTTAGTAGTTAGGAGTTGTAGTTGGTTAGCGTTCAGGAGGATTCTTGGTCAAAAGGTAAGGTATATGATCTCGTGCTTGGAATAGCAACGACGTTGTGAGAAGTGTTCAGTTGAGATTCGAACTTCTTTGAAGTTTGGGATGTGCGATATCGGAGGAGTATTTTGTGAAGATTGTCTGGAGGGATTTACTCCGGGAGAAGAGGGGGAAACTCTATCAAGTAAGGTCGATCAAGGTATGTCAGGTTCATCGGCAGAAGTTAGTACTTGGGACACTAAATGGGGAGAATTGGAAAATTCTCCAGTAAAGCAGCAAGTATTCAAGGTTGGCTAGCTGTTTAGATTTACCAGTATTGTTAGCCCAGAGTGTGGCACGATTGGAGCAAGTGATAGTCAAGTGGGCAGGGAACAAACCATGGTTTCAGGAAAAGTAGTTGGTTGATGTGAGGCTTAGGTTAGGCCATGGAAAGGATACTGGGAACGGAACTGGAGTTCGGAACCCCAAGAGGGCTAGAACAGATTGCATGGGAGAGATTCCCGGGAAGGATGGTGAAGGGTGGCATACGACAGTTTTGATCGGTCTGGATAGACTAAAGGCGGGAATGCGTACCAGTCAGGACGAAGGCTCGGGGAACGGTCCAGACAGGCTAAAGGCCCAGGAGGGCGGTCCAGACATGCTGAAGGTTACGAGAGTGGTCTAGATAGGCTGAAGGCCTGGAAAGGTGGTCCAGTCATATTGAAGACTCTGTATGTGTTAGTGGATCGGTATGAGGAGAATAAGTGAATATGTCACCATGAAATGGTAATCGATATGGTCTGGACCCAAGTATTGATCATGATGATGGAGTTGGCTGGAGGATATGTGTGGTCCTAGTTAGTATGTGATCGGATTTGGAGTATATGGGAGTTTGAGAATAGCAGTTTCTCTACACAGATAGTGTAGAGTGGAGTTTAGCACAGTGGCACGTGCAGGTGTGGCAAGGGTTGTTGATTAGATTTCCTGGATGGGAAAGGTATATAGCTCCAAAAGGAGTGTGGGTCCTTTGAAAGGAAAACAGTAGTGTGAAAGGATGATTGAAAGTACATCAGATATTGATAGTAAGCACTAGGGTCATACCAAATATATGGAAGCACTTATGGGTTGGATGCCCGTTGAGGTTGTAGCAATGTTGGATGATGCACAGGCATGTTTTCAGTCTCTTTGGAGGAGGAGGAGGATAGTGGTTCCAGATTGGAGGTTTGGACAAAGGAAGGTGAGACAACAAGTTAACAAACTCGGGAGTAGTCTGGACCGGTGCTGAGGACTGTATGAGGATATTACAGTTGGAGGTTAAGGACCTAGAGGTCGTGATAGGGAGGTGTGAGTGGGTTGCACTTCGTTGTGTCTAACCAAAGGGTTCGAGGGTGACGCAAGGACAAGATCCTTGTTTTCGAGTATGATTGTAGTCATGAGCTATGGATGTAGTGGTGTTCCAACCTAAGGATGGCTGGACCATCGTAGGCATGCCTGGTTTTCCAGCCCAAGGCTGATTGGTCCAGGTATGATGTGTATGAACGTTATAGCTGGGTGTTCAGGAGGGTTGCTAGGGAGCTGGGAAGTGTTCCTTTATATCAGCACGGTAAGGGATTTGATCCAGGGAGGAAACGGGATGAGTTTCCATCGGTGCAAGTTGAGAGAAGTTGCGCCAGATGGGCGAGAGATAGCGTGATAATACTGGGTCAAGACCCGGTGGTTTAGAATGGTATCCAGTTTTTGCAGGTGGCGAATGAATGCATAAAGAGGAATTAAGGTAGTGTCTTCTGGTGGCACTTAGTTGATGAGTGTTGTTATCAGAGAAAGGAAGTCGGTGGCCGGCTTGAAGCGATTATTAGGACCCTGCAAGGGAAGGGATGGATTTTAGGGATTCGATAGGAGTGTTTGAAGGAATCTGTGTCAGGTTTTGATTAGTGGATGCATTATGGGAGTATCATTCGGAAGTTTGTGTTATCGCAGGCTTCGAGGATGAAGCCTATTTAAGTGGGGGAGAATTGTAACATTCCGAATTTCAGAAGTATGATTTAAGGGTTTAAAGTGTAATTTCGAAGAAGGGACTCGACGAGTAGGTACGCTTACTCGACGAGTCGGAGCGGGTTTGGGTCGCGAATTAAGTAACCAACTCGTCGAGTTGGTGCTGGAATGAGAAAAACCCTAATCTTAGGGTTTCCACCCTATTTAAAGGACTTTATGTCCTTCTCCCAGCCTCTTATTCCCTCAGAGATTTCCAAAAAACCCTAATTTCGTGTGAGGCTTCATTGTTGAGAAGATTGGAGCTTGGAATAGGAATTTGGTGAAAGAAGCTTAAGGAATTAGAAGCTAGCATCAAGGGGCTTGTATAGATCTGGGATCTACATCAGTTTGGGTGCATCTCAGAGGTAAGGATCCATTGTCTTAAGCTAATTCCTTTATGGTTCATCCTTGGTGCTTGTTTTTGGGAGTTCCTTAGCTTGTTTGAGATCTATTTCGGGTTTGTAGTTTAGATCTGAGGTTACTACTCCAGCTCTAGGCTTGTGATGGCCCATAATGTCTTAAAGTTTCTGTTAAAGAGTTGTTGGTGAAGCCCCTTAGTCCTTAAACCTAGCCATAGTGTGTTTTGAGCCTATACCTCCTTGGTCTTACGTAAAGTTTGCAACTTTATGTGAGGATTGGGTTGTAAAAGAGTGGTTCTATGGTATGGAGCCCATGCATGGCTCGAAAAGCCTCTGAATGGATTGAGAACTAGAGGGACTCGGCGAGTCACATGGGTGTACTCGACGAGTTGTATGAACATAAGCATGGACTCGGCGAGTCTGCTGAAGATTTCCTTGGACTCGGCAAGTATGTTCTTGGACTCGGCGAGTCTGGTCGCAGAAGCTAAACTCTTTTGGTTAAAGCCTTGGATTAAGTGAGTCGGTTAACGACTCAGTGAGTCGGACACGATGAGACTCAGAGATAGTTGGACTCGGCGAGTCTTGGGGTGACTCACGAGTTAAGTTGTGTAATAAGAGTTTTTTGGGTATGGGAACTCGGCGAGTCGACAGGGTGACTCGGCGAGTAGAGTCAACCAGGAAGGTTGACTTTGACTGAGGACTTTGACTTTGACCAAGAGTTGACTAGTTTGACTCCTAAGGGTATTTTGGTAATTTTGGTATTTATGGAATTGGTTCTTTGGTAGTGTTCTGTGGTGAGGTTCATGTCGGTGGTCGGAGCAGCTTGGTCTTATCTCTTTAGTCGGCAATTATATGTGAGTTATCCTCACTATATCGACAGGGTCTACGGCACCAGGTTCGGCCCTTTATCGGATGGAAATCTAGGTATTGTTTGTTATGTTATTGCTTTGCTATATTTGCATCCTAGTATTTAGGATGACGTTATGTTAGTGACTTGGTTAAGGTCGGTACCCGGTATATAGGGTAATGTTATGCTAGTGACCGGTTAGGTCGGAATCCTAGTTAGGATGTTGATATGCTATGTAGGGTAATGTTGTGCACATGGTTGTTTGACGGGGGTTTGGGTTGAGATGTGTCCTGCTTTGTGTTGTAGGCCAACATACCTAGGGTGGACCGGATATTCCGAATGCCCAGCGAGCGGTCCGGATAAGCTGAAGTCCCTAAGAGGGCGGACCAGACGTGTCGAGACTCGGAGAGTGGACCAGGCCGACTGAAGGCCCGATGTGGGCGTACCAGTCATATTGTAGACTCGGAGAGTGGACCAGGTGAATTGAAGGCCTGGTGCGGGCGGACCAATCACACTGTAGACTCGATGTACATGGCTAGACTCGGATGGTGGACTATTTTGAAAATAAGATGTATGAATTTATTGGTTTTTGCATGAATTAAAATGTTTTAATTTGGCTTAAATTTTACGGTCGTTTCATTTCTTCTCATTCTTCTCTAACCAAAAACCTCCATTTTCTCTCAAACCCTCAATTTTTTCTTGTGTTATTTCTTCAAATCAATCATTTTTTCTTGATGGTATGATGATTCTGACCATACTCATGCAATTTTCACCAGGAATTGACTATGAATTAGTGGCCAAATCGAGAAAACAATGAACTGTCGGCGAGCTTTTGGTTGAAAACCGTTTTCGGTCCATCTGCTTATCGACTTTCGGTCAAGCCGAGCCATTCTCAGTCAAGCTGGCTCAGATGGCTTTCTGTTGAAGCTGTGTTCGGTTAAACCAACTCATTTGAGCCTTTTCGGTTCAAAATGGCTTTAAGTGTTCGGTCCATGAGTTTTCGGTCTGATTGTCTTTACCGAAAACCCATGTTTGTCTAATAAGATTCAATTTAAAATTACCAATATTAATGGATTTAATTAAGAAAATAATTTTAATTTGTTATTATCAAATGTTTTCTCACCTGACTTGTTTTGTGCAGATATAATGGCAAGTCTCAAAGTTGCAGAAAGTCACAATGTGTCCATTCTTCTTGATGATCCTCTAGTAGCACACAGCGAGTTCAAATCAATGATGTATAGGCTAAGGGAATGTTGCATCTCAACTGCACTTACTTGGAACTCCATCATTTATCTGAACCTAATCAATAAATTCTGGAGTTCTACAAAAGTCAAGACAGGAGACAAAGGATCAGTGAGGATTGAAGCTTCTATCAGGGGATGCAAAGTTGTTATCTCTGAGCAATTCGTTAGAGATATCTTGAAAATTGATGATCAAGCTGCTTTCCCAACTTATATATAGATCTGAGAATTATTGATGAGTATCTCGAGAAGATGGGATACGAAGGAGTCTTTCCACTAACCCTAAAGAAGTTGTTACCTCCTTACTGGAGATTTCTAGCCCACGTGTTTGTCAACTGCATATCTTGGAGAAAGGGTAGTTCAGACGAGATATCCTCGAGAAATACTCAGGCGATTGTTGCTTTGGCTGTTGGGATTGATTTCAACTTCTCAAAGTTTATTTTGGAAGAAATGATTACTAATGCTAACAAGAAGTCGAAGGATCAATTCCTGCTCTATACAAGATTTATTCAAATCTTCATCAACAGCCTATTTCCCGATATGGTCAAGACAGGAGAAATACTTGACATGAAAGCCTTTAGACCAAATACTTTGAGCCTAATCAAGCAGAATCGTAAAGGAAAAATCATGTTTCATGGGAGATTCCCTCTTGTGAAATTTGGAAAGTTTACTAAGCTGTCAGATTCTCTAGAATCCCATGGGTCGTCTGAACAAATGTCAACTGATCAAGCATCGTCAGAACATGCAAATGTGAATGACGATGTCATCATTGTTTCAGACCATCAGATTGAAAATGTTGCTCCGATCACCATGGTTGCTGAAGAGCATGATCTCACAAATGTGGCAGTTCAAAGTGATTTCAGTGAGGGAAATACAGAAGAAGCTACTGAGAATGAAGGAGGAGAAGATGATGAGTATGAAAATCTTGATCTGTCTGGTTATGAAGGAGATGATATTTCGATGGAGTTTACTGGTCTTGAGCACCCTTTGCCAAATGAAGACCTCGATGAATTCCTCAAAGATATCGATGATGGTGTCAATTCAACACCGGAGATAAGGGAGAAAACTGACAATCAAGAAGTTGAGCCTCCGATTACCGTTCAAGCGACTGATTTTCCAACTCATATGGACACATCATCAGGGATTCCTCCCCTTGATAATGTGGTTCCTACATCCGAGCCAATTACAAGTGATACCCAGCTTGTCCTGACCTCTCAGTCCCCGATGAAAAGATGCATAATTGATCCAAGGGTGAGACTAGTTTTTCCTGACCCAATTCAAACCACAGAGACTCCTCCATCTACAACATTTTCTCCATCCTCATATGTGCCCATTCAAGAGAATCCCATATCTATCCATGAAGCTGGTGGTTCGTCTGCTGGCCTGAGATCGTCTCCTCCAAGGCCTTATCATGATATTATCTCTGAGACACTAGCTCTTCATTTGGCCCAGTCTTTAAGTCCAACTCACTCCTCACGCAGAAAAGGAATATCACCAGAGGAAGGTATATCTGGAGATGATGACGCCTCAGTGCCTCAGCTGAGAAAGGAGATCAATGTGCTACACCAGAAAAATATCGAGCTATTTCACCCTTCCCTTTTATCAAGTTGTCAATATTAGTCCCTTGAGTGAGTTCTTCTAGCAAATGAGTATGGTGGGCGTACTGGGGAGTACGCTGCACGTACTCATGTGCTTAAGTTCGATGCAGACTCGCCTGGGTACGCTGGTCGTACCCAGGGTTATGCTGGTCGTACCCAGGGTTACGCTGGGCGTAGTAGGCCCAGATGCAAACCCAAATATTTGGCTTGTGCACTATATAAGGGATGCTAAGGCTCATTTCTCAGCCTCCATATCAGAGAATGAAACCCTAATAGAGCCTTCCATCATCCTTAGCTTGAGTGTGAGTGTTTTGGAGCTAAAAGTGCCTTGGTGTGTTAGTGAAGAAGAAGGAAATGAGCTTGTGGAGGATAGGGCTTGAAGTGCAAGTTTGGATATGAGATCTTCAGAGGAAGGAGCTTCATCTAGATGTATCAAGTTCAAAACTTTCCCTCTTTATTTGGTTTGATGTTGCATGGACCATTTATAGGGATAAAAGTCCCAAAGGTGGAGACTTTATGAGTGTAATGGACTCCATGGACCTAGATATGTCCCATTTTAGTGATATTTGTATTATAGATCCATAAAAATCCCAACTTGGTCGTTGTTATGGGGTCATGCTTGACTTATGAGCTTTCTAGGGTTGGAAATGGAATGTTATGGGTGTTAGTGACTTATACAGCCATGCAAAGGCTTAAAGTCACCAACTTTATCGATTAAGAGGCTTAGAAATGGTCAGATATAGAAGTTGGACGTGTGTTTTAACTGTTTAAGACCTCAAGAGCTTAAGAGTCTGAAACTGGGAGTTATGCGGGGCGTAATCCCAGTAAGCGCGACGTAAGGGGCCGCGTACCCCATTTCTATGAGTATGTCGGGTATGCCCAGTGCACATGTTTGGTACGTGTAGTATAACCCGGAGAGTTAACTTTTTTTACTTTTAGGGTTTGGTCAAGTTTAGTGTCTCTGAGCCACGAGAGGGGTAAAATGATCTTTTACCCTTCTGAGAGTACTAAGAGAGGGAATAGTCTAGCCTTGAGAGATGTATTGATTAAGAGTGTATATTTCATATGATTAGGCGGAGGCTAGACCATATTTTTTACAGAGTTCGAGATTATCGAGTTACCCGAGGTGAGTCTTCTCACTATACTTTACCTAGAGTGGTTATTAGAGTTATGTGACAAAGTATTTTGTATGTTATTTACATGATGTGGTACACTGCATTATTTCTATGTGATTTATGTTATGTATGTTTCACAGTTAACCGAGTTAGGATCGGAAGGTCCACAGAGTTAGGACCAGAGGGTCCACAGAGTTATGGGACTAGAGGGTCCCACTGAGACACATTGACCAGAGGGTCAAACAGAGTTATAGCCTCGAGTGGCTAATATGTGTTGAATGTGGTATTTTGGGGAACTCACTAAGCTTCGTGCTTACCGTGTTAAGTGTTATGTGTTTCAGGTTTTTCTTCTCAGGATCGTCGGACGGCACCGGGTTGATTGTACACACCAGAGAAAGAGTTAGGAGGATCCTGGATTACCATTTTATTAAACATGGAGCTATGTTTTGTGATTTTAATAGATGACATTTTGGGAAATATGTATTGAGAATTATACGTTTTCAAAAGAAAATTTGTGTTGAAATTTACGGTGTTACAAGTTGGTATCAGAGCCTTGGTTTGAGGGACTCGGATGTGCCTTCGGGTATATCTGGACTCAAACTAAGGAAATGAGAAAATTTTCAAAATAAATGATTTTTCTAAAACGAGCAAGAGTTTCTAAGAGAAAGCGGGAATGAGCAGTGTGTACAATAAGCCAGAGCCCGAACGGTGATTTCCCAATATACCATTGCTTTTGTGTTATGAAATATGTTATGAGATATTATGAATGCTAGAGATAGGCTAGGTATTTCATATTTTAGGACTAGAGTGGCTTGATTTGTGATGCCTTAGCCAAGGAGTTGCTGTTATTTGTGATGCACTTTCGAGTATGTGTTGAGTAAGAGTATCCAGCAGGAATCCTATGTAGAGAGGGATTTGGGTAGAGGAGTAATATAGGAGAGATACCTACATGAGAAATTGTGAAGCCTACCGAGAGAGTAGCTAGATACCCATGGGGGTAGAGTTTCAGAGTTCGATGATATCATTTGAGTATCAGTAGAGCTAGGGAGTTATCACCTAGAGCGGATTATATGTGTTTATTCAATGCCTGAATGTTGCTTGCTTCGTGTTTTGTGGAACTCCCGATGATGGGAGTCAGCTACCAAGTGAATGTGATGATATTCAGGAGGTAGATGACTGGCATCATAGGGAGTTTCTTAGCAGCTGATGGCGGAGAAGTGTGAGAAGCTAGGAAGAGCCTAGGAAGTGGCCTCAGTTAGATGAGTACGCTGACAGAGTAGAGCATTTCGCTGGGATGCAAGTACGCGTATGGGGATTGGTGATTAAGAGGGTTGAGCAGCTACTCAGGGAATCTGGGATGGTCCGCGTAGAGAGTATGGGTAGATATGGAAAGTAGTATGGGCTCGTACTACTGAAAGCAGAGGACCCACACTCGATACAGGGAGTATTCCAGACATTATGAGTAGCAGATCGAGAGTTGATGTCATGGTTCGAGTACCATGATCAGTAGCATATCGAGAGGTGATGTCATGGTTTGGGTACAATGATCGGCAGCAGATCGAGAGGTGATGTCATGGTTCAAGTACCATGATTAGTAGCAGATTGAGAGGTGATGTCATGGTTTGGGTACCATGATCGGCAGCAGAGCGAGAGGTGATGTCATGGTTCGAGTACCACGATCAGTAGTAGATCGAGAGGTGATGTCATGGTTTGGGTACCATGATCGACAGCAGAGCGAGAGGTGATGTCATGGTTCGAGTACCATGATCAGTAGCAGATCGAGAGGTGATTTCATGGTTTGGGTACCATGATCGGCAGCAGAGCGAGAGGTGATGTCATGGTTCGAGTGCCATGCTTAGAAGCAGATAGTGTTGTGCTTTTTCCAGTTATCTTGTCACGTTTGGATTAATCTATTATCAGATGAGATAGAATATGGGCCAAAAGGCCAGGATGAACGAGTTTTAATGGAGCATCCCTTGATAGGGAGATCGAGTTAGCTCTGAGGGATTGTTGGTGATATGCAATGGAGTCGTATGACTCAGAGATAAGTAGGGTCGGTACATTATGAAAGAATACGATATGAGTTGGGCATTCGGCCGATAGTAGAGATGTCACCTTCTGTGACCCGAGCGGTGCTATTTCCATTTCCAGAGGGAGACGCGATAAGTTGTTGAGATTTCGGTTTCTGAGATGGGTATGAGCCTTGTGGGATCGCACTGATGGTGATCTTCAATCAGAGTATCTGGAAGTAGGTATGTCAAGAGGGAATCATATAGCTTGAGCAGGTTGTTAGTGGGGACTGATATGGTCAAGGACCAAGATGCACCCTATTGGAGTATAGTAGCGCATGTGTTAGTTGCAGCGTTGGACGAATAAGAGGAGTATATCAGGGTGGTGACTCTTATTGTATTTGATGTGTATAAAGAGTGGAAATGTGGTTTATGCTCTTATGATAAGGGACGTGTCAGAGTGTTGGACGAGGAGTCGAGGATGAGGAGTATGATAGTTCATTATTTCCATATTAGGAGTCGGGGTTAATACTGGACATTTGGGAGGTCCGGTGGGGGTGTGATGTGAGATTTTGAATGACTACAGATGGTCATGATGATAAGTTCTGAGGATTTCCTATGAGATTGGGTATTTGGAGTTTTTTGATCTCTTTCAAGGAGATCATCGAGCGTTGCATAGCACCTTGCCAGATTGGGTGCGATGTTGCTGGTGGAGACAGTCTGAGGGATAGAGTGTTGGTGCACCAATTGGTGATGGTTCGAACCCTAAGTGGGGGAGGACTGGGTATTTGGTTGAGAGGATCAGAGATCTATTCGAGATCAGTTAGACATATGGATATAGAGACCTGCAATGTGGATTTATGTGATCAGGGTTATTGGTGTTTGAAGTGAGGTACAGAGCGAGAAAATGCATGAGGAAAATGTTTGGTAAAGGCTGAATGGCTCCACGAGAAGTGAATGTTGGTCGGAGACCTTGTGGTTGATAGGAATTCTTTGAGGTTATAATGATGAAATCAAGGTGGTTGGCTCGTAGGGTAGTTCGTTGGTTGAGGAATGTTGGTTCAATGTTGGGTTGCTATGCAATTTGGGAAGGGAAGGAGTTGATTAGTCAACCAATTTCAGATTCATTATGAGTATTCTAGCATGGGTATGAGCAAAATAGGAAGAAGTTCCGGATTGCCATCAATATGTTCTGAGTCGTTGACGATCCCTCCGTATTTCAAAGTGAGAATTTGAAATATTCCGAATTTTAGGTTGTATATCAGGAAGATCAGTGGCTGAGGCGAGACATCGTGAGGTTCTAGGGTAGTGTATCGAGGTATCCGAATTTAATGTCTTAGATTTCGGATAATTTTGGGGTCGCAAGTTGAGACGGCAAGTGGATTATCTAAGACAATGGAATGCAGCAAGGAAAGGTGTTTTGTTGTGACGATTTTCGTCAAGTTATCGTGGCGCATAATTCGGGTAGGTGTGTGCGCCTATCTATGGATGGTTCGCTGAGCATGAGTAATGATCGCAATGTGGCATCGATCTGGGGATGAGATTCTGAAGTGGTAAGAGTTAGTGGTGTGAGACTGCGAAGAGCTGCAGTTCAATGAGTTAGTGAAAAGGGGTGTGGTGATACTACAAGGAGTTGTAGTATTCACCAGATAGCGAGAAGGTGTGGCAATACTGTGGGAAGCCATGATATTTGCCAAACAAAGAGGGTGTTGTGGTACTATGATGAGACATAGTACCCATCGGTCAGAGAGAGGGTATTGTGACGCTATAGGGAGTCGTAGTGCTCACTAGTCAGAGCAAGGATATTGTGATGCTACGGAGAGCCGTAGTACTCACTAGTCAGAGAGAGGATGTTGTGATGCTACGGGGAACCGTAGTACTCACTAGTTAGAGAGAGGATATTGTGATGCTACAGGAGCTGTCATACTCACTAGTCAGAGGGAGGGTGTTGTGATGCTACAGGGAGCCATAGTACTCACTAGTCAGAGAGGAGGGTGCCGTGATGCTAGGGAGAGCCATAGTGTGCACTAGTTAGCGAGAGGTTGCAACGATGAAGCACTCTTGATCAGAGCATGACAAAGAAGAATCTTAGGCTTGTGTAGACCTAATTTAAGAGTTTTTGGGAGCCTGGTGGTCGGACCAGGGGCGAGACTGGGGTCTCCCTAATGATCGGGAATCATTATATTCTGAGTGAGGTGTAGACCTCGCAACCCGAGGGAATTAGACAAGTGAAGTACGCATGGGTTGCGGGTCACGAGCCATGAGTTGAATGGGTCATTGGGACGAGTGGTCCAGCTATGGTTTGGACTAAACTCTAGAGTTGAGTTGAGTCCTGCTGGTGTGCTGGAAAGACGAGATGAGATTCTGGAATTGGAGGTGGGATCCATGTGACGGGTATTGTTGTCATCTGATGTCTTAGATCTGAGTAGGTCAAGGCCTTGGTTCGGGAGGTGCAGCGGGATGCACGAAACTATTGAGCAGTAATCGATAGAGTTCAGGGGTGATCCGATCTTTAAGAGAGTTATAGTGTTCGCTTGAGGGAAAGAGAACTGCGTGACTTGTGCGACACTAAGAGTAGAGACAGTTATTATAAGATGGGAATCGGTGAAACCTTTTGGGTTATGGGATGGGTGAGCCTGAGGTTCATCTATTGGGTTTATAGGGGTCAGAGAATATTCCCAGGTGATTGGATCCTGATGATTGCCCTTGTAGTGGGTCCTGGAGGGAGAGGGAGATTATGACCCTTCCATCCTTTTGAGTGGCGATTAGGATTGATCAGGGAATGAAGGTTGGTAGGGTGTTCTTAGAGTCTGTTAGTCGGTGGGAGATTAACAGGATAATGTTCGAGGATGGTCAGTAAAGGAATTAGACCGCAAGAGTTTTGAAGTTCAGAAGAGTCAGATTGAGTACCATAGCGGCAGTTGGGTCTGCCCCTTTCGGGTCAGGAGTTCTAGGTGGGATCAAGTATCTTTGGAAGTGATTGTCGTTTGGTTTGAGGACCTTCGCTGGTTTTTCTCGGCTAGTAGGGTTTGATCTGTGTGGGGTTACAGAGTGATTTCGAGGACGAAATCTAATTCAAGTGGGGGAGAATTGTAACATCCAGAAATTCAGGTAAAGCTATTTAACCCTTCCCTTTTGTCAAGTTGTCAAGATTAGTCCCTGGAGTGAGTTCTTGTAGCAAATGAGTATGATGGGCGTACCGGGGAGTACGTTGTGCGTACTCATGCGCTTAAGATGGACGCGGACCCTCCTGGGTACGCTGGGCATACCCAGGGTTACACTGGTCGTAGCAGGCCCAGATGCAAACCCAAATATTTGGCTAGTGCACTATATAAGGGATGCTAAAGCTCATTTATCAGCCTCCATATCAGAGAATAAAACCTAAGAGAGCCTTTCATCATCCTTAGCTTGAGTGTGAGTGTTTTGGAGCTAAAAGTGCCTTGGTGTATTAGTGAAGAAGAAGGAGAGGAGCTTGTGGAGGCTATGGCTCGAAGTGCAAGTTTGGATCTGAGATCTTCAGAGGAAGGAGCTTCATCTAGAGGTATAAAGTTCAAAACTTTCCTCTTTATTTGGTTTGATGATGCATGGACCATTTATAGGGTTAAAAGTCCCAAAGGTGGAGACTTTATGAGTGTAATGGACTCCATGGACCTAGATCTGTCCCATTTCAGTGATATTTGTGTTATAGATCCATAAAAATCCCAACTTGGTCGTTGTTATGGGGTCATGCTTGACTTATGAGCTTTCTAGGGTTGGAAATGGAATGTTATGGGTGTTAGTGACTTGTCTAGTCATGCAAAGGCTTAAAGTCACCAACTTCATGGATTAAGAGGCTTAGAAATGGTCAGATCTAGAAGTTGGTCTTCTCACTATACTTTACCTAGAGTGGTAATTAGAGTTATGTGACAGAGTATTTTGTAGGTTATTTACATGATGTGATACACTGCATTATTTCTATGTGATTTATGTTATGTATGTTTCAGATTTTATCGAGTTAGGACCGGAAGGTCCACAGAGTTAGGACCAGAGAGTCCACAGAGTTATGGGACTGGAGGGTCCCACTGAGACACATTGACCAGAGGGTCAAACAAAGTTATACCCTCGAGTGGCTAATATGTGTTGAATGTGGTATTTTGGGGAACTCACTAAGCTTCGTGCTTACCGTGTTATGTGTTATGTGTTTCAGGTTTTCTTCTCAGGATCGCAGGATGGCACCAGCTTGATTGTACACACCAGAGAAAGTTAGGAGGATCTTGGATTACCATTTTGTTAAACATGGAGCTATGTTTTGTGATTTTAATAGATGAAATTTTGTGAAATATGTATTGAGAATTATACGTTTTCAAAAGAAAATTTGTTTTGAAATTTACGGTGTTACATAAAACGTGTTATATAAGCCAAGTCTACTGAGAAGTGCCAATTTTTGTTCAAAAGGAACTTGAATTAGAATGCTCCCGTAGGTCAACCAAACATTATCTTTACGGATCTTGCAGAAAATCACTTCAGAGACATTTATGGTGATAGGTCTGGAATCATATCATGGGGATTCCACGATCCTCTGAAAATGTGGACTGTACGAAGGAAGAGCGGAAATACCAAGTTATATAAAGATGCTCACGACTTCAACTCTTGGACCAGGGTTGATCTTACGGAATTATCCAAGGCTCTTTTTTCAAATCCAACAAATGAGCCCAGGGCGACACAGTTCAGATTATTTTTGAAAGGTCAAGTGGCAAAGGGATTTCCCTCAATGAAGACTGTTGAATCTATCATCAAGATATACCCAAATGTCATTGATCCCAAAACCAATCAGCTACTTCAGTCTGTGATGTGGCCCATTACTAATAAAGTCAAGGATATTCCTATCCTTCAAAACCATCCAGATGGATCTCTAGAATCCATGCAATACTGGGTGTCTGATGAATCTACAGCTTTTGTTGTCATAAAACTTAAACATGGATGTATTCGTCTTTATGACAAGAGGGATCTGCTACAGTTTGGAAAGTAGGATATCCATCAACTTTCTATTCATCAGATCAAGGTGGCTGAAGAAATTTTTGAGTATGCTACTAAGGAATACACTGCCATGGTTACTGATATTATTGAAAAGGAGATGTGGAATGGAGCTATAGGAAGGTCAGAAGTGCTGGTGGTTGACAAAAGTTGAATCATGCTAGCCCCAAACAAAGGGGGAGATTGAAGGGCCACAATTTATATGGTTTCGGCTAGGCATCAATGTATGGATGAGTTAGGGCATTTTTCAATGTATTTTGGAGTTTTTTTTGTGTATGCTTAATGTTTTCGGTCTAGGGAATATTTTTGGATAAGGTGTGACCGAAAACTATTTTTCGATCGGCTGACCGAAAACTGTTTTCGGTCCTTGACTATATATATATAGAAGTCAAGTTGTCATGTTCACTATTCAGTTGTACTTTCAATAGTTTTCGGTCCCTGAGTTGTATCAGACGGTTCGAGTATTTAATCGTATGAAAGCTCAGTTTCATTCATCTTCTACTCCATTTCTTCTTTATTTTCTTATGCTTGATTGATCATTGGTGAAGATCCTTCCATCAAGGACCTAACAAGAGTAATTTCTGAGCTAAAAACATCACTTAAACAAGTATATGGGTCAAAAATGTCAAGAAAATGGTTTAAGGGCCTAATATGTATTCTTTTAAATAAAGGAGTAAAATTGTCATTTTTATTAAAGAAGGGCTGAAAGGGGTCAAACCAATATTTTTGAGTCAATTATTTTATTATTAAGATATTGGGTCAAAAACACCAAATTACGACTTACGAAAATAGAAAGATGAATATACATATAATTCCAAACATCGTTATAAACAACCGACCGGCCTCGTGCCGTTACAAATCTAACAATCATTAAATCAATCTTTCCAACAATTATACAATACATCAAACAAGTAAATATTCAAATCTTTGGGCTTGAAAGTTTCTAAACATGCTTATTGGGCCTCCGTGACCCATTAACATGACTTTATGGCCCAATGGTAATAATAAATGTTTATTGGGCCTCCTGTGACCCAAATTCATGCTTAAGGGACCCTCAATGGCTTTCAAGTGCTATTGGGCCTCAGTGGCCCATTAGCATTACTAGTAAGGTCCAAATAAATCAAATGTGAAATGGGCCAACGTGTCCTTCGTATACCCAATAGCCATAAATAATATGTGGGATTAGCATGACCTTGTAATCCTCTTCTCCTTGATTATTAGGTTTACCTTCAATTCAGTAAACATATACAGGTCGTTAATCAATGGTAATCAAATTCATGTTGGATTCAGTGAGTAATAACGGGTGGCACCTCTATGGTTTGTTTGTAGTCTGTAGTTATAATCAACGTCTCCTAGAGGGGGAGCGAGAGTTTGTGTATAGATCTATACAGGGGTGACTCCCCCACACCTCAGATGTTCACTACCATTAGACTCAGCCAGTCTAGGGTGACAAAATCTTAAGATCAATTCTGGCGTTCGTTAGAATGCCAAGACAGACGAATTAGTCATTATCGTCCATGGTTATAACGACTCACACAAATAAATCCAATACTATCCGAGTAATCAAGGAAAAATCATAATCATTCGTTGTGACAGTATAACAATTTAAAACAATTATATTTTCTGATCGGAAAACATCGGGTTTTTTGAGGAAATCAGCACCATTCACTTGTACTTTTCAATAACTATAATGCAAAACTTCTCCTTTATACATGCTTTGAAATCATTCATGCATAAACCTATGGATCTTCACACTTTGGCATAAACATTTGTCTTTATCAGAATATATCGGATTTTCTGGGTTTTATAAACTACACAAACATTTTCATAACAACCATGATTATGAACTCACCAACATTCCATATGTTGACGTTTTTCAAAATAACTTGTATTCTCAGGTAACAGGTAAGCTGAGGAGTAATACCAAGTATGTTAGGGTGTTATGCTTTTGAAAACTATCAAACAATTTATGTTATGGATATGTAATGTTTAAACAATGTACTTAATGTGAACATTGTCAGTTGTAATGTATTGATGCATGGTGATGTTTATGTTATGATTCATGTATATGCATTCTGATTATATTTAATTTAAGTCACGCGAGCCCTCGGACGTTTCAGCCATCTGGTTCGGGGTTGTGACAGATATAAGGCTCAGCCGCCCTTGACCCCCAAGTTTTTATCCATCCCTCTCAGGGATTCACCCGCCACAATTTCAGGTTTCAATACTTCTAGCTGAGCCTCCTTAATTTATGTGTACAGATGTGAATGGATACTCATAGTCAATTATTTGACTCTACGACCAGAATATTATTTCCGACTTAGGGTGTCAGCTACTACGTTGGCTTTAGCGGGATAATAACGAATTTCACATTCGTAGTCATTGAGTAGCTCGACTCACCTTCGTTGTCTCAAATTGAGCTCCTTCTGGTTGAATATATGTTGTAGGCAGTTGTGGTCTGTTAAGATAGTGATTTTTATAGCATACAGGTAGTGTCTCCTAACTCAATATCATATATGGTGTAGTTGACTTCGTTTGTCTTTAGTTGTCTTGAGGCATATGCAATAACCTTAACTCGCTACATTAGGACACAGTCGATCCCTTAGTTGGAGGCATCGCAATAAACTACTAAGTCTTCTATCCCTTCTGGGAGGGATAGTATTGGTGCGGTGCATAAGGCTCGTTTTTCCTAGGTCGCACCTTTCTGGGTTAATGTAGTGAGTGGTTTCGCGATCCTAGAGAAGTTCTGAATGAACCTGCGATAGTAGCTAGCAAGGCCTAGAAATTGACGAATTTCTGTAGGCATCTTCGGTGCTGACCGGTTCTCGATAGCTTTAAATTTGGAAGGGTCCACATGAATTCCTTCTTTGCGAACCACGTGACTAAGGAATTCAACTCTTTGGATGCAAAATTCGCACTTTGACAACTTTGCGTAGAGCTTCTCTTACCGTAGTGTTTCTAAGATCAGTCGTAGGTGTTTATTATGCTCTTCCTTAATACGAGAGTAAATAAGTATGTAATCGATGAATACAATGACGAACTGATCCAAGTAACGACGACACACCATATTCATTAAGTCCATGAATATTGCGGGTGCATTAGTCAATCCGAATGGCATAACTACAAACTCGTAGTAACCATAACAAGTTCGGAAGGGTGTCTTCGGAACATCCTCCACTAGCACTCGTAACTGGTGATACCCGAATGTTAGATCAATCTTTAAAAAGTAATTATCCCCTTGCAGTTGGTCGAATAAACCGTCTATGCAAGGCAGAGGGTAATGATTCTTGACGCTAAGCTTCTTTAGTTCTCTGTAGTTGATGCACATATGGAACAATCTGTCTTTCTTCTTCACGAATAAGACCGGTGCTCCCCAAGGTGAGAAACTTGGTCTTATAAAGCCCTTTTTGAGTAGTTCGTTAAGTTGACCGGATAGTTCCTGCATCTCAACTAGTGCAAGACGACAGGTCGATTTGGCTATCGGGGTAGCCCCTGGAACTAACTCCATTCTAAACTTGACTTGGCGCTGTGGTGGCAATCCTAGTAGTTTTTCTAGAAAAATATCGGGAAAGTTGCGTAGTTCTAGGATGTTCTTTAGGTCTTTTGTCTCTTGGCTCGTATCGACAACATGAGCAAGGAATGCATGACATTCCTTTCGTAAGTACTTCTGGCCTTGAATACTCGAGATGATACGAAGGTTTGTGTCGGGCTTGTCACCATAGACAACTAGGGTTTCACTAGACGGTAGATTAAGGTGAATGGCCTTCTCGTAACACATGATGTCGACACGATGAAGACTCAACCAATCCATGCCGATTATGACGTTGAAACTTTTAATTGAGACCGACACGTGGTCGATTAGAAATGAATGGCTATCTAGAGTTAGAGTACATCCTATGTATATACTGCTAGTGCTCTCAGTCTTCCCATTAGCCATTTCTATAGTGAAAGGCTCTTTAAGTGCGCGTGATTGTTGTTTAAGTAAGTGAGAAAATTTCTGGTTCATGAAACTCCTCTCCGCTCCACTATCAAACAGTATGCATGCATAAGAGTTATCGAGGAGAAACGTACCAGTGACCACTATAGGTTCGGCTACTACTTCCTCGTGGCCTATAGCCAAAACTCTTCCTACGCCGCCCGCACTCCATGCCTTCGGGAAGTTCCTTTTGTAGTGACCCACCTCGCCACATATGTAGCAAGCCTGGCCAATACTAGCGTCGGGGACTTGGTTGATTGGCCTTGATGGAGACTTGCAGAAATGGGCAGTGTGCCCCTTCCTGTTGTAGTTAGAGCACTACATTTCCCGGCAGGGTCTATTGTGGTGGAAGCTGCACTTGTCGTACTTAGGCAAGCTCCCACTATACTGCTTTGTTGGCGTAGTGGCAGTAGGTGTTATCGTAGCATGAATAACCACGACCTGCTGCTTTTTGGTAGAGCTCTGTGCCGCTTTGTTCTTCTTGTTACCCCAGAACTTCCGCTTGTTGTCAATGGCTTTGGAAGGTTCTGGGATGGCCAGGGTTGTTGTTGTTGATGGGGTGTGGATACAATGATCTACAAGCCGATGTGCCAGTCGCTTGGCACTGTCAAAGGTAGCGGGGTTTGAAGCTAAGAGATTCCCCTGTAATGGAGGCATCAGCCCCCAAATGTACCTCTCGAACTTCTTTCCCTCAGTAGGGACCATTCCCGGACATAGTGCCACCAGATCGCTGAATCTGACAGTATAGGCAACTACATCGGAGCCCTTCATGGTTAGGCTCCATAGTTCCTGTTCAAGTTTCTGAACCTCGCCCCTCGAGTAGTACTGTCCAATCATAAGCTCCTTCAAAGCTTCCCATCCCATAGCATTAGCCACTATTAGAGTTAGTGACTTAACATGGCTATTCCACCATGTCAGAGCTCTGTCTGCGAATGTGCAGGTAGAAAATTTAACCTTGCTCCTTTTCGGACAGGAGCAGATCTCAAAGATCGACTTCGTCTTCTCGAACCATTGTGAGAGAGTAATGATTCCACCAGTCCCGTTAAAGGACATGCGCTTGCAGTTGGTGAAGTATTTATATGAACACTCCCTAGCATGCATAGGAGCATCACCTTGAGTAGATTGAGTAGAAGCACCGCTCCCGCTAGTACCGCTAGCGCTGAATTGAGCTAAGGCTACCGCAACACCGGCAGATACCGCAGCTTGGAGAGCTGTAGGATCGTATTGTGGAGGAGGTGGTGTTGGTTGAGTTGGAGTTATCAGAGGATTACGCCTCATCAATTTTCGTGGAGGCATAGCTCAACTAAAAGTTTACAAAGATGCAAATGATAGTAAGAATCAATTGTGAGTAGAATGACAGTGGTCCATGGACTAAATCGCCATAGCCCAACAAAATAGATGAGAGCATGTTTGAAATAGAGATCTAACATTAGAATGATGCCATCATTTGGATAAAGATTTCCCATAAGATTAGATGTCTGTCAATAATATTGGCATTAATGATGTAATAAGTTCGGGGAAAATGACCTAAAACTAGGTCTTACATCATACCATAACAAGAAAATTTTTACAGCATAAAAACCTAATAGTCTGAAAGTTCAAAGTTCTTAACATGCTAGGGAAATTAATACTAGAGTCTAAGCATAGACCTAAATATATCTAAAAGACAAGGTAGAGTAGGCTCTACTAGCAACGTGAACCGCTCGAACAAGTCCTTGAGTTAGCCAGACGACGCTCCATGTCCCACATGCACCTTTCAAACGTTGCCTGACGAGCTCGAAGTTCCCTAACTTCGGCTTGGGTTGCGGTAAGTTCTCTCTGCAGGGACACATTCTAGTTCATAGTTCGTCCCTGAGCAGACTCCAGATGACGAATGCGAACGGTATTGACTCCTACATCGGCATTAACCTCCATGACCCGGTCGATGGCCTCCCTTCCCTGTTCATCAACTCTAGCAATCCTGCGGACCATAATAGGCAGGACTCTGTCTGCTGAGCCTACCTTGCTCGGATTGTAGAAACTTCGGTCACCATTGTAGGGTAAGGGTTGACCTTGCTCGTGACTCCATATGTTCAAGTTTTTTGCCCACAGAGGTGTGGGACCTTAAAAAGCCGATCGACGGTTACGATTTGGGATCGGAGCCACCAGGGGTAGATTATTGACTTCTGGCTCGGAGTCAGAATCCTCCAGAAAGTTATCTGCGAAGTCATTATCCAATGGAATTGCTTGATTCTCTTCTGGCTCTGCGTCGTGCCATCCACCATTTCCTTGGTTGGGAAAGTACGGGTCGCCAGGGGGATGGAATCTAGCCATGTTATCTACGCAAGAATAAGGATAAAAGAAATAGTTAATAGACATACTACTTAAGATAATTATAGAATGATCCTTACCAGTTACTTCAATACTTGCATAGTGCATAACAGTCACATGTAACCATAATAGAATAGACCTTCGAATAAGTGACCCTAACTCTAAATCCACAACCAAACAAGGAACAGGAAGTAAAGCAAAGATCACAGATTCTAAGTCTATGACACCTTAGTTGTTGGATAAGGTGTCTAAGTCCATAACTTATTTGGTATATACTTGACCCGACCGACATGGTCCATTTGGGTTGCATCTCATCCAAACTATTATGGATAATTTTATGAGAGTTATACACATATGTTTATTAATATATTATGAGTTATAATATATTAATATGAAGTTACATTATTTAATTAGTTTTAGTCTTAAATTAATTATGAATTAATTTAGAGATTAAAAGGAATACTAATTAAATTATGGGCTATTTGTTTTTTATATAGTGTGGGCTAATACTCATTTGCTAATGGGCTAGGCTTATGTGGAAGCCCATGGATGATCCATGTAGCTTTTAACCCATGGATCCTTGGAAAAGGAAAAGACATGGGTTATTAGGGTTTCACCCTAACCATGCACACTATATAAGCATGCTTATGGAGCATGAAATGGAGCCTAAGGGAAAACTAGTGAACTAGTGTGTGTGTATGTATGTGTGTGGCCGATTTTATACAAGATGTATACTCTCTCAAAGTTTTCCAAGATTTTGTGGTGTTTGTGATTCCATTTGAGGCATTCACACTATTGGTGCTTGGCCCTCAAACTCCTTAGAACCAAACTCACCAAAAGGTATGTAATCTCTTCTAACTCTTTTATGTTGAAATGTTCCCCATGCCATGTTAGATAGGTTATAAACCTTGGAAAATTATTATTTTTCATGTATTTAGACAAACATAGATCCAAGGTTTATTAGGGTTGCATGCACACTTAGGAAGTGTTAGATTGCTCAAAACCCAACAGTGGTATCAGAGCCTAGGCTTGCTTGTTTGATACTTGATGCAAAATAGTGAAAAAAGTCGAAATCGTTGCTGTCAGCATGGTGGACTCGCTGAGTCCATTGGGGGGACTCGACGAGTCCAAGGCAAACTTCAACCTACTCGGCGAGTAAGTTCATGCACTCGACGAGTAGGATCGAAAGAGTGCAGATTCTCGACTTTTGCTGCTGGAAATGGACTAGAAACATTACCCTAAACTGTTTTGGTGTTATAAAACTTATTTTAGTTGGTGTAATGGTTGTTCTAATCCATTTGCAATAGCATATATCAAAATTCCATGATTTTATGTGTTCATATAATTCTTGAATTTTTGATGATCATGTTCATGTTCTTATGAATTTAGAAAATGATAGGAATTATTTGCTGAATTGTTTAGGATTAATTCTTTATCATTTATGTGTTTTAATGGAGTCCATAATTTCTCCTCAAGTTATGGATTACCAAAGGTCACTTTCATTTAACACACACTTAAAACACATAAGTTACATGAAAATGAAGAGTCTTCATTTTTATGAACCTTTAATTCATAAGTTATGAAATGAAGAGTTTTGCAAAGTTACAAAACTTGCCCTCAAGTTTTGGAATTTGTAAAGTTTCACACACTTTAATAAACTTTAATTCCAAACCTTAGAGTTTTAATAGTTAAAATTCAACCCTTATACTATTTATAACATTAATGGTTAATTATTATATATATGTATAAGAATAAGTCGTTTTACCATTAGTAGGCCTCATTCACGAAGCCGGTCTATAAGGTGGGTATAAGGTTGTTGCCTATAAAATGGCGACTTAATGGGTGTATACTCTCACCCACCGCTTGCTTGATCGGTGGAGGGTCGTTAGCCGAACGGGTAGAACAATGACTTTAAATCCTCATTAAAAGTATAATGAATATTATAAAATAACTAAACTCTTTTAATTCCCAATCTTAGTTATTTTAGGAAAAATGTGAACATGGTGCTAGTCCATGGAATTCACACTTTGTACCTTACCAAGTCGTTGGTGGAGCGTGTGTGGTTAACCGGCACACTAACTAGGACTAGTAAGGATCACGAAGGGTGACTTAATGTTTGTCATAGATCAATGGAGCGTGTGTGGTTAACCAGCACATTGATTAGGTGATAATATTAAGAGTACCAAGTGAATTAGCATGGTTATTCACACCTTGTTTTGTGATCCTCGGCATCCTAGTCACAAAACTTGAAGGGCACAATCGAGATTGAAACATGCCATTGAAAAGTTCAATGAATCTCAAAAGAATCTAGGAATTTCAAATCCAATTAAACCTAATAAATCATTTCGTTTTCATGGTGGAAATTGGTGAATCGTCATTCACCTACCTTTCAAATATATTATTACTTAGATTACGGCATCCCTCTTCTAAGTGTAATATATTGTGATTGGATCCTAGCCTTAATATTACATTTGGGTGTCTTATTAAGGATCCTAAATATCTAATCTAAACTTACTTTCTTCTTTCAGATGTCTTCCAACACTAATGCTTCAGGCTCTAACCCAACTGGTTCTTTCTCTCTCATGAATCTTTGTGCGAGAGTCATCTTTGATGGTTCCAACTTCATGGATTGGATTAGGAACATCAGGATGGTTACTCGTTACGAGGACAAGGAATGTGTCCTCGATAAGGAGTTAAAAGAACTTGATGAGTCTACTGCTACTCCTGAGGAGATCACTGAATTCAGGACTCATGAGAGAGATGCTACTAAGGTGGCATGTATCATGATGGCCACGATGACAGCCGAGCTCCAAAAGTCGTATGAAGATTTCTACCCTTTTGAGATGCACCAAGACCTGATGGAAAGGTACCATCAGAGTGCTCGTCAGGAGCGGTATGAAATAATATCCTCCATAATAACTACCCGCATGAAGGATGGTGAATCCGTCACGGGCCACATGCAAAAGATGCAAAGGTATGTGGACCATTTGCTGAAGCTGAATGTTAACATCCCCGAGGAGTTGGCAATTGACATCATTTTGCACTCCTTGCCTTCTTGTTATGATCATTTTCGAATGACATATCATATGAACAAGGAGGAAGTTACCCTCAGCAAGCTTCAAGGACTCTTGAAGACCGCTGAAACCGGTCTTAAGGGTAAAGCGGTTGTTACCTCTACTACTCCTACTCCAACTTCTACCCCTGTTTTAGCTATTGGGCAAGGCAAAGGGAAAAAGAGGAAGCACCCTTCGAAGGGTACCAAGGGAAAGTCTCTTGAAGGCTCCTCATCAAAGACTAAGAACGGTTCTGTCACTCCTTCTGCCATTCCCAAGGATGCTGAATGCTTTTATTGCCATGAAAACGCACACTGGAAGCGAAACTGCCCTAAGTACTTGCAGGATCTAAAGGATGGGAAAGTAAAACCCACCTATGCAGGTATTTACACTATATTGTCTAATTACTCAACATATTCTAACTCTTGGGTGCTTGATACAGGATGTGGTATTCACATATGTTCTGATTTGCAGGGCCTAAGAAGAAGTGAGGATGTGGAGCACGGGAAGATAAACTTAATCATGGGGAATAGGAAGGCTTCACCTGTTTCCAAGATTGGAGTTTATACTTTGTTGCTTAATAATGGGTTAAAATTAGATTTGAATAAATGTGTGTACTCGTCTGAAATGGCGAGGAATATTATTTCTTTTCATGCTTTGTACAAACAAGGTTTTACCTTTTCGTTTGATAATGAATGTGGTGGTATTAATGCTTTCTTTAATAATGTGTTTTATTTTAAAGCATTACCTTGTGATAGTGTGTATGAAACTGTGTCGATTGTGGACAACTTAGGAAATAATGTGTTGTATATTGATTCTTCTACTAGCCTAGATAAAGCATCATTGTGGCATTGTCGTCTTGGACATGTAAACAAGAAACGCATAGGCCAACTCCAAAAGAGTGGAGTCTTGGAATCATTTGACCTCAAATCAGATGATAGTTGTGAATCTTGTCTACTTGGAAAAATGACAAAATCACCCTTCACTGGAACTTGTGAGAGGGGTGAAGGTTTGTTGGACCTAATACATACTGATGTATGTGGGCCATTCAAAACCGCCACAAGGGATGCTAATCGGTATTATGTCACTTTTATTGATGATTTTAGTAGATATGGGTATGTCTACTTAATCAAAAATAAGTCCGAAACCTTTGAAAGGTTTAAGAAATTCAAGCAAGAAGTAGAAAATCAATTGGGCAGGAACATTAAGATGCTTCGATCCGATCGAGGTGGTGAGTATCTTAGTACCGAGTTCCTTGACTACCTTAAGGAGTGTGGGATTGTCTCACAATTGACTCCTCCCAGGACACCACAGCTGAATGGTGTAGCTAAGAGGCGTAATCGAACCTTGTTGGACATGGTTCGCTCTATGATGAGTCGAGTTTCGTTACCAATCTCTTTTTGGGGGTATGCCTTAGAGACTGCCGCCCATATCCTTAATCTAGTCCCTACAAAGAAGGTTACCAAAACACCTCATGAGATGTGGACTGGGAAGGTTCCCAATTTGGACCACATCAAAATTTGGGGTTGCGAAGTCTTCATGAGGCATGAAACTCATGATAAGCTTGAACCCCGAAGTGAAAGGTGTATTTTCATCGGCTACCCACAGAAATCCTTTGGTTACCTCTTCTACAGACCCAGTGAGAATGTGGTCTTTGTAGCACGAAGAGGGATCTTTCGCGAGAAAGAATTTATAAGCCAAGGAGACAGTGGGAGGCAGATTGATCTTGAAGAAATTCAAGAATCAATTGGTGAAGGAACCTCAGACACTAGCAATCAACCTGAGGAGGAAACTCCTGTTGATCCAGCTGACGAGTCTGTACCTCCGAGGCGTTCCACACGGGTTAGGAACACACCTTCATTTTATTATGGTTTTCATATTACTACGGAAGGTGATACGTTTATTAGTGATAGTACACTAGTAAATTTGGATGAACCTAGCAGTGTTAAGGAAGCCATGGCAGGCCCGGAGTCTGCTAAATGGAAGGAGGCTATGGACAGCGAGATACAGTCCATGTATGACAATCAAGTTTGGAACTTGGTTGACAATGTACCAGGCCGTAAAATAGTCGGGTGCAAATGGATCTTCAAGAAGAAGACAGACATGGAAGGAAAAGTGCATACTTATAAGGCTCGACTGGTTGCGAAGGGTTTTACTTAAACTCAAGGTGTTGATTATGATGAAACCTTTTCGCCGGTAGCAAAGATTAAGTCTATTAGGGTTATGTTAGCCATTGCAGCATTTCATGATTATGAAATATGGCAAATGGATGTCAAAACCGCTTTCCTTAATGGAAAGTTGGCTGAGGATGTGTACATGAATCAGCCAGAGGGTTTTGTCGATGCAGAGTACCCTAATAGAGTATGCAAGCTTGAGAAATCCATTTATGGATTAATAACAACCATCTCGTAGCTGGAATCTTTGTTTTGATGAGAAGGTAAAAGAGTTTGGCTTCTTGAGAAGCGAAGATGAGTCTTGCGTGTATGTCAGAGCTAGTGGGAGTATAGTTAGCTTCTTGGTACTGTATGTGGATGACATACTACTCATAGGAAATGACATCCCAATCTTGCAGGAGGTTAAGTCCTGGCTTGGGAAGTGCTTTGCTATGAAGGACCTAGGGGAGGCTACCTATATCCTAGGGATAAGGATATTAAGAGAAAGGAGTAGAAGACTAATTGGACTTAGTCAGAGTATCTACTTGGATAAGGTGTTGAAAAGGTTCAACATGGAGAATTCCAAGAAAGGAGATTTACCGATCCAAAGCAATACCAAACTGAGTAAGACTCAGAGTCCGAGTACAGAGGCAGAGATAGCTGAGATGAGCCAATTACCATATGCTTCCGCAGTTGGCTCGATCATGTATGCTATGACTTGTACCCGTCCTGATGTGGCATTTTCTTTGAGCGTGGTCAGCAGGTATCAGGGGAACCCTGGCAAGGCTCATTGGACCGCGGTAAAGAACATTCTCAAGTACCTGCGGAGGACTAAGGATTGGATCCTTACCCTTGGTGGCTGTGATGACTTGAGAATATTAGGGTATAGTGATGCTGGTTTTCAGACTGATAGGGATAATTTCCGCTCTCAGTCGGGCTGGATCTTTACCTTAAATGGAGGGGCAAGTTCTTGGAAGAGTTCCAAGCAGGAGACGGTGGCTGATTCGACTTGTGAATCAGAGTATATAGCAGCGAGTGAAGCAGCGAAGGAGGCGATATGGCTAAAGAACTTCATCGGAGACCTTGGAGTTGTACCAGCTATTAAGGAACCTATAGAGATTTTCTGTGACAACAATAGTGCGGTTACCTTAGCCAAGGAACCAAGAGATCATGGCAGATCCCGACACATTGACAGAAAATATCACTTCATAAGACACAAGATTGAAGAAGGACTCCTTGTGACAAGGAGGATATCGTCGGATGAGAATCCTGCAGATCCCCTTATGAAGGGACTGACGAGGGTTAAGCATTTTCAGCATGCGAGACGCATCGGGCTGAGGGACGATATTAGTTTTACAGATTAGATAGTTTTCCTGAAACTTGTAAAATGTAATCGATGTTTGATGATGAATAAAATTTGTGATTTATTTATGAGTAAAGTGTTACTATCATTGTCAATTATTTACTATTGTTTCAGTTTTGCATGTTTTCACTTCCAGAATAATTAATTTATTCAAACCTCCACAATCGATCATACGTCGGAAGTAGGTATGAATCAAGATTGTCATGAATTGGGTTTGTAGATGCCTTAAAGGTGTTTAGACATGGCAATGGTTGCTGCAACATTCATGAGTACTCATAAGTTATGAGTATTGGTATAAACCCACGCTCACTTGTATCACTTCATGGAATTTATCTCGAGTGATCGTGAGACGATAACATCATATAAATCTTTAAACCTAGAGATATGAGTTGTTACCTATGAGTTGGTTGTGCATTGATTGCACGTAAACGCATCAGTAACTTGATGTTATAAAACGTGCCTTTGTGTACAATTCAATAAGTAGTAGAACAAGCATATCAGTCGAAGTTTATCTGTTCCTTCTAGAAATAGAAGCGATATCTAGGCCCCTCGATGATTTTGTGTTGACCCATGTACCAGGCCTGGTCAGAACTAAACCGATGTGTTCAGTGAAGTTCTTCGTCAAACAAATCGGAAAATCGAGAAACAACTGCTAGACAATAAGCAAGACATATTTCCATGTGTTTGTCCGGCTGATATCATGAGAACAGAGGATTATGTGATCACTTATCTAAAATGGCGCTTCATAGTTCGACAGAGTCTTCATTGTTCGAGGGAGTTTTCGAGAGCTACGATTGTTGGTTGGTTCCTGAAGTTATAGGAAAATATAGTTATTAGACTTATCCAAGTGGGAGTCTGTTGGATAAGGTGTCTAAGTCCATAACTTATTTGGTATATACTTGACCCGACCGACATGGTCCATTTGGGTTGCATCTCATCCAAACTATTATGGATAATTTTATGAGAGTTATACACATATGTTTATTAATATATTATGAGTTATAATATATTAATATGAAGTTACATTATTTAATTAGTTTTAGTCTTAAATTAATTATGAATTAATTTAGAGATTAAAAGGAATACTAATTAAATTATAGGCTATTTCTTTTTTATATAGTGTGGGCTAATACTCATTTGCTAATGGGCTAGGCTTATGTGGAAGTCCATGGATGATCCATGGAGCTTTTAACCCATGGATCCTTGGAAAAGGAAAAGACATGGGTTATTAGGGTTTCACCCTAACCATGCACACTATATAAGCATGCTTATGGAGCATGAAATGGAGCCTAAGGGAAAACTAGTGAACTAGTGTGTGTGTGTGTGTATGTGTGTGGCCGATTTTATACAAGGTGTATACTCTCTCAAAGTTTTCCAAGAGTTTGTGGTGTTTGTGATTCCATTTGAGGCATTCACACTATTGGTGCTTGGCCCTCAAACTCCTTAGAACCAAACTCACCAAAAGGTATGTAATCTCTTCTAACTCTTTTATGTTGAAATGTTCCCCATGCCATGTTAGATAGGTTATAAACCTTGGAAAATTATTATTTTGCATGTATTTAGACAAACATAGATCCAAGGTTTATTAGGGTTGCATGCACACTTAGGAAGTGTTAGATTGCTCAAAACCCAACATTAGTCACATATAACCTTAGCGTATCCACTCATCAATTATTGATCTACTAGTAAAGAGCTTTTAATTCTCAAATAAGTAATTATAGTAACACAAAATACTCCTATAGTATTTTAAGTTTATGTTATGTTCTAAAGTTTTCATTATAGTAGTGTTGGTAAGTTTTTAGACTTGTTGCTACACCACCATCATTCTTAGGCACATGCTAATCATTTTTCAGAAAGATATAGTTGATCAGGCTATATCACTCCCAGATCTGATTATATGTCCCCAAGCCTACTTGTGCTATCCAACAATCACAATACTTTTGTTTTGTCCTAGTATGGCATTGATTTTAGTATGAATGCAGGTATGTATACTTAGTTAAATATTTTATTATTTAAAAGTATAAACTCTTGGACAGAGTATTTTAATCCCAATGTGTTTATAGTTTGTATATCTTTTATGGGTTGATATACTCAGTTCACTATAAACAATGCTCTGATACCAATCTGTCACACCCCTGAAATGAATTGGCGGAAACATTCGGCGGTGGAGGATGTCATGTATAGTATCATAACTATGCATAATAGTAAACAACCAACAACATCATCCATTGCATTCATGTGTGTTCTGAATATATTTGCAAGACACCATATATATATATATATATATATATATATATATATATATATATATATATATATATAAGACGAGTTTGAATGTGCTATGTCTTCTCAAAACCTGGCATATGTACCTGTCTACTGTTGAACTGAGAATACAAGTTATTTTGAAATAGAGGATCGGCATTTAAGCTGGTGAGTTCATAAGTATTTAGTGTCAATTGTTTGTATAAGTTTGAAGAAAGTGCTTGTAAATGTTTGTAGTAAATGTTGCTAGTAAATGTTTGTATCTCCTAGAAAATCCTATATTTTCTACTAGAATTGTAGCCTTCTACCAAGGCTCGAATGTTTTGAATGTTGTTTGTTTGTAAAAGTGAGTGTTTTTCCCAAGTATCACTATCATTACCAAAATATAGTTTTACATTACTGTTTATGTGAGAAGATCACAATGTGAATGCAATGGGAAAATAATAATGTATTGTAGTATTGTATATAGTAACTACTATTGTACTAACCACCTTAAACCAATTGTTAATTAAGGTATAATGTGATATGATTGTTACCATGCTTGATCAACTAGTAAAAACACGACATTCGAAGACGTCGAAATGTTATGACATTTGTCACCCGTAGACTTGTAGTTCCCACTGTAGCTAGCAGCAAGGTGTAGGTTGATCAATCCAGTATAGATCTATACACAAATTCATGCTCTCCCTCTAGGAGACTCTGGTTACAAAACATGACACAACAGTATGATGCCATCCATGAAGTAGTGGCTTACATTAATGTTATAGTATTCTTGTATTTGTATAGTATGATCTATATGTTCTAGTGTATTGTATGTTCTCTTTGTATAGTGTATAGTATGTTCCTCCTTGTTTCTCATTATAGTATGTTCTTTCTGTTTCTCGTTATAGTATGTTTGAACCGACTCATGTATGAACTGACTCTTGTATGGTTCATTGTACTAGAAATAGTGAGTAGAATCTCCTAAACTATACCTATTGTAGTTTACTAGTAATGTTGTTTGAATAATTGAGTATGTTAAGATCCAAACGACATTCGGATAAACAACCGACACCCTAAGTCCACAACCAAACAAGGAATAGGAAATAAAGCGATTTATCAGTCCTAAGTCTTTTCAATCTTATTTATATAACTATATATCTGAATAGACATGATTTTTGACAATATATAAGTTTAAAAGATTTTGATAACGAGTTTAGCATATAACAGAGTTTCATAAAAAGGTTTTGAAATAGTTTGTTGGATAACACTATTTTGAAGTATAGGAAATCCATTTATTTGATAAAAATTAATCACATGTGATTGATATAATAACTATAATGTTTCTACTTGTATCCCCCCCCCCCCCATAAAAGCATTTAAAATAATTTAAAAGGTAAATTAGGGGTATGAACTCACCTGTAGTGAGTGGTTTGAATGTAAGATCGATAAAGGATGTTGAGTGTTAAGTGAAATCTTGGGCAACCAATCTTTGGTAAACCTCAGATTTTCCTCGATAATTGTTTAATCATTTTAGTCATATCCAGTTCATATCCAGGTCTAGTCCTTTTCCCCTCTTAATTCCCTAGGCATTTGGAAAATTTAGAACGGATAAATATTATAGCTCATGTAATCGATCCTATAACCGAAGCATATAGGACATGATTCATGATGTCTTACACAAAGACATGATACTTGACCAGTCTTTTGCTACCATATTTTTTTATTTTCCATGTTCTCACAATACGAACTATGAAGAGGGATGCCGTAATCATAATCAAATTTTGAGAATGCAATACATATAAAATTTCCTTATGTTGAACCATTCCAATATAACATTCATATATATCTTTGATTAAAATTGATTAAAATCTCAATTTAAGCTTTTAAACAATGAAAATGAAGCATGAATTCCTCTCCCTTAATTATACCAAACAAATTTTCAACCCATGCAACTTTGCGAATTGAAACTTTTGTTTTCTATAATTAACATTGAAAAATTTCAATACTTAGCATAATAATCATGCTCCCACTAACATGATAATTATATCCTTATAAGTATAACACCTATGCTCCCACTAGCTTTGACATGTACTCAGAAATGAGCTTGACTTCTAGAAATCAATACTTTATTGACTTTCTTAACAAAGTTCAGATTTCTAATATGAGATGCTTTGATAAGACTTTACCTACGCTTCTCAAACTCATACACCTTTCCTAAGATAGCTCACATGTGTGTCTAAACAAATATGAAAAGGGATGTCGTAATCATAATGTTTAGACATTTTGCCACTTCTCACAATTCGAACTATGAAGAGGGATGTCGGAATCATAGATGAATTTGAGATTGCAAACAACACAACAACTATCTTCTTAAAATCTACTTAGTGAAAGCGTTTCCTCACCATCATTTTCATGAATCAGAGAGAAACCTTATGACACTTAGATTTTTTATGGTGTATGTGTTCCTATCCATGTGAATTTTTCAAACCATAATCATAAGACAAGGTTAGTGACAAATCCGAGCTCATATGGACTGAACTTGTTCAATCTTAATTTCTTGCCACATGGCAGCACTATGCCTACCATTGCTTCCGAGTTGTTATGCAAACAATTTAAAACTCATAGAACTCACATACACAGTCAACTTGACTGAAATGGGCATAGAAATAAGAATATGTCAACACCATAAGTTACAAACCTCATGTCGTATGCTAGTGATTAACAATAGATTTTATTCCTGATTATCTTGAAACTTTTCAAGATCGTTCAAACTCCCACTGTCCTCTTGACATATAAGATTCTCTTATCAAGAACCATTCCTTGACAAACAAATATTCAAGCATTAGTGCGGATTCTTATCATGACAAACACTTCACATAATTGGTCTTAGTTGGTCTTTGTCTTTTCCAAGACATCACTACTTACCAATTTCAAATGTACAAGAGTAGAAAAACATTTTACTCTACATTTGATAAGTGTTATAAACCTTCTTAAGATTATGTCACTCAAGGCACAATCTTGGAGTATGACTCTAAGATTTGATTTTGGAACAAAGTATGACTCATCTTGTTGAATTAACCATTTCACCTATTCACAATTCCTTTTCTTAGCCTTAAAAATACACTAAGATATCCTTAGAGGATCAATTGTGACATGGTTTTTCATAATCATTAAGATGATCATAAAACACAATACTAAAGTACTTTCCCATATTTTTAGAATGGAGAAACATTTATCTTTCTACCTAGTTTGATTCTTCTTATTCGTCCTGCCATACATTGAAACTTTTCCAGTGTTTCTGAATTATACTTAAACTTGTAAGCATAACCCTATTTACTAAACTTTAGTAAATCATGACGAATGGTCTTATTTTTCTTTGTGGTGGACGTGACCAGCGCACACCAAAGTGTACTTTATCCCTTTGTCCTTCACTTGACTCACATATACATGTCAACAAGGAATTAGTCTTAATTTCCCAAAGATAAAAAATTTGCATTGATCACACAATACTAGTTTCATGATTCCAAGTTACTATCCAACTGAAACTTGGGTGATGAGAATCTTTCCTTATTTGGTGAATTTTGACACTACCACAAACGAAAGAATCAAATTTATTGCTAACATGGAAACATACAAACATCAATTTCACAAATGTCATTGCAAGGAGATATGATATAAAATAAAACAATTTTATTATAAAACTCAGAAAAAATTTCTTTATAATGCAATTACAAGTGAAAACTATGCTATTACATATTTCCTAGCAATCTATCATAACTCCTAAGCAGCAGCTCAAAAATCCGATCTTCGAACCAAGCGATTAAAATCCATCTTCGCGATCAGATTCAACATGTTCTTACTTTTAAGCTTCCTTCCTTTTTCTTGATCCTACAAAACATCAAAATGCAACCTTATCACATCATGTATTAAGAATCAACAATTAGGAACTTAATAGAGTTAGATAATAGACTTACCCAAAGCAGATTCATACATTTTGTCTCTACCTTCTTTCAGGTAGTCAGGCCAACTTCGCTTCCAATGTCTATTTTCTTGATAGTAAAAACATACAGACTCTTTGGGAATGTTACATGAGACTATCACATACTTAGCCTTTCTCTCTACCATATGGTCAACCAGGTTGACCATGGCCAATCCCTTTCCATTGGGAAGAGAAAGTTTTTCTAAACTTCCAATGTTACCATTGTGAAAGTCCATGGAAGTTTGAGAAGTAGATCTTCCAATCAAGTTTGCTTTACCAGTGCACAAAATCATTGCTGATTCAGCAGCAACAAGCAAATAGGTAAGATCATTAAGGTCCATGTCATGGTCTATCACATAGTAGTCCTTAATGAACTCACTATATGACTCGGGAAGTGACTGAAGAACCTAATCAATAGCCAACTTCCTTGGGACAATAACACCCAACATTCTCAACCTGTCAATATGTGACTTCATCTCTAATACATGAGTACACACTGGTCTTCCATCTTTATGTTACATCGCAAGTAGGATTTCTTGATCTTGAACTTTTCAAGTCTTCGAGCTTGTAGGTCAGGGAAAATAGTTGGAGGAGGAGGAGGAAGTGTTGGAAGCTTGTTCCAATAGATTTGGGTATACCATAGTTGTTTGAACTAGACATCTACAAGAGAGAAATTCAAGTTAGTTGATTTAAGTCCTTGATATAACACCCAAGTTGAAATATTAAGGCTAGGACCTAACACAATATTTTATAACTTGGAAGAGGGATGCCGTAATCCAAGCTACAAAATATTTGAAGGTAGGTAAATGACGATTTACCAATTTCCATCATGAAAAACGAATCATAAGTTTTTAAATTAATAGAAATTCCTCAATCCTTTGAGATTCTTTGAACTATTGAATGGCATGTTTAAATCTCGATTGTGCCCTTCAAGTTTGTGACTGGGATGCCGAGGATCACAAACAAGGAGTGAATAACCATGCAAATTAGCTTGGTATACTCAATGTTACAACCACCTAATCAATGTCTCAGTTAACCAGATACACTCCATTGATCTATGATTAACATCAATTTACCCTATTCCACGCATTGTCAATCGCAGATTAGTGTGCCGGTTAACAACACACGCTCCACTAACGACTTAACAAAGGTGCAAAGTACAATTTCATGGGTTAGCACCAAATACACATTTTCCTAAAGTAACTAAGATTGGGAATTTAATAAAGTTTAGTTAATTTATATTTATCAGTATACTTTTAATGAAGGGAGAATTATAGTTCTATCCTACCCGTTCGGCTAACGACCCTCCACCAGTCAAGGAAGCGGTGGGTGAGATTGGATACCCATTAAACTGCCATTTTGTAACATACACGTTTTGAAATCGTGTTTTGTAATGAATAAAATTGTGAAATATTATGTAAAAATTGATTGTTGAGTTCTAACAAATGGTTTTTACTAGAAATGAAGTAAAACTATTTTTAGAATCACTCAGAAAATATTGGAAGTCTTATGAGATTCCAATTAAAAACCAAATACTGAAATTTAGTGAAAATATAAAATTTTAAATAAGTAAAATTTAATTATTTGATGTTATAGAGAATCTCGTTAGAAACTTGTAGGTGAAAACCACGTCAAAATCCGAGTTATAACGAAGAAGTTATGACCAACTGAAGTTCCGTAACAAAAACGGCATGGCGCCGAATGACGTAAAAAGCGAGTTTTTTAATAAAATACTTTTTAGCCTTATTAATCTAAATGAAAGTTGTAGTATTCGTTAAACCGAGAAATTCGATAAAAAAGAACGCAAAAATCTGACTTCGTATGAGGAAGTTATGATTTTTCGAAGTTTCAACTTAGCAGTAGACAGCTAAAAACTTGAATTTTAGATCGAGCGACATTTTACCGATACATCCTAAACGAGAATCGAAGGTCTCGTCATTTGTAGTACAGCGGTAAAAAGTCTGACGAAAATAGATGTCGGATGAAGAAGTTATGATTTTTTAACGGATTTTCCTATCTCGGTCTGTTAAAAATAATAATATTAAAATTAAAATCAAAATTAGTCAACGAAGTCTAAACGAAAGTTGTAGAGCGTAATTTTAGATATGCGTGCATATAAAGACCGTCAAAAACGGAGCTCATATGCGAAAGTTATGGATTTTAGAAGTTTAGGGCACATTTTCCGAGAAATTCGCATGAATAGTACCAGCCTCGCGAGATCTCGCCTCGTGTCCGACACGCGTCACCATTCGGTTCTCCCGGAGCATCGGTCCCTCGCATGTCCGATGCGTGCCGCTTCCGGATTCGGCCAATTTCGCGACCAGTAGCCTTCCGACGCGCGCTTCACACCGCCTTCGCCACCTGCCCTTCGCTACTGATGCCACCGAGCAGCTTCGTCACCCTTTCGCCCGAGCCTCACAGTAGGCCTCCTGGCCTTTTCTTCTCGCACCACCTGCCCCTCGCTGCTGACGCCACCGAGCTGCTTCGCTGCTTGCTTCCCTCCCAAACCGAATTCGGCCTCGGCCCTATATAAAGGGGGCTGGGAACCTTGCCGACTAACTTTGAAAATTTGCCACTTTTAGCCCCTCTTTCCATATTTTCTTCATTTTGACTTTCCCCGAAGCCCCGGTTTCAATTTTAGCACCCGAAACACGTCCCGAGACCCCCAAGAAGCCCGGAAATTTTATCTTTTCGGTTTTGAAGCCCTACCTTCGCAGAGCCCGGTTTTCTATTAAGCTCCCGGTTTTCAACATAGAAAGACATATTTAAAGCTGAAGTGTAGTCCAAATTACTATTTTAACATCCGGTTAACTTAAGGTGAGTTCAATATATAGGAACAATTGTATGTTATGTGTTATATGTGCTATGTGCTTTTCAGTGTTATTATTCTGAGTTATTTTCTCGTGTTATTCGCTATGTTTATAGAAATTGTAATACCTTTGACCATGTGATCAGTGAAAGGACTTAGATTCACATTGGTACTGGTACGTAGCCTCTGGACATGTAGAGCATGTCTCCGTAAGAGAATGACTTCTATTCTATGGCATTGGAAAATGGTTAGACAGGACTATAAGCCTGAAATATAACAAGATGTTAATCAGAAATTGCATGTCTTCTATGCCAGTTGGGCCAAATCTTTATTGAAGTATATCAATAATTGAAAAGTATATCTTTGAATAAAGTCTTTGATTGATATGAACGCTTGTCACATGATCTCACATACATCTTGTTGTTCCTCTTTGCTTTTGCCACATTGAAGTATATATATGGCATAACATTATATTGTATCTATTTTTGAACTTACTAAGCGTTACCGCTTACCCTATCAGTGTTTAACAATTGCAGGTGATAAGTAACTAGTATGTTTACATACTACTGAAAGATGTAGAATAGTTTGTAATAGTACTTTTGTACTACAGTTTATGTTTGTATAAATTACAATATCTTGGGTAGTTATGTAATATATATATATAACACTTTGTAATAGAAGGTTTGTAACCAATAGTTTGTAATTCCCTTTATCAATGTAAAATATTGCTTTTATGAATATGCAAATAGCATGTTTTGGAGTAATGATATTGTGAAGTATGAAAGTTTGAGTCTTTCAAAAATACGAAAGTTGGGGTCTTTCAACCATGGTATCAGAGCAGTAGTTTAAGCGAACTAAATTCCACGAATTGGTATTTAGACTTAAACTATAGGAAGTTCAATATATGAACTTAATCATTGTAAGTATAGGGATACAAACCATAGGAAATATATAAGTAAAAGTATTAGGTAATAGTAAACCCTAATATTCTAAAATACTATCTTACTCCGTATTTCAGATCGATGACTGAACAAGTAAGTAGCCATACCCCTGATGTTGGTGGAGATCCTCAACCCGAGGAAGTGAATACTCTAGTATCTCCTCGTGAGGAGCGACTTTTAGGTAAACTTACCGGTGTTATTCGACAGACTCTCGAACAACACAAAAAGAATGATGATAAAGGAAAAGAGAAATTCATTGGAGAATCTTCAAGTGGAAAGGTGAAGCGTCCCTAGTTCAAAGATTTCAAGAGTAGTGGTGCTACGAAGTTTTCTGGTGTCCTTAATCCTATAATTGTTCTAACTTGTATTCAGAACACCGAGAAAGTATTTTGTGTTTCTCATGTGGATGATGAAGACAAGGCTATCTATGCTTCTGCAATGCTCATTGGAGAAGCTTTAGTCTGGTGGGAAGCAACATATGAAGCTCTCGATGGATGTGACCAGGAGAACTTATCCTGGGAGTTGTTCAAGACTCGTGTGCTAGAGAAGTATTGTCCTCTTGATATGAGGAGAAGATTGGAGAAGGAATTCCTCGAGCTTAAACAAGGAGGAATGACTGTGAATGAGTATGAAACTCAATTTAATCAAAGAGCAAGGTTTGCTACGAAGTATATTCCAACTAAAGACGAGAAAATTCAGTTATTCATGGAGGGACTACGACACGAAATCCATGATTTCGTTGTCAATCGGGATGTTCTAACATTCAATAAAATTGTTGAGTATGCTCGAAGGTGTAAGCATGACTTAGAAATATGTGGTGCCACTCTTACTATTCCAAAGCATCCACGTACTGAAAGAACTACTCCTGCTTTTACTATTCCACCAGCTCAATCTATTCGAACTGATCCTAGCAAGCAAGCACAATCTCATAGTGCTTTTCGTGGCCGTGGTAGCTCACAATCTTTTTCTATTCAATCGTCGTCATGTCGCATTTGTGGAAGGAATCATCCGGGTCAATGCAAAATAGACAAGGAATCCATTGTCTGTTATGGGTGTGGAGAAACAGGCCATATCAAGACAGCTTGCCCAAGGAAGGATGTGACTTGTTATGCATGTGGTATTAGTGGCCACAAGAAGCTTTTATGCCCTACTCTTACCAGCCAAGTGACGGGAAGTCAAGCTTCTATTCAACAACCAGCGAGAAGTCAATTCCCTGTACAACAACCAAAGAGTACTCCATCTAAAAAGGAGGAGGTGCTAAAAGCTAAGGTTCGTGCATTCCAGATTACCGCAGAGGAAGCACATGAGGACCCGAATGTCGTGACGGGTACATTTCTTGTCAACTCTAGACCTGCTCACATCTTATTTGGTTCTGGTGCCTCGGATTATTTCATCTCTTATGAATTTTCGCATTCTTTTCAAACTATTTGCTATGCACTCGCGCAACCATTTCACGTAGATACTGCAGGAAGTATATCATTACTTGCTGATAAAATCTATAGGGATTGTGTCATAGAAATTGAAGGCTATAATTTTCTTGCTAACCTAATCCATATCTCCTTGCCTAATTTCGATATTATTCTCGGCATGGATTGGTTGTCAAAGAACCATGCAGAACTCTTGTGTTACGAAAAGATGGTACACATTCCTATTGAAGGGGAAGATCCTATTCTTGTCTACGATGAACAAAGGATCTTAAAAATAATCTCTTTCCTCAAATCTCGTAAATTCATATCGAAAGGTTGTCCTATCTATCTGGCCTATACAGTTGACATCTCAAGAAAGGAGAATAAAACTATAAATGATATTCCCATTGTTAACGAATATCCCGATGTTTTCCCCGATGATCTTCCTGGACTTCCTTTGGACAGACAAGTAGAATTCCGAATTGACCTTGTGCCCGGTGTTGCTCCAATTGCAAAGACTCCTTATCGTCTTGCGCCAACCGAGATGAAATAAATGATGATCCAACTGCAAGAATGACTTGATAAAGGCTTTATTCGACCGAGTACCTCTCCCTGGGGTGCTCCAGTATTGTTTGTCAAGAAGAAGGATGGATCGATGCGAATGTGAATTGATTATCGTGAGTTGAATAAGGTGACTATCAAGAACAAGTACTCACTACCTCGCATCAACGATTTATTCGATCAACTTTAGGGCGTTAGCTATTTCTCAAGGATTGATTTGAGATCTGGCTATCATCAGTTGAAAGTACAAGAGCAGGATGTACCGAAGACTGCTTTTCCGTACTTGTTATGGGCATTTCGAATTCCTTGTCATGCCATTCGGTTTGACAAATGCTCCTGCCGTATTCACGGATATGATGAATCGAGTGTGTCGCCCAATGCTCGATAAGTCTGTCATCGTATTCATTGACGATATTCTAATCTATTCCAAGTCTGAAACCGATCATGCCGTTCATATTCGTGAAATCTTAGAACTTCTTCGAAAGGAGAGACTTTATGCTAAATTCTCAAAATGTGAAATTTGGCTTCTTCAAGTTCAATTTCTCGGCCATATTATTTCTAGTAACGGTGTATCTGTAGATCCCATCAAAATTGAAGCCATTCAAAATTGGGAAGTGCCCCGTAATGCTTCCGAAATTCGAAGTTTCGGTCTCACGGGATATTACCGGAGATTCATTAAAGACTTTTCTCGTATAGTCGTACCTCTCACAAGTCTTACACGGAAGGAAGTGAAGTTCGAATGGGGTGAAGCTCAAGAAAAAGCTTTCTCAACTCTAAAAGATCTTTTGACTCATGCTCCCATCTTATCACTCCCAGAAGGTGATGATGATTTCTCCGTGTATAGCAATGCTTCAAGATTGGGACTCGGTTGTGTGTTGATGCAGCATGGTAAAGTGATAGCCTATGCCTCAAGACAACTGAAAGATTATAAAAAGAATTATCCCACCCATGATCTTGAACTCATTGCAGTAGTATTTGCCCTAAAACTTTGGAGACATTACCTTTTTGGTACGAAATGTCAATTATTTACCGACCACAAGAGTCTCAAGTATATATTCAGTCAGCAAACTCTGAATATGAGACAACAACGAGCCATGGAACTGATCAAGGACTATGATTGCGAAATCTTGTACCATCCTGGAAAGGCTAATGTGGTTGCAGATGCACTTAGCAAGAAAGTTTATCATAATAGTATGTGTTATACTATTACTCACACTATGGTGAAGTTCACTATTCTTGATGAACTAGAGAAGTGGCAAGTTGAAGCCTTAAAGCCAGAAAATGTGAAGAAGGAAGGAATGGTACATTATGCCAACGTTTTACTTAATGATCCACGAGGATTAAAAGTATTTAAGAATCGGCTATGGATTCCAAAGATTGGTGGATTATGACAGAAGATTTTAGATGAAGCTCATACGTCTAAGCTATCAATACATCCTGGTACAAGTAAAATGTACTATGATGTAAGAGCTGATTATTCGTGGCCTGGATTAAAGAGAGACATTGGAAGATATGTACAGGAATGCTTAGTATGCTTACAAGTCAAAACAGAACACCAAAAGCCTTATGGAACTCCAGAAAGCCTTAGTGTTCCTGTATGGAAGTGGGAAGAGCTGTCCATGGATTTTATTACCAAATTGCCAAAGACTGCTAGACAGCATGATAGCATTTGGGTAATCGTCGACCGCCTAACTAAGAGTGCATATTTTCTCGCCATGCGTGAAACGGCTCCAATGGAGAAATACGCACAAGTATACTTGGATGAAATTGTTGCAAGACATGGTGTGCCACTAAAGATCATTTCCGATCGCGATACTCACTACACTTCTCACTTTTGGGCGAGTATGCAACGCGAATTGGGATCTCGAGTTGCTCTCAACACCGCTTATCATCCCCAGACAGATGGTCAGAAGGAGAGAAAAATCCAAACAGTAGAAGATATGCTTCGTGCATGTGTCTTGGAGTTCGGTGGTAACTGGGATAAATACTTACCTCTTGTTGAATTTACGTATAATAACGATTACCACACTTCAATCAAAATGCCACCATATGAAGCATTATATGGTCGCAAATGCCGTACGCCGTTATGTTGGCGTGATGTAAGACAAAAGATCCTTGGAGGCCCTGAAATGATTCCAGACACCACCGACAAGATTCAAATCGTACGAGAAAGAATGAAAGCGGCCCAGGATCGACATAAGTCCCATACGGAAAAGAGAAGACGACCTATAGAATTCCAAGTGGGTGATTTCGTGATGCTGAAGGTATCCCCATGGAAAGGCCTTATGCGATTTGGGAAGAAAGGAAAGTTGAGTCATAGATTTGTTGGTCCTTTCAAAAACATCCAGAGAATTGGAAAGCAAGCATACCGCTTAGAATTACCTGAAGATTTGGCAGGTATTCATGATGTGTTTCATGTAAGTTATCTACGCAAATGCTTGAGCATCTACGATGAGACGGTTCCATTATCCGAGGTGAAATTGGATAATAAGTTAAGATATGTTGAAGAGCCTGAAGAAATCGTGAATGAAAGAACAACTAAGCTACGCAATAAAGAAACAGAATTGGTGCTTGTCAAGTGGAAACACCATCGTGGCCCAAACTATACTTGGGAGAATAAGAATGAGATAAAAGCAAAATATCCCCATTTATTTTAATCGATGTAATTTCGGGGACGAAATCCTCAAAAGGAGGAGGAATTTGTAACATACACGTTTTGAAATCGTGTTTTGTAATGAATAAAATTGTGAAATATTATGTAAAAATTGAGTGTTGAGTTCTAACAGATGGTTTTTACTAGAAATGAAGTAAAATTATGTTTAGAATCACTCAAAAAATATTAGAAGTCTTATGAGATTCCAATTAAAAAACAAATGGTGAAATTTAGCGAAAATATAAAATTTTAAATAAGTAAAATTTTATTATTTGATGTCGTAGAGAATCTCGTTAGAAACTTTTAGGCGAAAACCTCGTCAAAATCCGAGTTATAACGAAGAAGTTATGACCAACTGAAGATCCGCAACAAAAACGACACGGCGCCGAATGATGTAAAAAGTGAGTTTTTGATAAACTAATTTTTAGCCTTATTAATCTAAATGAAAGTCGTAGTATTCGTTAAACCGAGAAATTTGATAAAAAGAACGCAAAAATCTGACTTCGTATGAGGAAGTTATGATTTTTCGAAGTTTCAACTTAGCAGTAGACAGCTAAAAACTCGAATTTTAGATCGAACGATATTTTACCGATACATCCTAAACGAGAATCGAAGGTCTCATCATTTGTAGTACAACGGTAAAAAGTCTGACAAAAACGGATGTCGGATGAAGAATTTATGAATTTTTAACGAATTTTCCTGTCCCGGTCTGTTAAAAATAATAATATTAAAATTAAAGTCAAAATTAACCGACGAAGTCTAAACAAAAGTTGTAGAGCGTAGTTATAGCTACGCGTGCATATAAAGAACGTCAAAAATGGAGCTCGGATGCGAAATTTATAGATTTTAGAAGTTTGGGGCACATTTTCCGAGAAATTCGCATGAATAGTGCCAGCCTCGCGAGATCTCGCCTCGTGTCCGACACACGTCACAGTTCGGTTCGCCCGGAGCGTCGGTCCCTCGCATGTTCGACGCCTGCCACTTCCGGATTTGGCCGATGTCACGACCAGTAGCCTTTCGACGCGCGCTTCACACCGCCTTCGCCACCTGCCCTTCACTACTGATGCCACCGAGCAACTTCATTACCCTATCGTCCGAGCCTCGCAGCAGGCCTCGTGGCCTTCGCTTCTCGCACCACCTGCCCCTTGCTGGTGACGCCACCGAGTTGCTTCGCTGCTTTCTTCCCTCCCAAACCGACTTCGGCCTTGGCCCTATATAAAAGGGGCTGCGAACCTTGCCGACTAACTTTGAAAATTTGCCACTTTTAGCCCCTCTTTCCATATTTTCTTCATTTTAACTTTCACCAAAGCCCCGGTTTCAATTTTAGCACCCAAAACACGTCCCGAGACCCCCGAGAAGCCAGGAACTTTTAACTTTTCGGTTTTGAAGCCCTACCTTCGCAGAGCCCGGTTTTCAATTAAGCTCCCGGTTTTCAACATAGAAAGACATATTTAAAGCTGAAGTGTTGTCCAAATTACTATTTTAACCCCCGGTTAACTTAAAGTGAGTTCAATATATAGGAACAATTTTATGTTATGTGTTATATGTGCTATGTGCTTTTCAGTGTTATTATTCTGAGTTATTTTCTCGTGTTATTCGCAATGTTTATAGCAATTGTAATACCTTTGACCATGTGATCAGTGAAAGGACTTAGATTCACATTGGTACTTGTACGTAGCCTCTGACCATGTAGAGCATGTTTCCGTAAGAGAATGACTTCTATTCTATGGCATTGGCAAATGGTTAGATAGGACTATAAACCTGAAATCTAACAAGATGTTAATCAGAAATTGCATGTCTTCTATGTCAGTTGGGCCAAAGCTTTATTGAAGTATATCAATAATTGAAAAGTATATCTTTGAATAAAGTATTTGATTGATATGAATGCTTGTCACATGATCTCACATACATCTTGTTGTTCCTCTTTGTTTTTACCACATTGAAGTATATATATGGCATAACATTATATTGTATCTATTTTTGAACTCACTAAGCGTCACCGCTTACCCTATCAATGTTTAACAATTGCAGGTGATAAGTAACTAGTATGTTTACATACTATTGAAAGATGTAGAATAGTTTGTAATAGTACTTTTGTACTACAGTTTATGTTTGTATAAATTACAATATCCTAGGTAGTTATGTAATATATATAACACTTTGTAATAGAAGGTTTGTATACAATAGTTTGTAATTCCCTTTATCAATGTAAAATATTGCTTTTATGAATATGCAAATAGCATGTTTTGGAGTAATGATATTGTGAAGTATGAAAGTTTGAGTCTTTCAAAAATACGAAGGTTGGGGTCTTTCACATTTTATAGGCAGTAATCTTATACCCCCCCCCCCCCACCTCCTTATAGACTGTCTTCGTGAATGAGGCCTACTAACGGTAAGATTGAGTTTAATCTTATATATATATATATATATATGTGTGTGTGTGTGTGTGTGTATATATATATATATATATATATATATATATATATATATATATATATATATAGGGAAAAGATGAAATGAGAACATCTAAAAGGTTGAGAACGCGACAACAGTTTTAGACCAATCAGTATATAAGGTCATATTAGTAATTGTATATTTTAATTAAATTAAAATAAAATAAAATCAATCAAATTCCCTTAAATTTAGGATCAGTTACCTAAAAAGAAGGAAATATTTGATTTTTTTATTTTTCTTATTAATGAAACATAAAAAACATTTTTATCAAAAAAAATTAACGATAAAAATTTAATTTTTTTTTCTTAGAAAATAAATTTTTTTCTCCTAACTCACGTTTTTTTTTCGAAAAAATTAATAGAAATCCAACCCCAAATCAATACATTTGTATTCATAAACAATTTTTTTTTTCAAAAAACTAATACTACTACAATCACAAATGAATACATATCAATTTACAAGTAATCCACCTTTTTTTTAATCAACCAAAAATAAAAGGGGTGTAAAAATTATCATTTCTTTATAAAAGAAAACATTTAATAATAAATAAATACACTTATTCACACATGATTACACTGCTATTTACAAATGAATACATTGTTATTAACAAATGAATACCCTTGTATTCACAAATGAATAAAAGAATACATCTAATCATAAATAAATACTCTCATTCACACATGATTACACTGCTATTTACAAATGAATACATTGTTATTAACAAATGAATACATTGTTATTAACAAATGAATACCCTGCTATTCACAAATGAATACCTCTCTCACACATTTCATCAAACAGCCCAATCGTCCCAGATACAAAGCCAGTGAACCCGATGTCAAATACGCCCTCCACTACCAAATCAACAAGCCATTGTTCTTCGTTTACATAAGTCGGTTTTGAATTTTATGGTTTTGATCATGTAGAACAATCTCAACCATTCCGACTCATCTTTATCACAGATTGCGAATTAACTGGTGTCTTAAGCCCCGAATGTAAAACCCATTTAGCGATTGCAAACTAGTTATCAAATTAATTCCGATCAAAATCAGAATAACTATAAACAACCTAGAATTCGATAATCCCAGCAAAGCAATTCAGTTTTCACATCCGATTGGTTTGTCCGTTCATCACTAGACTTTAAGATTAGCATTCAATCAAACACCAAATCGATTCTTCAAAGATATATTTCACTCACAGATCATAAGAAATTTTCATGTCTGAGATGAATCAAATTAATAATCATGAAATCAAATTGACTATAAGAACAGGAACGAGAAAATTGATGAAAAAATATGATCTAGGATTAAAATTAACAAAATCGATTCATGAGAATTGATATACACACGATGAAGACCATTAACCTCAAAAAAAATCATCGATTGTAGATTTAGAACAGGAGAATTGATATACACCCATGTGCATTCGATTTATTCCCTCTGTATCTCGATTTCCTTCAATAAAATTACCTCAAATTGTGTTTCGTGCTTCGAATCCACTCCCGTCTCCTTGTCTCTTCTAATACACCTCAATGGTCGGGGAAGTCAACGTCGATGCACCATCTTTGGCGAAACTTGCGTTGTCGGGGCTAGGGCAGCAGAAGGAGGTGGCAGTGTTGCATATTGGTGAGAGGTAAATGGATTGTTGAAGATTGAAAATGAAGGATAAATAGGGTTCTTTCTAGATGAGTAGAGAAAAAAAATCGACTCTATCAATAGTCTTTATCTTCACAGCAGCTTGCAGGTCCGATTAGGGCTGCAAAAATCATTTGATAGGGGAATGAGTAGGGTAACGACAATCTTTAATGGAAATAAGAATGGGAATGAGAAATTATAGGATTGACTTAAAGTTTCAATTACTGTTATACCCTTATGTCATTTTAAAAGTTACACTTTACTACCGATAGTTTTTGAATCAACATAAATTACGTGTTTGGTAATAGCCTTAGATTTGAATATTTAAGTGGCCCAGATGTGTTCTCGTGTTCTCAACCTTTTTGGTGTTCTCAACTGATCTTACTCCTATATATATATATATATATATATATATATATATATATATATATATATATATATATATATATATATATATATATATATATATTAACTATTAATATTATAATAGTATAAGGGTCAAATTTTAACTATTAAAATTCTAAGGGTTTGGAACTTAATATGTCAAAAGAAGACTCTACATTTACAACTTCCAAAACTTGAGGGAAAGTTTTGAACAATTCAAAAAACTTTTGGAATTCATAACATATGAGTTTAATATGGCTTTTAATCGCAAGACTCTTGAAAATCCATAACTTGAGGACAAGTTAGGGAGGTCATAAAACAATTTATGAAAAGAGACTCTTCAAGTTTATAACCTAGGGCTTTGATAACTCTTTTAAAGGAAAAACTTTTGGTTTTCCATAACTTGAGGACAAGTTATGGAATCCATCAAAGTCCATTTAGATCAAATAATAAACTAACAAACATGTCTAGCAAGAATTATTATCTAGATTAAACTCATATGAACAAGACAATTCAAATCAAACAATTTTCATGCAATTAGCCTAACCATTAAACTAATACAAAACATGAAACTTTTGACAATTACTTTTCAATTGGATTAGAATGATCATCACCACATAAAAACCAGTTTATAAGTTCGAAAACAGCTTAGAGTAATGATTTTAGTCCAATTCCAGCCTTAAAACTCAAAAGTATGATGTCATGGGCTCCAACTCGTCGAGTGCATGAACAAACTCGATGAGTTTGATGAAATTACACATGGACTCATCGAGTCCCCTATCTAGACAACAAAAAAGTAGATTTTCAAGCAACAATATCAAGTATAATTGAAAACAGCCCTAGGCTCTGATACCACTGTTGGGTTTTGAGCATTCTAACACTCCTATGGTGTATATGCAACCCTATGTGCTTTGGATCTATGTTTTCTCTTTTCTACATGCATACATTCAAAATTATAAAGCCTCATCCTAACTAGCATACAATGGAGTATCTATACTACAAAAGTCTAGTTAGATGACATACCTTTTGGTGAAGCTTGAAGTCTTGAACCTTTAAGAGCTTAGTACCCCAAGTGTTGCACCTCAAATGGTTCACACAAAACCACCAACAATTGGAATAACCTGAGAAGAAGAATACTTGCACCAAAAATCACCTAGCCCTCTTTGTGTACGCACTAGTGCCAATTTCATGAACTAGAGGGGTCCTTATACTGTGTGGCTTAATTACGATTACACCATGTAAACCCTAATGTGCATGACCTTCCATATTCTTCATGCTCCATGGGTTAAAACCTCCATGGATTATCCATGGGTTACCACATGGATTTAGCCCAACATGAAGAACTATGGATCATAAGCCCCATATATAAGAATGAATTATTTACATAATCAATCCCCATATATTTAATTAGTCTCTTTTTATCACAAAATTAATTCCAAATTAATTATTTATCAATACTAATTAAATAATATGATTTCATATTAATATATTAGAAATTATAATATATTAACAAATAATAAGTATCATTTTTCTCATTTGTCTATCAAATTGTTTCGATGCCATGCAACCCAAATGGAACATGCTACTCTCGAGTCAAGTACATACCAATTATAGTTATGGGCTTAGAAATCTAATCCAATAAGTTGTTGGGTCCACAACCTCCTGATTAGATTAACCCTAGCCCACAACCTTCTGGTTGGAATGCCTCAACCCACATCCGTTCGGTTGGAATTCCCCTATCTGTTGACTAACAGCACAAAGCAATACGGTCTCAACCCTACCATACTATGTCATCATATACATAACAAATACAAATATCTATCAACAGATAATCATATAAAGATTCATCATACAAACATACATGTCTAACAATTCACTACAAAATAGCAATATCATATACACCAGGATACATAATCTAGTGGACCGGTATTGGTTCCTTCGACCTACAAGTACATTGAGGAAAAACATACTTGAATCGAAGGACTCTAAAACACTATGATATGATCCTTTTTTTGTATTGCTTGCACCCACGAACCCATTAACACCATAACCAAATAAAATCTCAATCAATAGTCCAAAACCCTCAAGTTTGACCCAAAGTCAAACTTTGTCAAAAGTCAATAGTCAAAGTCAACAACTCTTAACGTCAACTATCTATCCTCACGTTGTGACCATACCTTGATCACATCATGAAAGTCCATTTAATTAGATTCCAACTCATATTGGCCTAACATAGCCAACTCAGTCAAAGAAAATTACCTGAGCTGACCCCACGATGTGAGCAGCCTTCTCTCACATCATGAGCTCCAAAGAGCTTAACAAAAATGAGGTTATTCAACCCTCACGTCTTGAGGCCCTATGTATCATGCCGTGAGCATAGTCTGAAATCAAAATTCAACCATTTAAGTCCTTAATCCATTAAGTCTTTTACTCTAACTTTCCGGAATGTCTTATTACTCCATAATACACTTAATATTTGATGCTTTATGGGCATGTACATCTAATACATGTCTAGATCTCATTTGGGACCAAAATTAAGGAAAAGCTCATCTAACTTTCATGCAAAGGTTCAAAACCTAATCATACACTAGATCTAAATTTCATGACACTCTGAAGACCCTTATGACCCATAAAGTTGCCAATTTTATGGTTTCCATTCATTCAATCTTGCTCAACCAAGGATAAAAGTGGGACAAAACTTGGATCTAGCCACAAACAATAATAAAGGTGGAAGCTTGATACTTACAAAGGTCCAAAAACAATATGAGGTGGTGATGATGATGATTCCTTGCGAGTCTCTTCAAGAGTTGACCTTCTTCTTCTTCTTTTCTTCTTCTTCAAATCATGAAATGCTCCTAAAATGTCCAAGAATTAATCAAAGGGTGAAGGTTTAGGGTTTTTTGAGGTGAAATAGGGTTTAGAGGCTGATAATGAACCCTAAAATGGGTTTAGAGGAACTTAATTACAAAGGAAACCCTAAATGGTCATGGGCTTGGGATGCATAAGTTCTCACACATTTATGTCTCATGTCGTGAGACCAGTCCCGAACAAAATTTCCAGAATAAGCCAGTTGTGACTACTCAAATTTCACATCGTGAGGCTCCATTTCTTCCAAAATTCAACCTTTTGACTCCTTGAAATCCTAAATTGATCCATCCTGGAAAGCAGTCGTTACAATAATAAACAAATCAACAAATGTACATTGCTCCAAATGCATTGTGTACAAAAAATAAACAACTTCATAAACAAACGTACAGATCATAGGGTTGATTATTGATAATGTTTTGTCTATTATGATTTATATTTCTTTACTTCAACCAAATGCATGGAAAATCCCATTTGATGATCTTCATGAATGTATGTATTGTTGAGTAAGAAAGACGTTTTGTTTCTTATCAAATTGATTTTTAATAAATATGTTAGAACCTATATTCATTTGGTAAAAAACAAAAAAAAAACAAAAAACAAAAACAAAAAAAAAAAACAAAAACGGTCCATTTTTTTAAACTTTGTCAACACAACCAATGGGCGGGTATAACACTAGTTATTACTATCACCAGGGAGTGGATAACCCTACCTTATTTTTAGTCCTTCGATGATCCTCTGATGGAATCCTGACTGCAATAACTCGTTATTTACAGGTTTTCGACAGTTCCTTCTTTTCCTCCACATTCTACATAATCGTCGATTGTCTCCTCCCATACCCATTCAATTGGTTTCTTAACCTCCTTCCAAGAGATTCAATTATGGGCTTTAATCTCCTCCCAGTATAACTTCAACCTCCGAGTACGTCTTCAATTCACTCGACCATGATCAAAAGATGAACCTCCCCTGTAGCACACAGCTCCATCTTCAACTTCCGGCAAGTACATAGCCCATGCATCCCGTGTGTCCTCCATTGGTTTCTCCCCTCCTAAGGCCTATATAATGGAACAATGTGAAGTTAATATCATCAATGCCTAGAGTCCTGGTGCTTGATATTGTTTTATTAAGCAGAATCTATGATTTCTTCACTTCCACCAATTTCTTCATCCCATCTGTAATTTCTCTTTCTACAAGTTTGTCTAATTTTTACAAGTCCGAGTGTCTGAAATAGGCTGCTTCAACATGAACTCTAATATCTCTTTCTCTCTATCTATCTCTCTCTCTCTCTCTCTCTCTCTCTATATATATATATATATATATATATATATATATATATATATATATATTTATCTATCTATCTATCTCTCTTTATAATCTTGGCAGAGATTTATATGTAGTGTGCGTGTTCGATAAAATGTATGTAGAAATCAGGTTTCAAGTAGTTTTCGGCAATTGAGCAAACATAGCTAAGATTACTACATTCTTCCAAGTATGTATTGTAAAAAAAAATTGAGTTCAATTTAAAGATATGCTTACAACTTCATTTCAATGACTTCTGTGTATGTTTAAAGTATTCATCATAATTGTTAAGATCCTTCTCTCACAAACTTAACCTGATTAGAAAATTTTGAAAATTCTATATAATTTTTGTCAATTATTTTTGAAATTGTCAGTTTGAATCTCCTCATAATCAGAATTTTTATAGTTCTGTAGATAATTGGAAGGGGAATGTTTTATATAATTGATTTTAACTCTTGTCTCATCAAAGTGATGTTTTATCTCAACTTGATTTTGATAACAGGATGGTTAACTTTTAGAACAAGGTACAAGTTCATACCTTACTTTTATGCTAAGCATAATTCATCACATGAATCTTCTCTTTAGCTGCCCTATTGTGTATACTTGATCTTGGCTTGTTGTTTTTTGGTTTTTTAGATTTACAAAAATACCTAAGAATTTAATGATTATTATGTCTGTTTCTTGATATCTTAACATTCAAACTTATTATTTAAGTTTAATAAATACAACATATATTAATGGCCAGATGAATACTTATACATATTAGTTGTTAAATAAGGCATTTTAACCATTTAAGCATGATCAGTTTAACATACATTTTGATAATTTTCTTTGCATTTGCCTAAATTATTATTCATTTGATTTTAATCTTTAAGACTTACATTCATCATTCTTTCGCATATATATTTATAATTTAATATTTCACTTTATTTAAAGTGTAAAATACATTGTTATTTCTCTCTATTTACCCTTGTTTGATCATCTCAAGACTCTTTTCAAGCAAGTATCATATAGTTTTTTGGAATCCTAAATACATTGGTATTATTATTGTTAATTTAACAAATTGTTTGATTAGGTGGAAAACTCAAAAAACCTGATAAAATGAAACATAAGAATACACTTCTCGATGTGCAATGGAAGCACAAAGAATAACTAAAAAAACTTTCAAGCCGAGTCTCATAAAGTGGATGTTGAAAAAGAAGGATGTAATAACTTTGTTTATTTATGTTAAACAATGTTAATGAGGATACTAACATATAGATTTATAAAACAACATGATTGTAAGATTTTTTTTATTTAATGGTATTTTTATGTTCTTATTTTATGCATAAATTATTGCTCTTTTACCGTTGTATGAAGCAGTCATGGTTTTAGTATGGTTTGTATGAAAATATGACTATGGCTTTTTAAAAACATTAGTATTTCTTATGGAAATAGTCCAAAATGAAACTAAAAATTTCATTTTTGGGGTAAATTATGGTTGCATATAGATGTTCATTTTCAACGGCGGTTGAATAACAATCCTTCATGTTACTTTCTTTGGTTGACTTTCTTTTCACTGTTATTTGCATCCAAGTTTCATACCTGTTTCATTTGATTTCGTTGCTTTAATTATGAATTTTTGTTTTATGGCACGATAGTAAGGATGAGTATAGGACGGTTTGGATCTGTTACGGTAAAAAATCGACCCATAACCAAAACATTCGGTTAATTAATTAATTTTGGTTAACCATTAATATTAGAGACAAATAACTCCTATTTGAGTCATTTTCATTATGTATTAATTGATTTTTGTAATAAGCTTAATCGTTCAAATATAAAAGAATTCAATATCCCAAATTTCATGAAGATGCTTTGTTTGTTTGTTGTCTCAAAATTCAGACAAGATGCATAATAAATAACTATTTTTTTTATATAACTAAGAATTTGATAAAGTATTTGGTAATAGAAAAACTCACATTTTCAGATACAATACTTAAAAGAAAAATCGTGAAAATTTTAACATAAAAGTGATAGCAAGGAAATGTTTTATTTCATGAGTTCTCATATGATTAGGAGCCATATTTCAAAAGAAAATTGTTAGGCCTAAAAACTTGGTCTAAAGTTGATTGGACAAAAGAAAATTTGTCAAGGGTATAATTTCCGTATTTACGTCGGTCAATACGGTCACTAGACGAGTATACTACTAGTTTATTATAATGCTTGTTGATCTTGTTAAATTTTTAGGAGCTGAGGACCCACTATTTGTACTTTTGATTATGGGAAGTGATAGCTGCTAGAACGCACCTTTTTCCATATAGATAGGGGAACATCGCCCACCTATGCGGTTTGACCACACCTCTCCCCCTCATTATCATGAGTTTTGATTGGATGTTGAGATGTGACTGTCGGGAACAGTCGAAATTCATATATATATATATATATATATATATATATATATATATATATATATATATATATTATTTTTAGCAAATATTTCTCAATTCTCTCCATCTTTTACTAAATTCACTTTAAAAAATTTGTAAAATATCTTCTTCCAACAACTCAAACAATCAAAAAAACACCCACGAGTAACACCACACCCACTAGACCTACAATGGATCAACCGATTATATTCACCACTGTTTCATTATTATTGTGGTATGCTACCATATTTTCACAACAATTTTCACAACCACAAACACAAAGAGAACCACATCTTGATCCAGATTTTAATCCGTTTGATTTTTTGTCCCAACCCGAGTTTGTTCAATAAACAGAATCACAACCACAAACACTCATTTCTTATTCCGAACCAGAATTCGTTTAAGAAACTCAACCCAACCGAGCAACAACTACAAGAAAACAGAAGGCATCGGCTAAAAATTGGGAAGATGGCCAATGTTTAGTATTGGCACAAGCATTGATCGATACCTCTGAAGATGCGAAGACAGGAAAAGACCAAAAACACGATCGTTTTTGGATGCGAGTTGGACAAAGGTTCCGCAAACGAGTGAATCTTCTCGAGTATTGTTAAAAACACCAAGTTTACTCAAAATTGAGGAAGATGAACAAGGAAGTCATGTTGTTTAGCGATTTGTACAACAACATGAAACGGTAATGGAGATGATGCGAAAGCGATGACATGATTTTGCAGAAAGCTTTAAAAGTCTACCAAACAGAAAACAAGAAGTCTTTCAAGTTTGTTGAAGTTTGGAATGTCGAAAAAGACAACAAAAAATGGCAATTGAACAAAACATTTGACGTCCATATCGAGAGTGGTTCAAACGGTCAAGAACATTCGAATCCTAGCACACTACATTTGATGGTCATGTTGGGTTCGACCTCAATGAAGATGAGTCGGTTCAAATTTCATCACCTTCCTGACCAATGGGAAGGGACAAAACAAAAAGCAAATACAAAGGCAAAGTATCAAATTCGGATGATTTGAAAGACATCTGGGATGATATGAAAGGTATAAAAGATAGACAGGATAAAATTTTGCAAATTTCTTCCGAAAGAGAGGTTCGGAAACAAAGGGAAAGCGACTTGAAAATACCAACGATGAACACATCGCAGCTGATTGAGGAGGAGCTGAAATTCCTTCGGCAATAAAAGCTGACGAACGTTATGCTGAGTAAGAATTTTTTAAATCGTTTGGTGTGAGTGTGTGTGTGTGCTTGTAGGTTTAAAATTTTTAGTTTTTTTTCTAAGATTTAAGTTTTTTTTTTAATGTGATATTATGTTTTTTTAATTAGCAAAATATTATGTTAAGTTTTTATTTATTAAAAAAAAAAAAAGGAGTGTGGCACACAAGAAACCACACTTTTGTGATAAAATATAACTTGGCATGAGCAACCCCCCCCCCCCCCCCCCCACACACACCCACCCACCCACCCACCCAAACCGACACACAGTGAACTCATTTTACTCTTCGATTTCTTTTATGTGTTTTTTGAGAAAATCCACAATCAAATATGTGTGTTTATTCAACGAAACTTTGGTTATGTACTTCTATGATTCTATTGATTTTCTTGGAGATGTTTTTGTCAGTTAACATGAGTTTGATTTGATTTGGTGATGTTTCGATGCATCTATTGCTTTGAGTTTGATTTATGGTTTCCTTCATCGATTTTCATAGTATCAAAAAATTAGTATCAAAGTGTTGCTCATTGTTGAAACTAAAGTACATCATCATCCAAGTCGCATATTAGCACGGTTTGAGGATTTTTTTTTTAACTTCTTTTTCTTTCGCTTGTGTCTAAAATGAAAAGTGCCTAATTACAAAGGATTTGAGTTGTAATAGGCATGTTCTGGAGATTATCGAACCTATCTTGCTGTTTTGCTCTACCGTTCCTCATTTATTTCTGTTTTGTTCTTATCAATATAGGACTAAATTTGAATGTGCTCTAATATCAGTGATTATTTTGTTTAAGATATTAGAAAGCAAATTGAGATTAAATTTTGATAAACGTAAAGGAACAGATGAGATTATTTAAAAAAAAATTCCATCTCCATTTAAAACTTGTGGTAATTTATGAAGATATAATGAGTCCTGTTGTTTGTCTTTTCCAGTTTAATACTACTTATGTTGTCTGTATCACAAACTTAGCTTTCAAGTAAGCATAATACTATATTTTAAGTAAGTATATGTTATTTTTGCTACTTATGTTGTTTGTATCACATACTTAGCTTTCAAGCACGCCTAATGCTGTATTTTAAGTAAGTATATGTTATTTTTGCTTTCTTTGTGTTTATTGAACCGAGAATGTAATGATATGGTCAAGGTAGTGGCATAAGTCTGATGATCCAACTTATCTTTATAGAAACTTTGTATTTTTTGGTAATTTAACAGTGTTTTTCTTCCTTACAGGTTGCCTTTGGTGATTTGTAATCACATGGATTCGGCGAACTACTCTTCACTCTCTTTGCGAAAGTTTGAGCTCGATCTTTCTCAATGGTTATGTAAATGATATTTTTGGTCGATGATATTTTTTATTGATTCATAAATGTAAATAGTTAGGAATCAACAAATTTTGATTAATCAAATAAAATTAGATGTTATCATAGAGAAATCTTTGGTAATCTTTAACCAACAGTTCCATCTATTTCTAAGAAAAATTTGTTTCTTGAATCCAATTTTTTGGTCAATAATGTTAGGCAAAAGGAGGTTGTATTTGAAGATCAAAACGGGGAAATAAGTTTTGAATAACACGACCGAAGAGCAGATTTGAGGATTATGATTGGTTCTGTTGTCCATGTTTGTGAAATAACTTTTTTCTTATAAAGACAATGGAGTTGGAAATTTCATAGTACTTCAATGAATCAACTCAACAACCATCTTCATTAGGTGATTTATTCTTCAAGCATCATAAAGTAAATTTTTCTCATTCTAAATTCATTTCCGGTATCATAATAAAAATGTACCTTCATTGCTTACCAAAATCACCATATGTGAGCCGTGTTTAGCATGCCTCGTTAACTTCCGTGTGTGTATTATAAAGGAAATCTCACTATTTCTAAAAATAACTTCTATATAATAATATTAATTTTTTAAAACGTCCAAACGATTTAGTTAATAGTACAAATAACAACTAATAAAATAATATTCAATTTATAATTTAACCCTATTTAGATGGAAAAGATAGACAAAGATTCAAATTAAAAATATATCATGTGTAAAATAAAATTAATAAATCCTTATCTAATATACCAAATAAAAAAACATGTCCCATATATACTGTGGAAAACTGGATAATAAATTAAATTATGTTTATAAATATTGATTATAATATTTATCTTTATTATACAAATTACATACAAGTTAGTTATTAATATAAAATGAAAATGACCGAGACAAATTTATGCATTGTTTTTTTAAATTTAAAACTTTTACTTTCTAAATATGGATATATACAGTAAAGTCCTAATATTTTTATCGATTTGACAAGAAAATCATAAATTTTATTTTTTTTTATAGTAAAGTCCAAATTACCGGCAGTTTTTGACACTTTTACCCTTTTTCGTGGTTAGCCAGTAATTATGACTTTTTTGTCAACAAAATAAACTTTATGACTTTCTTGTCAAATCGTCAATTAGGACTTTACTTTCAAAAAAATAAAATTTATGACTTTTTTTGTCAAATTGTTGAAAATATTGGAACTTTAGTGTATATATAATTTTTTTTTGTTAGAAATTTAATGGTATGATACTCTTTAAGCATAAGAGTTATTGAAACGTTCTCTAATCAGCTAGATCTTATTGAAATCTTTTACGTTTGCTTCTTGTTAAATTGTTTTTTTAATCTCAACAGACCGACATTGGAAAAAAATTAAGATAATCAATAAATAAAGAAAGAACCAGGGTTGTGTTGACTTTTTTCAGTCTCAAAAATGGAGAAATTAGAAACCTAAAAATCAAAATTGCCCTAACTTTATACAAACACAAACAACACATGCCTAGTCAAAAGGGTGTGAATGTGGAGAAGAGAAAGAAGGGCAAATTCGTTTTTTTTCGGTTTCTTATTTCTCCATTTTTGGGGCTGCAAAAAGCCAACACAACCCTGGTTCTTTCTTTCTTTTCTTCTTGATTGTCTCAATTTTTTTCAATGTCGGTTTGTTGAGATTAAAAAAACGATTTAACAAGAAGCAAACATTAAGGATTTCAATAGAATCTAGCAGATTAGTGAAGGTTTCAATAACTCTTATGCTTAAAGAGTATCATACCATTAAATTTCTAACCAAAAAAATTATATATACACTAAAGTCCCAATATTTTCAACGATTTGACAAAAAAGTCCTAAACTTTATTTTTTTGACAATAAAGTCATAATTGACGATTTGACAAGAAAGTCCTAAATTTTATTTTTTTTGACAAAAAAGTCCTAATTACCGGCTAACCGGGAAAAAAAATGGTAAAAGTGTCAAAAACTGCTAGTAATTTAGATTTTACTATCAAAAAAATAAATTTTAGGATTTTCTTGTCAAATCGATAAAAATATTATGATTTTATTGTATATATCCCTTCTAAATAAAGTGGTAATTATTATTATTATTATTATTATTATTATTATTATTATTATTATATATATATATATATACACACACACACACATCATTTATATCAAATCCGAAAATTAGAATTATCAAAAATAATTTCAATATGAAGAAAATAAAACTATGCATTTTACATGAAATTTATTATTATTATTATATTTGAAAATATTTGACAAATCAAGAAAAAAAAAGTCTTAAATAAAAACAAATTTGATGATTAGTAATTCTTAACAATAAAAAACAAATATGTCTAATTTAAATTGATCGGAAACCAATTATTTAATATATTGATTAATACCCAACAAATTATTAAATACAAAGGCTCCACATTATAACTTGATATGTATACCACTATAAAAAGAAAATAGAAATAATATAGATAATATTTAAAAAAATCCTATAAAAAGACTAGATGTGTAATTTGCTCTATTTTTTTTATTAACTGCAAAATATTGACATATTTTTATTTTTAATAAGAAACTACCTACATACTTTTTACCCAAAACAATAATGTAATTTTATTTTTAACACAAAATAATAATGCAATTTATATGTTAAACGAATATAATATACAAAATATTTTGAAACAACAAAAAGTACCTTTAGTTTTGACCAAAGAAAAAAATAAACTTTTATTTTTAACCTAACCAATCACAATCATCATCCACTTCATTTTGTTATTTATTGATTTTTACATATTTCCACAATGAAACAAATCGTTGTAAGAAATCTATTTATTAAATTTTTTTAACTTTTGTTTAGAAACTATTCACGACTAAGTGTCGAAACAAAGTTATTGCCATCTGTCGCATTACACGGACAGACGGCCAGGATGTGTGTTCAATTACTTCCCATGGATTCTTTTTTCTTTTTATTGGGTTTCATTTATTATGTATAATAGGGGATAAAAACAGTTATTTAAGTTATTAAATAATGGAAGATAAAAATGAGACTATGGAGTATGCACAATACTCAAACACACAAGTACTTTCACATCTTATGTTGCAATGACATGCAGAATTTGAAAGAAAACAAAAAGTTCAGCGGTCTCTCTATCCGCATTAAACTAGTTTCACGTGGTTCTTGAATTCCTTCGAAAGAATAAATAAAAATTGCGTTTAGCAGAGTTATGGTTTTTGAAATGTATTGAAGGAGAATTGAACTAATGTACACCATAAAAACAAACACTCCAAAAATTCACACAGAAAGGTAGATATTTTCAAGTACATGTAAACACAATAGACAATACACATGCAGCGTCAAAATCACAACTGATTTCGCCTCTAATCTTAACTTGTTAGCTTCAACTATCTATTTAGTCACTTCCCTATCCATTATTCTTATAAAGAAAACGACTTCATTAGTTTTACCATAGTGAATGAATCAAAATACATTGATGTTTACTAAAAAAAATCCATGATTATGGGGCCAATAAATAATGGATATGACACATCGAAGAAGACAAGAAAGACATATACCTAACCTCTATAATTTTTTTTTTTTATAAAAATTGCCCTAGTCTCCATAAATATCAGCCAAAATCTACAGACTTATCATCATCTCCAATGGAGAAACTGGAGTTGATACTTATACCATCTCCTCTGATGGGACATGCTGGCCAGCTGGTGGAGCTAGCTAGACTAATGGCGAACCAATTTCACCATCTCACCATTACTCTACTCATCATGAAGCTTCCCGGAGACCCAATTGGCACCGATTACACCGATTCCCTCGATTCTAAAGACCACGATCGAATCAAATTCATCCATTTCCCTCCTATGGATCTCGATTCGTTTACAGACTGCCCAACCGTCGGCTTCATGGCGGATGCAGTCATCGAACGCCATAAGCCTATCATAACGGAAGTCATCGCTAACCGGTTCAATGGGTCCCACCGAACATCTCGACTCTGTGCATTGGTTGTTGACATGTTTTGCACACCAATGATCGATGTTGGAAAGGAATTTGGCGTACCCACGTACATCTTCTTCACCTCAAACGCGGCTTTTCTTGGGATTATGTTGTATTTTCAGATTCTCGATGATGAACATGGTCAGGATGTATCCGAGTTCGCAAACTCCGGAACCGAGTTAACGATCCCGAGTTACGCCAACCCAGTTCCTCCAAGCGTGTTGTCTTTTGTACTTGTGAATAAGGACTTCTGGTCCAAAAGGTTTATTCGTTACACCCGAAAGTATAGAGAAGCCAAGGGTATTATCGTAAATACGTTTCAAGTGTTGGAACCTCACGCGCTCCTTTCTTATGATGACAACACACCACCTGTTTACACCGTGGGCCCAATGATAAAGCCCGAAAAACATACTCCAGACAACGAGGTGTTGAAGTGGTTGAAAAGTCAACCCAAGTCAACGGTTGTGCTACTATGTTTCGGGTCCAGGGGATGGTTCGATGTGGACCAAGTGAGAGAAATAGCGATTGCAATAGAGAGGAGTGGATACGGGTTCATATGGTCCCTACGTCGACCTCCATCTGAGGCCCAAAAAGGGTTTCCGGGGGAGTACACAGACATGGACTATAACGAGGTCCTACCAGACGGGTTCCTAGAGCGTACAGCTGGCAGGGGTAGAGTTGTCGGGTGGGTCCCACAGACGGCGGTACTTGCTGACGTGGCGGTTGGTGGGTTTGTATCCCACTGCGGGTGGAATTCTGTGTTGGAGAGCCTTTGGTATGGAGTTCCAATTGCCACCTGGCCGATATACGCTGAACAGCAGTTGGATGCGTATCAGTTGGTTAAAGATTTGGGATTGGGGGTTGAGATTTCATTGGATTATAACCAACAAAATAAGAATCAGAGATTGATTTTGGCTGAAGAGATTGAGAAGGGAATAAGAGAGGTGATGGATGGAGATAGTGAGGTTAGAGCAAAGGTGATGGAGATGAAAGGTAGGAGCCGAATGGCTTTGGAAGAAGGTGGTTCATCATTGGCAAGTTTGAGAAAACTGGTTGAGGATTTCATCTCATGTAACTAGCTCACAAATCTTTTATGTAATTCCATTTGTTTTATTGGCAATACATATCGCTATTTTCTTTCGGAGTCACCACCAAGAAGTGAAAGAGGTGTATCATTTTACTTTTTCTATATTCTTCTCATAAACCATTTTTACCACGTTCAGCAAAAGCAACACAGATTGCATAATAAGTTTAAGATGCGTTTTGAGTGTAGAAGAAAACTGTTTTCATTTAAGTAAAATAAATATTTTCAGAACATTGAACGGATTTTTCATTTTCAGTTTTTAGTGAAAATTTTAGAAAACACAATTAGGTCAAATTAGTGGAGTTTTTATTTTCCAAAAAACATGTTTGGCTATCACTTTTCAGTTTTCATTTTCCATTTTTTGTTTTTCCAAATATTCTAGTATCAAACATATTTCAGCAAAAAAAAAAAACAAAACAAAACAAAGTTTTAACATAAGATTATCAACTTTAACTTTAATGCATAATTAAAAGTACATATAAAAAGAAAACATTTTCAGATAAGACAATTTTTATTACTAATATGATAATTAAATTGCAAACATTTTGATAATGGTTAGGGCGTGGGTGTTGGGTAGGGTAGGGTAGAGTTGGGTATGAGGTTTGGGTTGAGGGTGTAAGTGACGGGTAGATGTGTTCCAAGATTTATATTTTAGAAATATTTAAAAAACGAAAACTATAAAAAAACAATAAAAACCAAACATGTTTTCAAAATTTCTTTTTCCTTGGTAAATTTTCCACAAGCAAAAACACCCTTATATTTTGTCAACAATCATAATATCATAAGAGAAAGAAAGTGAAAAGACTAGGTATATTCACACGAGAAAGTGAAACTTATATTTCTTATATTTTGTCAACAATCAATAACATGATAATATAATGAAACAGACTCGAAACAATAACAAAAATATGTGTAGACATTTAGAAACCCAAAAACACTAAAAAAAAAATCAACCATCAAAATGGCAATTGATATTTAAGCAATGTATCCATGAAAATAATGAAACCCCAGATCCAAAAAAAATGTATCCTAGGACATATTATTAATTAAATGTTCCCTTGAAGACCATCTAGGGAGGAAAAAAAAAAAAACATTGAAGAACAATATCTCATAGCATGAAGACTTTATATCATGGTTTAAGAGCAAGAGCCAAACCGAACTTAGGAGTTTTGTCCAAGGAGTTGGTGTCCAGCTCACTAGATATGGTGACAAGTGACTTGGGAATAATCTCATGCTGCAACAGTGCACCTAGCTTCCCATGGTTGTTGAGTTTAGCCTTAACCATGGTTAAACCATCAACTGCATAAGACCCTCCAACAGTGAACGTGTTCTCATTTGTTGAGAACCTTCTAGTAATCTCCCCTACAGCAGCATTCTTTTTTGATGCATCAAAGTGGTGTATATACGATGCCCTTATCGTGTCTCCTTTATCACCCCTGAAAAAATAATTTATGTTCCATTATAAAAAAGACATGTTTATAAGTTGAATACTTGAATCCACATAATGTTGTTTTGAAGGGAGATTGCTTACAAAACTATGGAAGCACTAGAATCTGGTTTGTTAACAGTGATGCCAGCAGTGTACTTTGTCAACTTACTAGAAGAGGTTTCATAGCCTGCCTCTGCGCCTATGGCAAATGTTGGTGTGCCAATTGTAGCTGAAAGGTCAACATTTGGGGCTTGAGTCAAAGCAACTGCAGATGTTAAAGTAGCATGGTAATGGAAGTACTGAACCTCAAGCTGTGAGGAAAAAAAGAAAGTCAAAAGTCAAAAGTCAAAACCCTAATATTAGATCAAGAAAAGGCTAAACAGATAATGAATCATGAATGTAGTCACTGTACCTTGCCAGATGTAAAATCAGGGAGTTTGAATGAAGCAATAGTCTTTGTTGAGGGCACAAGCTCAGTGAATGTTAATGTTGTAGCAATCTGCAGTATTCAGTGTAATGATGAAGATGATGATGCATTGTATATGAGAGATTGAGATGAGGGAAGTAAGAATTAGGAAGAAGCATACATTTGATTGTGTGTCGAATTTGACATCAATTAATGTGTTCTTGTATTTGTATATTGCTCCCACATCTCCACTTGACAGACCTCCTTTCTTTGTTGCAGTTGAAGTAAGTCCCTGAAATCAAGTAACACAGCAGATTGATATGTGTATACGCTTGAACATATGATTTATGTCAACAGATAACTATCTAGATGTTCAATGATTCTCAAAAGAGTTGTCATTGGTATTAGAATTTTCATCTAAATTACAAGTTAAAGCATGATTTAGGGTTTCGTATTTCATGATTTGACAACTATAGCATTTTAGGCTTCTAATACATCAGAAATTAGACATGAAATGGAAGATAAAGTGTTTGGGTGACCTATGCCATTTAGTCTCTCTGAATCTCTCTACCTGGATGTCCATTAAGATCACCTTCTATAGAACATAGACACAAATCATTGCAAGTTACTGGAGCTTAAAATTAAAGCAACAAACCAGTGCCAGTGGTTAACAAACATCCAAGGTAACGAATCTGACAACAAACGAAACAACTTGCGTGATAATTTTAATTGTAAACACTGTCCACAGAGAACCCCTAGGACCAAATTGATGAGTCAAATTTCATAAAAACAACGCGCATCAAGAGAAATGAAGAGATTGCATATGCTGCATAATCACATACCACTCCGGTAACACTGGTGGTTGAAACAGAGAATTTCTGATCGGACAGGTAGTCTCTCGTCAGCAGATCTATACATAAAACACGAACAGGTGGAAATTTTGATGATTCAGACTTAATCCAGAGTATGTTTACGAGAATAGAGGAAGATCGATTGTGAATTGAAATGAATTGAAATTACCTTTGGCTTTCTTGCCGATGTCGGAGAAAAGACCTGGTCCGTTGTTCATCGTTGGTGCAGAAAAAATTGAAGGAGAAAGAGGTGAAAGGGAAAGGGAGGGAAGGGGATGTCTTCGTGTTACGAGAGAGAGGAAAGGGCCCTTTGTGACTTGACTTTGGTCGAAATCGTAATGCTATAAATCTCGACCCGATCCGATCTAAGGTTATTTTCTCATCCTTCCTATCATCCTATCACGTATCACCCACAACACTTTTTTTTTCACTCATTTTGTTTCATTATTCTTATCCCTAAACCCATAAAAAAAAATATCAAAAATTATCATCTATCACATCTCATCCGTCATATTTAGGTTTTTTTTTTTATTGATGTTTTCAAGTAGAGCTATAATCGATTAAATAAAAAGACTTTTAAATGTTGTTTGCATAAGGTGAGCAAAAACCGAACCCAAAACCGTACCGCGCATATATATATATATATATATATATATATATATATATATATATATATATATATATATATATATATATATATATATATATATATATATATATATATATATATATATATATAAAGTGTTTATATTTGTAAGAACCAAGAACTTATGATAATTAAAACTTGGGAAAATGACACATACGCCCTATGAAGTTTCTAAAGTTGACCCTTTTAGTCATTTAAGTTTTTCGTGGTTTTATAAGGGAACCAACTTGTGGGCAACCTGTTCTTTTAATCTCCTTTACTTGTTTTAGCCGGTTTAGAGCACACGTAGACAAAACGTGGGGCCCACCTCTCTCTCACACACAAACACACCAGAAAAACCCAGAAACAACCAAAGTTGTTGCCTTCTTCAACCAATCCTCTCGTCTTCCTTCTATTTTGATGGCAGACTGATCCAATCACCACCAAACCACCGCCATGGCCAGTTGAAGCAAGCCTCCTTCTATTTTGATGGCACACAGATTCCACCAGGTTTCTATGTCCGTTCAATCTCTCCAACGAATTTATCTGGAAAAGAGCATGGTCAAACACATTCGAAAAGTCAAAGTCAAAAGTCTTATCATCAAACGGTTGATGATGAAAATCACCCTTGATCACAATAGGCGGGTATGGTACAAGATCCAACCCGATTGAATCATTAACTCCGACCCGTTTCAAAGCCTCCACTTCCTGCCCAACCCGAGCTCCAACACAAAGCGCCTTTGATGAATTTGCGAGCAGTTTTTCTTGTTTTAGTTGTAGAAAAAATTGGGTGAAAACCTGAATCTTTCGGTCCCAATCCCTGGAGGTCCATATTTTTCGGAGTTTTGGGTTGGTGGTTTTGTGAAGCTGGTGGTGGATGTGGATGTCGTAGGAGGTGTATTCGGGTCGGATTTTGAGTCCGTTGATGGTGATTGTACGGTGGCTGGAGTTGGGGTGTTTGGATTGTAGAGAGAGAAAGATGAGGTAGAAAAGAGAGAGGAGAATTAGAGAGAGAAAGAAAGCTTTGGGTGTTGATGATTTTGGTGGGTTGATTGGTTCTTTCATGTCTGTAACTGCTATATCTATATCAGAGGATACTAAAGAGCAAAACAACACATCGTGCATTGGAGAGAGAGAGAGAGAGAGAGAGAGAGAGAGAGAGAGAGAGAGAGTTGTGTGCCCTCTTATTATTTTTAATTATTAAAATGTAAAAATACGTGAACTGTCATAAAGGGGTAACCGGGTTACCCCTTCGTTTTCTCAAAAAGGACGTTT